>NC_137896.1:65037131-65531130 GCF_963455335.1 Martes martes
TAAATGAGCACTGGCTGCAACTTAAAACCATCAGCTGCATTAGCCTCTTACAAGAGTGCCAGCCTGTCCTTTGAAGCTTTGAAGCCAGGCACTGACTTCTCCTCTCTAACTATGAAAGTCCTGGACAGAATCTTCTTCCAATAGAAGGCTGTTTGTCTACATTGAAAATCTCTACTCTTCTCAATCCTCCATCTTCTGGATGACTTGCTGCGGCTTCTCCATCAGTATGTGTTGCTTCACCTTGCACTTGGATGTCATGGTGATGGCTTCTTTCCTTAAACCTCATGAACCAGTCTCTGCCAGCTTCAGACTTTTCTTCTGCAGCTTCCTCACCTCTCTCAGCCTTCACAGAATGGAAGAGAGTTAGGGCCCTGCTCTGGATTAGGCTTTAGTTTAAGGGAATGTTGTGGATGATTTGATCTTGTATCCAGACCACTCAGACTTTCTCCAGATCACTGATAGGCTCTTTCACTTTCGTCCTGGAGCAGCAATTTAAATTTCCTTCCAGAACTCTTCCTTCACATTCACCACTTGGCTGTTTGGAGCTTTTGGCCTGTCTTGGCTTTGGACATGCCTTCCTTACTAGACTTAAACATTCCTACCTTTGATTTAAAGTGAGGGACGTGCAACTATTCTTTTCACTTGAACACTCAGAGACCATTAAAAGGTTATTAATTGGCCTAATTTCAATATTTCTGTGTCTCGGGGCATGTGGGTGGCTCAGTGGGTTAAAGCCTCTGAGTTAAAACCAGGCAAAGAAAGGGGGGGGAAGCAGGCTCCCGCACCGAGCAGAGAGCATGACACGGGGCTCGATCCCAGGACCCTGAGATCACGTTAACCAGATCACGATCTGTTAAAACCAGATCCCAGGGTTCTGGGATCAAGCCCTGCATTGGGCTCTCTGCTCAGCGGGGGGGCCTGCTTCTCCCTCTCTGCCTGCTTGTGATCTCTGTCTGTCAAATAAATAAATAAAATCTTAAAAAAATAGTTCTGTGTCTCAGGGAAGAGGGAGGCCTTAAGGAGAGAGAGGGAGAGAAATGGGGGAATGACTGGTTCATGGAACAGTTAGAGCACACGTAACATTTGTTGTTTGTTTGTTATCTTATGTGGGTGAGGTTCAAGGAGCCCTAAACAATTACAAGAGTTACATTGAAAATCACTGATCACCAAAACAAATATAGTAATAATAATGAAAAAGTATGAAATATTATGAGAATTATCAGATTATAACACACAGGCACAAAATGAACAAATGCTCGTGGGAAAATGGGCCCCAGTAGAATTATTAAATGCAGGGTTGCCACAAACCTTTAATTTGTAAAAAGAAAAATGCATTATCTGTGAAGCACAATAATGTGCAATAAAATAAAGTATGCCTGTACCATGGGGTCAGTGGCTTAAACAACAGATTTATTTCTCATAGTTCTGGAGGCTGAAAGTCCAAAATGGAGGTGCTGGCAAGATAGGCCTCTTTCTGAGCCATTTCTCATGGTTTGTGGGAGACTACTCACCTGCTGTGTTCACATGACCTCTCTTTGGTGTGCTTGTGGGAAAGAGAGACAGATTATGTGTGCTGGCTTCTTCCTCTTATAAGGATACTAATTCTGTCACGGGGTCCCACTGTCAAGACCTCCTCTAACCTTAATTACCTCCCATAGGCACCATCTCTAAATACAATCATATTGTGGGTTACGGCTTCAGTGCATGAATTTGGGGAAAGACACAATTCAATCAATACTGACATGCAATATACCACGCATCACTGCACTACATGTAAGTCAAATTAATCACTTTAAAGAAAACTTGTGTACAGAAAAGTATACCAAGGTAAGAATACAGCTAGATGAATTTTCACCAAGTGAACACCCCAGGTAACCATGACCAAAAAAAAAAAAAAAAAGATGGCATATACTAGCACCCCACAGTCCTCTCCATGCTCCCTTCCAGTCAGCATGCCCACCCTCTGTCCCCTACATAAGACTAAACACCACAGATTTGTTTTGTCTGGTTTTTGAATAATGCATAAGTGGAATCACACACTATGGATTCTTTTTTTTTTTTTTTTTGGTCTGGCTTCTTTTGTCCAGTGTTATGTTTGTGTGTGTTCATCTTCATTGCTGTGTGGTATTCTGTTCCATGAATACAGGCTTAACTCATTTGTTGGAAGACATCTTCATTGTTTCCAGTTTTTCACAATTATGAATAATGCACTATAAACGTTGTTATACTTGCCTTTTGTACACACACCTACACACCCAATCACACACATTTCTAATGGGAGTGCACTGAGGTGACAACCTGATGGGTCACAGGAATAGCTTTGCTCATTTATGGTAGATAAGTTCAAACAGTTTCAAGGTGGTAGCATGAATTTACCCTCTGTATGCCATTTGCCAGTTCTCCTCATCCTACCCTTACCAACACCTGAGACTGCCAGTCTTTCAAATGTCTACCATTCTAGTAGGTATGTACTGGTTTCTCATTGCATTTTTTATTATAAATTTTCATTTTCCTGATTCTAATAGGATTGGACATTTTTTTTTCATATTGTGTTGTCCACCTCGATATCTTATTTTATAAAGTATCTGTTGCCCAATTTCTACTGAGTGGTCCTTAACATTTCTTGGCCTGTGGGCATTCTTGTATATTCTCAGGATGAACCCTGTCAGTTTTATGTGTTATAAATATTTTCTCCTACTGTATGGCTTATCTTTTTACTCTCTTAATAGTAGGTCTTTAAAGAAAAAAATCTTAAGTTCAATGTAATCTAATTTATCAACATTTTCTTCTATGATTAATGTGTTCTGTGTCCTGTTTAAGAAATCATCTCCATCCCAAAGTCATGACATATTCTCATGTCAAGTTTTAGAATTTTTATTATTTTATAATTCACATTTGGATCTATAATCCTCACAAGACACATTTTAATTTTTATTGATGTGTAACTTTCAGAAGGTGCACAAATCTTAACTATTTAGCTTGATGAATTTATACACATATATACATGTATATATATATATGTATAAATAGTTGACTTTTAAACAACATGGGCTTGAACTACACGGGTCCACTTAGATGTGAATTTTTTCTATAAATACAGTACAGCACTATAGATTTTCTCTTGTGATTTTCTTAACATTTTCTTTTTTCCAGCTTACTTCATTGTGAGAAAACAGTAGATGATACACATAACATACAAAATATATATTAATCAATGGTTTAATCACAGTAAGGCTTCCAGTAAACAAAAGGCTGTGAGTAGTTAAATATTTAGGGAGTCAAAGTTATATATGCAGTTTTTCAACTGTGCAAGGAGTTGATGACTGAACCTTCATGTTGCTTAAGGGTCAACTTGTGTGTGTGTGTGTCTATGTGTCTGTGTGTGTCTATGTGTGTGTGTGTAACTACGCAGATACTGAACACCTCTCACACCCTGGAGGGATCTCTCAAACCTTTTTCAGTCAATAACCCCCAAAGGTAACAAGACTCTGCCTGTAACACCATCAACTCTTTTGCCTGTTTTTGAACCTTATATGCATGAAAGCATATATCTGGTGCTCTTTTGTATCTGATTATAATTTGCTCAGCATCACACAAGTGAGATTCATCCACATTGTTGCATGTTGTAACTCTTTGCTCATTTCCATTACTGTAGAGAATCCCATCATATGAATGCCTCACAACATATTTACCCACTCTCCTAATGGACATGTGGATTGTTTCTTATTTCAGGCTATTATGAATAAAGTTGCTATGAATATTCTTGTGCATGTCTTTTGAAGGATATAAATACTCATTTCTGTTGACTCTCTACCAGGATACACAAAATTTTGATGTTACCATACTACAAAAGCCATTTAGATCTGTTCTCCCTGCCAAGTATGTATAGCATATTTTAATTGTTCCCCCATCCATAATTCTTATAAGAAAAAAGTGAAGACCTTTTCTACTTCTTTGAAATAATTTCAGGCATACCCCAAATTGCAAAAACCACACAAAAAATGTCCATATACTCTGCATCAAAATTCCCCTATGTCAACATTTCACTATATTTGGTTTATCATTAACTACTGCGTGTGCGCGTGTGTGCGCGCGTGTGTGGTCTTGACAATTTTTTTTTAAGATTTTATTTATTTGACAGACAGAGATCACAAGTAGGTAGAGAGGCAGGCAGAGAGACGGGGCTGCGGGGGGGAAGCAGGCTCCCCGCTGAGCAGAGAGCCTGCTGCGGGGGCTCAATCCCAGGACCCTGACATCATGACCTGAGCGGAAGGCGGAGGCTTAACCCACTGAACCACCCAGGGGCCTCTGGTCTTGACACTTTTGAAGAGTATTGGCCAGTTACTTTGTAGACTCTATAAATTTGGGTTTGTGTGACATTTCTTCATGATTAGGTTCAGGTTATATGTTTGGAGCAGGAATACACAGATGTGAGGTGTGTTTTTCTCAGTACATCATATCAGAAGGCACATGGCGGTGATTTGTCCCATTACTGCTGCTGTTAATTTTAATCACTTGGTTAAGGCAGGCTCTGCCAGGTTTCTCCACTGTAATACCACTATTTTTCCCTTTGTTATTAATCAGCATCTTAAAGGAAGATGCTTTGAGATTATGTAAATATCCTGTTTCTTGTCCTACTTTCATTTCCTAGTTTTACCATCCATTGATGATTCTTTTTAAAAATTTTAATTCCAGGATAGTTAACATACGGTGTTATTCCAGTCATGATTCTGGCCTGAAGTAATTTTTATGGAAGTAGGTGAAAACTAGTTTTGGCTTTTAATACCTTCAAATTTTTCAAAAAATCTTACAGCGATAATCAGGGTTTCTCACAAATCCAACTGAAATCCAGAAGCTCACCAGACATTTATCCATAAAAATACCCCCAAAGTCACCTTAAGAGATTAAAAAAAAAAAAAAACCATCAAACTGGTGATGGCAGTGGCAGCATTTTCTAGCAAAGTGCAGCCACCCCCTGGGAGCCTAAGAGTCAGCCAAAGAAGACAGAAAAGGAACTCTTCCAAAAGTCCTCACTTCTGTACAAACCACCCCCAGACCATCTTGGTGCAGGCTGAGAAAAGATGTTTTGCATGCTCAAAGCATCTCATTCTAGAAGGAGCACCTAGGTCCGCCAGGGTGGGAATGGGGAACCAGGGTCCTGCAGATCCTGAGGGCCCCTGGAGTTCAGCCTGTGTCTTCCCTGGAGATGAAGCAGAAGGTGAACTTTGCCCTTTTGTTTCCAGGAGAGTCTCATTCACCTTTCTAGCTTTCCTGAGGCTGGGACCTGCTCACCTGCTGAAGCAGCAGACCCAGCACAATCAATCCATAGAGATCCTAATATCCTGCGGGTTAACTAGTGAGGCTCTCTGGGAGCCAAGTCACCAAATGCGTTGACATATAAGCAGATTCCGATTTATAAGTGGATGAAGTCCCAAAAGCTCATTCTGTGAGCCAAGGGTGAGAAATATGGTCTCAGTAGGTTAGCTCCCCAAACCAACTCAGAGAACAGTTGCACAGAGGACTGAGGGCTGAGAAGAGAACCTTCACTTAGAACATGATCCCTGCAAGATGAAGGCTTTGACTCAAGCACCAGGAAGACAACCTGCTTCAACTTGTCCAGTGCAGTTTTACTCAGTAAGATGCAACTTAGTATGTCTGATGCATCAGGCATTGTGCTGAGCCCAGGAAACCAAGGATGGGCAAGATATGGCCTCTGCCCCTGAGGGGCTTACAGCAATGGAAGGTTTCTGCCAGCGATAGACCCAAGGTCACCAAGACTCCAATGGATGGTGGAGCATGGACCCCACAGTCCCAAGAGGTGTTTTCAGACTGGTTGGTCATGAGCAGGCTGAAGGGGGAGGGCCGCCTGCCCAGTGGGCAGCTAAGCTTGGCTGCTACAAAGCATATTTCTCTCAAAGGTATCCATCTACCAGTGGTTATATGGTGGTCCAATATTACCAGGAAAGGAGACACATCCACCAGCTGTTTCTTTTCTCTCCGACCCATAGGGTTATACAGCTTTCAGACCTGTTCCTGTTGTTCCTGCTTTTATCAACCCCCTCCTTCGTGTCCCTTGGACACATTAGCATATAAAAGGTCATCTTTTCTGCCTGAGTCTCCAACTCTGAATCCTGCAATTGCTGGATCAAGGCCACAGCAGGCTATAATATTTCACCAAAGCTGGGATGCCACAATTTTAAGAGCATTATGCCTTTCTTCTTATTTTTTTTTTCACAAAGATTTTATTTTTAAGTCATCTCTATACCCAACGTGGGGCTTGAACTTACAACCCTGAGATCAAGAGTTGCATCCTTTAACGACTGAGCCAGCCAGGCGCCCCAAGCACCATGACTTTCTATGCCACCAAGACAGACAAAAAGCTGCCAAGCGAACAAGGACGCAAAGGATGACACAGCCCAACTTCAGAACTATTGACTTGTGAACAAAGATGCACGCAGGAATCAGTTAGAAATGATCATTCTGGATAATCTGACATGCTCCAAGTGCTATGTACAAGGTGTCAAGACAGGAACACAGGAGGAGATAAAAAGACATTCCATTCAAATGGAGAAACACACTCAATATCTGAACTTGACTTCTCCTTCTGTCCTTTCTCTCCCAAGCCCCCAACCAGCCAGGGCCTATTCCTCCTCCATCGCACCCATATTCTTTCTAGGCTAAGGAGTGAAGCCATCTGGTTTCACCATGCTCCCTCCTCTCCCATCCAGCCCAGGGACTGTAGGTCCATCTGCCCACCTCATCCCACTGCAGGGTGAGTACCTCCTGAAATCCTGCAAACCCAGGCCCAAAGCCTGGACCATTCAGCCTCCCTCTACAACCCTCCCACTCTCCATCACTGGCCCACAGTGTGATTTTAACATGTTGCCCCACTTTTTGTTCTTTTGCTTTCCTCCCTACAAGAAAAATCAAATAATCTGTCTTAAAGTGTAGCCATGAGGTCAGATAATTATGGAATACAAAATGTTTTGAGTCTTGATGTAAAAAAAGGATCCAAGATTCACTGAGACTATGACAACAGTCCCATTTTTATGAGTATTGCCTTTTTCAAGATGCCTGACTCCTCAGACATTGCTTTATGTCTGTCCTTTTAAACAAATATTTAATAGCTTAGGAATGTTAGTGAGAGCAGCGGCTCTGGTTAGCAAGGCCTCAGCTCGCAATCTGAAAGATGAAATGAGGTAAGTTTTATCCACAAATAAAGTCAAACAGTCTCTGGTATTATAAACTGCACATCCATCAAACTGGGCATGGGCTGGGAACAGAGAGCCTTTCTGGAAAGAAAATAGCAGCTACCCTTTGCGCCCTAGGGAAACACTGGAAACACACACACACACACATACACACACACACACACACACACACAGAAAACCACCAAATCAACCAAAACATAAACCAGTTCTCAAGTTAGTCTGAAGAAAGTTCCGTCCCAACAAAGCAAACGATGCTTTGGAGACTGTGCCACCCCAGAGAGGAGGGCCAGCCCTGGGTCCAGCAAGGCGCCCGGGTCAGAGTAACACGCAAGAACACGTGTTGAACCGAGAAACCCGTGAGAGCTCAAACAAGCAGGCGGGTGGCTGGGCCGGTTCTGACCACGGCGGGCTTGGGGCAGCTGGCAGTCTGAGCTGGGCTGGGCGGGCAGGGCTGGGAAAGGAGGGGCCCGGAAGGGTATGGAAGCCTGGGCCCAGACCTGGAGGAGGGAGCCGGCTCGGCGGGGAAAGGAAGCCGGGGCAGGCTTTCCTGACGGTGGGGCTGGAAGGACAGAGGACTGCGCTGGGGCGAGGAGCGGGTTCCTACCTCCAGGGCCGCCGGAGCCTCCCCGCGCCCGCAACGTTGCACCCGCGGGTTGCACCTGGGCAGGCAACAGCCGTCCAGCATCCGGGAGCGCGCGCCCACAGCGCCCCCAGCGGGCCCAGCCCCCAGCCCCCGCCACGTGCGCCCCCACGTGCGTGCCACGCGACGCACCGGAAGCCTGCGGGTGCGCGGCCCTCCCTGCGCAGACGCCTCCTGGCGGCGCGGGCATCGGGCACCCGTGAGCCTCTCTGAGCTTTTGATCTGCGCGGTCTGGGGCTTCCGGGCAGAAGAGGGCAGTGAGGCCCTGAGGGAAAGGGCCACTTGGCAAGGACACCGGCAGAAGGGGGCTACGCCAACATTTGAACCCCGGCGCACAGTGGCCTCTCCACCATCAGACCACTGGGATCCTTCCCAAGTAAAGACACCCACCGTGGTGTGTGTTGAGAGCTCTCGGCTCATAGCCTCCATCCGTGATTATAATTCACCACGTTTTGCTTTGAGAACAGATATGTGTGTCCTGGGCACGTGTATCTGAGTGTGTGTGAGCGTGCACGCGCTTTGGAGGATGTCGGCCCCGGCAGAATCACACTCGGAGATCCCTGGTTGAGCCCCGACGCCGGGCCTGGCCCCCGAGCTAGGCCATTTACACACATTCTTTCTCATCATTCTCGGCCTGTCCTGTCATCAATTAAGACCCATATCCTATTCTTCTGGGGCACTGATTTTTAATTAGGCATCATGAATAGCTAATTAATCGTCCTCCTGTGTGGTTTTCCAGGCAGGAGGGGTCAGAGCTGAGCTGAGCTGGCTAGTGCTAACATGGGCACTTTGGCTCAACCCATACCCAGAGGGAGCCCCTCTGCTGGGGCCAGGATGTGAGCGAGAGAAGGCCGAGGCCTTGGTATGTTGGAAGACTTTCCTAGCAACACTGCTACTTGACCTTTACTTCCTTGGATCAGCTCCTCTAGGAGTTTGGGCCCATTTATTCTGATTTCCATTTGTTAAGAGGGATATTGAAGAGGTTAAAACGATCCCGTCTGAACTCCTTCCCGTTCTTTGGAGAATGCTTAGCATTAATTTTTAATTTTTTAATTTTTTTTACTCCTGCTATTTTAAATGTTTTAAACATACATAGGGAGATTCATTTGAATGAGCATCATTTGAAAGTTTAATATGAAAGAACGAGTGAGTCAGCCCCAGGCAAAGTTGAAAATACTAACCTATACAAGAAGAATCCTTTTTCTTTTGTCTTTTCTTTTCTTTTCTCTCTCTCTTTTTAAAAAGATTTTATTTATTTATTTGAGAGAGAGACAGAGGGATGGAGGGAGAGGGGAGAGCATAGAGATAGAATGAGAGGGAGAACAGACTCCCCAATGAGCAGAGAGCCTGACGTGGGCCTCGTTCCCAAGACTCAGATCCCAGGACCCTGAGATCACGACTTTGAGCTGAAGGCAGATGCTTAACCGAGTGAGCCACCCAGGTACCCGCAGAAGAATAATCCTTTCTCAGGATACAAATGCTTCCACCAACATTAGCTCATTTCATCTTCACTGTGGGCTGGAGGGCACTTTGACTACTCTAATTTTCCAGGGGAAGAAATTGAGGCTTGGAGGCCACCTGCCTGGCCCAGGGCCATACACTGGGGTATGAAAGCCCACATTTAAGCCCAGAGCTCTCATTGCTACTGGCCTGTCTTTCCCCACATCTCCCAGGGTTTTGCTCTCATTTTTAGTAACTGCTATTCTCACTTCCTGTTGAGGCCCTGTTTCCTTGAGGCCCGCCACATTCCTCCCAGAGGAACTTGGAAGGAGAGAAAAGGAGGTTTGGCCAAATACGCTGCCTCAGGTGGCTCAGGGACTCCAGTAGAGGCCCTCCTCTGGGCCTGGTCATGCCAGCTGAGGACCTGCCCAGTCTCCTCTTCCTCTTCCTCTGAGGCTCTCTGTTCTTCAACTCCTACTCTCCGGGGATCATATGCTATATGGTGACTTGATCTCTTGGTCTGGTTAAAAATCTGTGTTCCCAAGAGTCTTTTGAATAGTGACCCTAGAGCTGGGATTGACTCAGGGGAGAGGGGCTTTAAGCCAGTTGGCCTTGCTCTTTTCCAGGTCCCCATGTGAGTAGCTGTTTATTCTTCCATTGGCCAGCCTAGAGTGACATTTTCAATTATTTTATTCATTTATAGCTTCTCCTTCATGTAATTGTCTTTTATTGATCATCTAGCAGGTACTACATACACTATCTACATTGTAATTCAATCCTTTTTAATGACCCTACAAAAGGGAAATTGGAGGGTCAGAGAAGTTCCCCAAGTTATAGAGCTGCTAGGTGCAAGACCATCTGAACCCATATTTCTGACTCCACAGTGTATACCTTTTCCTCTATCCTCCACTGTCTGATTTCAAAAGAGGTACTGGAGAAAAGATAATTAAAAAAAAAAAAATCAAAACCACAAAGAGGAGAAAGAGCCACATTTTGGCCAGAGGGGCTAATGTGATTATGTGAATGAATATTAAGCCTGTCTCTGAGCTTCTTGGAGGCAAGAGATAAAAATGTGTGTGTGGGGGCGCCTGGGTGGCTCAGTGGGTTAAAGCCTCTGCCTTCGGCTCAGGTCATGATCCCAAGGTCCTGGGATCGAGCCCCACATCGGGCTCTCTGCTCGGCGGAGAGCCTGCTTCCCCTCCTTCTCTCTCTGCCTGCCTCTCTGTGTGCTTGTGATCTCTGTCTGTCAAATAAATAAATAAAAATTAAAAAAGAAAATGTGTGTGGGGGGGGCGCCTGGGTGGCTCAGTGGGTTAAGCCTCTGCCTTCGGCTCAGGTCATGATCTCAGGGTCCTGGGATCGAGTCCCGCGTCGGGCTCTCTGCTCAGCAGGGAGCCTGCGTCCCTCTCTCCCTCTCTCTCTGCCTGCCTCTCTGTCTACTGTGATCTCTCTCTCTGTCAAATAAATAAATAAATAAATAAACCTTTAAAAAAAATGTGTGTGGGGGGGATGCACACAAGGGGCTACATGTTTCTCTATATAATACAGAATCTCTGTGGTAGAAGGAAGTACATTTTTTCCTTATTTTCAATTACAAAAGTAACTTCTCATATAGGATCTTATACAAGGACATTATTAACAAAATTAAGAAAATTTTCAATAACCAGTCCATGTACAGCAAAAGACATAAACAATTGTCCTGTGTAATGCATTCATCCATTCAGTAGTCATTCAACACTGAGCAGCTATCATGCATTGGCCACCTAGATCCAAAACCAAGCAAAAAGATAATCACCCTGCGGTGTAATCAATCCCCTAATGGAAACAGGCCCAGTACTCTAGGAGCCCACATGAGTGGGATAACAATCCTGCAGGTCGAAGTCTGATGACCTCACAGGCGAGATATGTTTGCCCACTGTCTTGGAGTTGGAGTTGGAATTGCAACTCATTTCCAGAAGAAGGAAAAGCTTTCAAGGAAAAGAGACTAGAATGTGCCAAGGCATGGAAGTAAATGGTGTGTTTGAGGCCTGGAATGCCAGGTGGGGAAGGACAGAACTCATAGGGGATGGCCAGCCTACGGAGAACCTTGAGGGCCATGCAAAGGGTTTCCTTGGCAGGATATCTGATCGAGTACTAAAGGAGCAGAGAGAGGTGGGAAGGGGGTAGGCAGCTTAGCTGGTGAGGGTGGGCCGGAAGTGGAATGAGGGCTCCCGTAAGGCCTGAATGACAGAAATCGCCCCTGCGGAGATCAACCTCCAGTGGAGGAAGAAGAGCCAAGAGGCCAAAAGGAAAGATGAAGAAAGTTTAGTTTGAGTGAAGGCAAGGAGGAGGCAGCTAACAACTGGAAGATATCTGAGGGAATGAGGTTATAAACAGAGTCTGGCAAATAGGGGGCCAAGGGTGAACTTAGCAACAGAATTTCAGGGCACCATGGGGTCAAGCTGTAGGTTGGGTGGCACCGTAAGTGGCCACTGAAGAGGCAGACACAGGGAGGGAGCCATTCTTCCAGAAGTGTAGAAGTGGATGGAAGAGGCACTGACCTGAGGAAAGACTTGGGTCTCAGCACCCTTGAAGTTCAAGGGAAGGTGCCTGATGCAGGGAGAGGGGGAAGAGCCCATCAGGTGAAGGAGCAACCTTGGGGAGGGGAGACCCAGTTCCTCCAAGACCAGCAGGAGGGGGTGAAGGAAAGGGAAGAGGAGGATGAAATAGGAGGCGGAGGGAAAGGAGGCTGAGTGAGTTCTGGTCTGCTCCTCAGTGAAATACAAGAGGGGCGGGGCTGGGGCTTCAGGACTGTGAAGGAAAGAACTGCCAAGCTCCCAACATGAGGGCTCAGCCAAGAGTGATGGTCACAAGCTTCTTATGGGACATGACTTTCTCTGGCAGTGCTTGCCAACGTGGGAGAAGGAACCCAGAAAACAGATGGTCAGGCATATTTAGCATTGGGTACCATGGACCATGGAGCAAGGACCTGAGAATGACAGTACAGCTGAAGCACTGAGTAGATATTATCCTAGGTAGAGAACCATGCTGATCACTCTCTGGACCCCTCTCCACCCCTGCTCTTCACCTGGGAGGCTGTCCTCCATGGACTGCACCAAGGGACTCCCTTGCCCTCTGGTTGCCAGTTAGGGTCACTTTGCTCCTCACCCCCACCCTGCCCTCTCTGCCAAGGCTCTGGCAATGGCACAATTCCTCCTGCTGCTCAGCACTCCCCAGGTGCGAAGACCATTGGGCCCAGGGTGGCCATCCCTGGTCCTCAAGACCCCTGGGGCTGCCTCAACTCTGATACCCTTTTGCAAACGGTCCTTTACTCATGTCTGCTGTGGGAGTCAGTGGGGCGTGACTGACTCAGGAAGAACAGGTCCCAGGGGCCCGCCCAGTAGGATGGGGATGGAGAGAGATGGAGGGAAGAGGGGAAAGGAAGACATGGCATGGGGAAAGAGAGGAGAATTAGGATTTCCCAGGTGGAACATACATTCCTCTCTGGAAGAATAAAGGGGGCTCTGTGGGATGGGGAAGAGGGTCACTGGGTGAGAAAATGGTTCTGGGAGGGGAAGAGTGACAATTCACATTGGTCCTGTGCTGCTCTACTGGTACAACCAGTGCTTTTGTTTCTTACACACACACACACACACACACACACACACACACGTAGAATCCTCCTCTGATCTGTGAGCCCCAGCCACCGCCAGACCCCATGCTAACAGCAGGTCCAGGTGACCCATTTTGGATTTGTGGCATCTGCAAAAAATGTCTGATTTGTTCTGACCTGGCTTTGCTGCCAGAAGGGTCCTAGCTCCCAGCAGGCTGCTGGAGGTTCAGCCACTTTATCATACCTTCCTTAGGCCTCCCTAGGTGGCCCTTGAGGTCTGGGTTGACCCTGGCTGAAGCAGGATCCCAGCAGGCCTGCACACAGCAACGGTCTCTACCACCCCCCCCCCCGCCCCCCACCTAACTCGTTATAATAAAAAATCAGCCACACACACACCTCTGTAAGTGGTCAGGGCCTCTGTGGCCCAGCCAGAGCAACAGAAGTGCACATTAGATCTCTTTTATGACCTCATTCTTTCAAGCTTGTGAGCACTCTGCTCAAACCAAGAACAACAACTCACCCCTACCAATTCCTTGTGATCGGTTCAAGGAAGAAGCCTTGCTTAACTCCCTTTGAATAGGCACCAGCCTTGACCCATGGAAAGGATTCAAGAAACCTCCTTAACAAAAAAAAAAAAAAAAAAAAAGAAACCTCCTTAATATTCAAGAGTCTCTGCAAGTCAATAAGATAAAGAACCCCCTAATAAGAATATGAGTATAATCAATTAAAAAATGTTTTCTTCATTTCTGGATAGGTAATGCATTCACATAGTTAAAACAAAACCCAAAATAGTGTAAGAGGTCTGCAGGGGGTCTCAGTCCCATCCTGCCTCCGTGGCCCTGTTCCCCACCAACCACCACCACTCTCTCGCCCCCACAAATACACAGGGGTAGCTACATGTATTAGCTTCCTTTGTATCCTTCCGGAGATCTGGGTAAATCCAAGCAACTATGAATATAGCGAATAGACCATTTTATTTTATTTTTAAAGATTTTACTTAAGTATTAGAGAGAGAAAGAGCGAGAGAGAGCAGAGAGGGACAGGGAGAAGCAGACTCCCCGCTGAGAAGGGAGCCCGAGGTGGGGCTCGATCCCAGGACCCTGAGGTCATGGCCTGAGCCAAAGATAGACACTTAACATTCCAGGAATGGCCCATTTAAAGCCAGCATTAACTCAGCACTGACAGCGTGTTAGGCACAGTTCTGAACGCTTTACAAGTGTTAACTCATTTGTCCTCACAACAGCTCCAGAGGTAGGTCTTATGCCCAACAGAAAGAAAATAAAACAGGCAAAAAGAGATTAAGGAGGTTGTCTGAGTGGCTGAGCCTGGCAGTTCACAGCGGAGGAAATGCAAATGGCCATGTGAAGAGATGCTCACCTGCCTTGGAGGTCAGGGAACTGAAAATGCAAATACCAACAGCATCTCATTTTTTACCCCCCCACAGGGTAAAATTTGCAAAAGGTGGGGAACTCTCAGCATGCAGAGGGGGTTTCTGGCACTCACATGCCCTGCTGCTGGGAACAGGAACTGTTACAAACTTTTGGGAAACCCAATTTGGCAGAATTTATTGGTGTTTGATGTACACACCCTCCAAAATAGAAGGCCAGGTGTACACAGAACATGCACTGCAGCATTGTTTGTGAGGGAAAATGTTCTAAATATTCATCAAGGGGGAAATGGGTAGATGACAGTATATTTATAGTAGGAAACACTATGTGGCAATTACATCAAATGAGTTGGATCTACAAGTATTGATCTCTGATGTCTACAAAATATTTTTTTAAAAAACAACTTGCTAATAAGTTTTATGGTAATATATATTTTTATAATTGATATTCACTTATAGATCTGTATATTTTAAGAAACTTCCCTTATATGTGCATTTGTTTGAATATGTCTATGTGAGCATGGAGCAGTGATTCTCAATCAGGGTGATTTTGCCCTCCACGGGACACATGGCGATGGCTGAAGACATTTTTGGTTGTCACCATTGGGGAATGCTAATGGCAGAAATGCTAAAAATCCTACAATGCACACAGGACTGCACTCTACCCTGCAAAGAATTATCCAATCCAAAATATCAATTGTGTTGAAGTTGAGAAACCCTGGCACAGAGAAAGGAAAAACATGGAAAAACACAAAACTGTTAACATTGAACCTTTTCCTTACTCATCATATATGTTTGACTTATTAAAATATGTAGTTATTGGGGCACCTGAGTAGCTCAGTGGGTTAAAGCCTCTGCCTTCAGCTCAGGTCATGATCTCAGGGTCCTGGGATTGAGCTCCGGATTGGGCTCTCTGCTCAGCAGGGAGCCTGCTTCCCCCTCTCCCTCTGCCTGCCTCTCTGCCTACTTGTGATCTCTCTCTGTCAAATAAATAAATAAAATCTTTAAAAAAATGTAGTTATTTAGACCACTAAAAATTATCCTATAAAAGTAAAATATAATACTCAAAGTTTCTTATTTTGGCAAAGACAATGATGGAACAGAAGTGGGGGAGACTGTCCCAAGGAGATACTGGGAGCAGGAGTGTGAACAGAGGGTGGTGGAAGCTGGAGGCAGCAGGGCCTGGGTGGGGATGCTTAGAGACTGGTCCTGACATAGAAGCTCACCTGCAAAGTCTGAAGAATCCCAGGTCTTTTGTGAGCTGAATAAGGACCTGCAAAAATGTCCTATGATTAGGCATAAACCTTATTCCCATTTCATAGACTGGAGTGAACCATCTTATGGTCAGGCAGCAGGGAATCATAACACCTCCCAACTGCATTTCTCACTGGTCTGCTGAGAGTTGGGTTAGGTGCTTCTTGGCAAAGAGTGGTCAATGAAGATAGAAAAACTCTGGCTTAAACTGCAGGTGAATTAAGCAGGATTCTTTGCTGCAGGCCTAATCAGAGCCTTTAATATGCTAGAATGTGCATCTCCAAGAGGGAATTCAGTAAATGCAGAACTTCCCAAGTCCTTTTTACTGAAAGCATCTCCTGAGACTAGGATTCTGTGCAGTTCTCTCTGGGAAATACTAATCTAGTCTAATCAGTTTTACTCATGCGGAAATGGTTGGCCAAAAGAAAAGTGACTGGCTTGGCTAACTGGTGGGGTTCCATCCCAGAACACCTGTATTTCAGACCAATGCTTTTTCCCTAGCATTAAACATCTGACCATCGGTACAAAGCAACTCTGGGTTCTTGGGGAAGATTCCTAAGATTTACGGAAAATTTTTTTTTTCCAATTTAATTTGGAGCGGTTGCACTGGAGGTAAGAGAGAAGGGAGTAACACTGGAAACCATTCTTTTTTTAAAAAAATATTTTATTTATTTGACAGACAGAGATCACAAGTAGGCAGAGAGGCAGGCAGAGAAAGAGGGAGAAGCAGGCTCCCCGCTGAGCAGAAAGCCCTATGTGGGGACCGATCCCAGGACCCTGGGATCATGACCTGAGCCGAAGGCAGATGCTTTAACCCACTGAGCCACCCAGGTGCCCCCACTGGAAACCATTCAAAGCAAACCATCCACCTTTAAAGAGGATCAAGACATTCTTTGCTTGGTTGAGGGAGCACCCATGAAGACCAAATGCGCTCCTGTGAAGGAATGCTCCACTAGGTCCTTTTGAAAATATAACCCGCATGGGACAGATGGAAGTACCTGGGACTTCAAACCTCCCCAGTGTACCTCAAACTGACCTCACTGGGCCAGGAGAAGCCCTAGAAAATTGACTCTGTATAATCTCTCCAAGAAGTAAATTATCTAAAATTTTAGAGGATTCGAAGGTGAATAGTGCACAATTCTTGCTATGAAGGGAATCTTCATCTGACAGGGAAACATATTCCATGGAGTCAGACTGAGAAAGGGCTACACTGACAATGTGAACAAAGTCCTAGCAGTCAATGAGGGGCAATGTTTACACTTTTGAATGCCCGCCCTTCTAAGAAGCTTGCACACCTCAGGTTGTGGGCAATGGTAACTATGGAGATGTTTTCAGTTTTAACCAGAGAACTCTGGCCCAGATACCTTCGGTGACTCCATTTCCCATTATCAACTTCCCCCTATTTTGTTCGGGGCAAATTATGCTCGGAGACTGAGACTGTCTTTACCAATAATTTATTTAACATAAGTTCATTGAGGGAATTAAAATTTGTAATACTTCACAAGCCAGTAGCACACAGGACGTCTCTTTATAAGCCAATAAAGAAATAACATACTTCAAACCAGTGATAGGTTAATTACGCTTTTATTCCAGGCAAAGGGGAGATGAAATAGAGTCCAAATTTAATTGAGGTGTACCTTTCCAGACTGGGTAGAGTCAGTCCTTCCAACTAAAAGCTGGATATCAGCTTCCAGCTTAGGTTTCTCACTGCCGGGGCACCAGTGTTGGCAGGAAGGTGTGCTGCTTCTGGGGGATCACCAAACGGACTGTGCCACTGCCTAGGAGTCTCAAGGCTGGACCAGATGCCCCTTCTCTAAGACTGCTGCAGGGTTTAACACCTCTTCTGACCAAAAGCAGCCTTGCTAGGGCAGGAGAAAGTGCCTCAAGATCTTCAGAGAACTATTTAGATCAAGAAAGAGTAGCCATGCCCAGTCTGAACACTCTGGAGTTGTTGGTCAAACCTCTTGGTTTTTATTTTAATTAATTTATTTATTTGACAGACAGAGATCACAAGCAGGCAGAGAGGCAGGCAGAGAGAGCGAGAGGAGGAAGCAGGCTCCCCGCTAAGCAGAGAGCCCGATGCGGGGCTCGATTCCAGGACCCCGGGATCATGACCCGAGCCGAAGGCAGAGGCTTTAACCCACTGAGCCACCCAGGCGCCCCTCAAACCTCTTGGTTTTTAAAGTTTAAAAGTCTTTGTTACATGATGGACCCAAGGCTATTACTATGGTGTCAACGACGTGAGTCCTTTCCACGGCAGGGGCAGGGGCGAGAGTTCATTAAGTGTTAATACCCAACTTCAAAACAAGTTCAAACCACAAACAATTCTGTCCAAAACAAGGATCTGAAATCATAAAAAATCAACATAACAGTCATAACGCAACAGCGTCCCTTAACCTGTTCCTTGGTTAATAACCTCTGGGAGTAGCCTACCCCCTCACTCCACGTCACCAAACGTCTTGGTCCTGGGAGGGGCCCTAAATCTGGCTCAATCCCCCTCCTCCTCCCCGGTCCCACCTCGGGCCTGGACTTCATCACCCATAACGACTCCGTCATCTCAGCACCCCTGGAACAGGAAACTGACTGCGGTGGGTCCTGCCCAAGTTCCTACAGACTAGGGCCAATGCAACAAGTTCGCGATGCCTCACACTGCCCAGCGAACAGGCGTAACAGCACAGTGGCCTTCAGGAGCCCGCTCCTAAATTTAGGTCATTTGGGGGGAAAAAAACCTAAAATAAATTTAAATCATTTGGGCGTCCAGTAAGTCTCTTGACAGACTTGGGCTTTACGAGTTCCAAGAAGCTTCCTCATTCACTGAGCATAACTAGCAGGAAAGACGCACAGGAACTCCACTGTGGTCGCCTCATTCTATGAACGACGCCACAGAGTCCCAAAGGCGCAAAGCGAGCTGGCCCTGCGTTAGTAAAGGGCAAAGCTCCAGGAGCCTACGTCTCATAACGAGAGCAGCCCCGAACCTCCCGGACGGCGGAGCCCGGGTTGGCTGGGAGAACCAAGCATGCGCTGACTCTCCAGAAGGTCCAGCCAGAGTCACGTGAGTGGGGCGGGTTCGCCGCCCGGAGGAAGCGGAAGTCTGAAGTCTGGGTGGTCGTGGTGGAAAGCCCTCCCCCGGAAATCACGTTTCTTTCCGGAGCCTGCTCCCGGAAGTGCTGCTGTTTGTAGCGGGCGTGATGGCTTCAAGGTTACTTCGCGGAGTTGGAGCGTTGGCCGCGCAGGCCTTCAGGGCCCGCGGTCCCAATGGAGTCGCCGCGGTGCGCACCATGGCATCTGGAGGTACTGGGCCCGCCCGGCGCGTCAGGGACCGGCGCCGTTGCCCTCCCGGGGTGGTGCCAAGGCAGCGAAGCGGGGCGGTCCGTTCAGCTCTTCGGGGCCCCAGTGACCGCTCCGGGGCCCTGAGTGCCTCAGGCTCCGCGGGCGTCTTCCTGTCATTCCTGGCCGCTTGTGCTGCCGGCCACTGAACTGACCCCGGCTGCGGAAGAATTCCTAAACTGAGGTTCCGGGTGACCTTGGGGAACGGGTTGCAGCTGGGATTCGGAGAGGCTAAGCCGCCCTTCAGACCCGCGCTCACCTCACTAGGACTCTGACTTGCGTTTAGAAAAAAAGTGTAAAATATTGGTCTCCGTGGTTGAAGGAAGAAAAGATTACCCTGTGTTGCCACTTGTGGGGATTATGACAGTGGTCCTTAGGAGTTAATGTGTATGAATAGCCTTTAGGAGCATGTAGATTGTATGTAAACGTTCATGTGTATGCGTTTTTCATCTGGATAATTAAGACATCATAATTCACGTTTTTTTCTTTAGGTGGTGTTCCTACTGATGATGACCAGGCGACTGGGCTGGAGAGGGAGGTCATGATGGCTGCACGGAAAGGACTGGTGAGAAACTCTTTTTTGTGTCTTCTCTGGAGTTCATGGTCTTGGATGGGATCAGAGCCGTCTCCTCTTTGGGAGCATTTGACATAGGGAAGCTGACTTGTGGGAGCAGTGTCACTAGCCTTTGGAAGGTAGGGATCATTTGGCATAATGGCTTAATTCTTTTTCAGGACCCATACAATATGTTAGCCCCAAAGGCAGCTGCAGGCACCAAGGAAGACCCTAACTTAGTCCCATCTATCACCAACAAGCGAATAGTGGGCTGCATCTGTAAGTACCTCACCACTATCTTTTTGTCCATTGTTTAATATATTCTATGCAGAATTTCAGTAAGATATCCAGATCTTTAGTGTGTACGATGTGTGTGTGTGTGTGTGTGTGTGTGTGTGTGTGTGTAAAAGGGATTTGTCTATAAATGAGTTATCCTAAGGGTCCCCTGGCCCTTTCAAGCTTCATTAACCTTCATTAAGAAGGTTTTCCTTAAGAGCATAGAACACCAGTAATACCAGCTCGTTGGAGATGCAGCATGAAGGAGTATTCATCCAGAGAATATTTATTGTACTTCCTCTTTGCCACATACTATTTTAGGTACTAGGAATATGTATCAGAATGGACTATGCTTTGGGATTCTGTATAGGCAGAGGAACTGTTAGAACCTAATAGTGACTGTGATTTGAGCTCAGTTTACTTGTAAATAAACTTGGGGCCTCATTTCTTCATCTGAAGAGTGGGGAAGGAGAGAGCTTGAATTGATCTCTTAAGAGTTAAGTCATAACTTTGGGTCTTAGAGGTGTCTGAGGATGAGGTTAATATTGAAAGTCTCCACTTCTAGGTTGGCTGGCCTTCAACTCCTTTTCCCTTTCAGGTGAAGAGGACAATAGTACCGTCATCTGGTTCTGGCTCCACAAAGGCGAGGCCCAGCGATGCCCTAGCTGTGGAACCCATTACAAGCTGGTGCCCCACCAGCTAGCCCACTGAGCCTTTGCACTAACTTACTCAGAATGTGCTGTGAAGTTTCCTCTTTCCAATAAAGACAAGCCATTGCATTGGCTCCTTCTCCCATAATTGGCTGGTCTTATTTCTATCCTTTTTTTTTTTTTTAAGATTTTATTTATTTATTTGACAGACAGAGATCACAAGCAGGCAGAGAGGCAGGCAGAGAGAGAGAGGAAGGGAAGCAGTTTCCCTGCTGAGCAGAGAGCCTGATGTGGGGCTCTATCCGAGGACCCTGGGATCATGACCTGAGCTGAAGGCAGAGGCTTTAACCCACTGAGCCACCCAGGCGCCCCTCTATCCTTTATTTTTTGGGAGGCATGGATTCTTACATTGGGAATAGCTATCTATTGATTTATTTTGTCTTCCATGTGCTTGTGTATGCCGAGTTTGACAATCCCATAATACAATGATTGGGACCATCTGCCATGGGGAAAGCATGGGCTATGGCATCAGGCTGATTCTACTTGTACTATTGGCTCCATCATTTAGCTTTGTCACTGGGAGCATGCCCTCTGAGAGCAGGTTACATCTTAAAAAGAAAAACCTTGTGAGGAGTTAGAAGTAATAATAACATATATAAAGAGTCCGGCAGATGGCTCGCAGTATTGTTATAAAATAGAGTGACCTTGTGACCAGAGTTTTGGGGGCTTTGAAGTCTTGGGGTTTGAAGCAGAGTTCATGGGGATACCGTCAGCAAAATCCAGAATATGAGACAATTCCAGAAACTGATGACTAGTTTCTTCAAATAATTTGCAATGAGGAGGGGCCCCTGGCTGGCTCAGTCGGTGGATTATGCTACTCTTGAACTCAGGGTCATGAGTTAAATCTGCACAGTGGGCATGGGGCCTATTTAAAAAAAAAATAAAAATAGCTAAACTTTTAAAAATTGCAATGAGGAAACAGAAGTAGGGAGAACCTATCACGTGAAATCGATACGAGGGAGAGAACAACCAAGGGCAGAGCATGGAGCTTGTTTGTGTCTTTATTTAAAGAAATGCAACTGTAAAAATGATTTGATCTCTGGATATTTGACATGTATGGATTTATTAACTTTTTGATGTGCTAATGGAATTAACTTTATGCATTACAGATTCTTGGTGAGGTACTTGGGGTGAAATCTGTCTGGGATTAGCTTTAAAGCAGGAGGATGAAAAGGAAGAGGAGTTTGGGGTAGGACTGATCTATTGTAGCCAGGTACAAGAAGAGTTATTGTTCTACTCTTGTGTGTATTTGAACTTTATCATAATAATGAAAAAATAGAGCTGAAAGAAATTTTAATAAGTCCATTTCAGCTACTTTATATTTATGACATGCTGGACAATGAAGTTCTCAAATGCTGTTTGTAAAATGGAACTGGGACCTTTGCGTTATTGTTGGGATTAGCCACAGAGGTGGCTTTAGTTACTTTCTCCACAAAACTGGTTCATACTAGGTCTCTGAGCTGAGCTGATGACGGTGGGGAGCTTTAGGGAGAAAAGTCCTTTTCCCCAGGCTTGCCTTACTTCCTCTTAAAGGTATAGTCAGAGCTGCTGCTTCCATTCTTTGCTGTTATTGTCTTTTGTTGCCAGGAAATGCTGGAGCATTTGTCTGCCATTCAGGGTCCTCCTCTTCTTCCAGAACGGGAATACTTAGATAGTCATCTCTTCAATCTTCCCTTAACGCTCGTACCTCAAATGCTGTTCTTAACAAGAGTTTACCAGTAACTTTACCATGAAGATTGCTCTGGTACTGCCACTAAGCCCTTCTGTCTGGCCTGTCTCCTGCATTCCCCCTTCCTTTCCCACTGTCTTCCTTTCCACCCATCTTAACTTTTGACTCTCCATGTCATTAATTGGATTTGTCTTCTCCCTCCCTCAATGTCAGGACCCTCTTCTCTGCTTTTTAAAACCGTACCCAATTCTCAGGGCAACTGGCTGGCTCAATTGGTGGAATATGTGATTTGATCTCAGGGTTGTAAGTTCAGGCCCCACATGGGATGTTGAGATTGCTTAAAAAATAAAATCTTAAGAAGAAAAAATCATAACCGGTTCTCCTTTAAAGAAAGAAAAGTCCTCAGTACATGTCCAGACTGCGGTAGGCAGGATAACAGCCTCCCAAAGATGTCCATATCCTAGTCCCAGACCGGTGAATATGTTAGGTCATGTAGTAAAAAGTTACTAAGGTTGCAAATCAACGGACCTTAAGATAGGGCGATTATCCTGGATTATCCAGGTGGGCTCAATAATGAAGGGCAGCAGCAGGAGAGTCTGAAGGAGATGTGACTATGGGAGAATGGTCAGAGAGATGCAGTGCCGTTGTTCTGAAGGTGGAAGAAGGGGTTATAAGCGAAGGAATGCCGGGCAAGGAATGCAGCCTATAGAAGCGAGGGAAGAAGATGAGCCTCACTCTGACGGTATGAAACAGACTGCAAGTACACTTGTTTGCTGGAACAGTTTGAGCATGAGCTGCTGATCCAATGCCCCATCACATTTCAGTGTATGTGTTTTACAAAGACATTCTTTTATATACCTACAATATGACCATCAAAATCAGGAAGTTATAGTTTATACATTTCTGCCATTTAATGCTCAGACCCTATTCAAGGTTGCTAACTGTGCCTATAATGCCCTTTATAGAGCCAGTTCAGAATCATATGTGCCTATAATGCCCTTTATAGAGCCAGTTCAGAATCATATGTTGCCTTTAGTTGTCCTGTCCGTTTAGTTGTCTCCACTCTGGAACAGTTCCTGTCTTTCCCTGACTCCTGTGACCTTGACACTTCTGAAAATTACACCAACAACTCAGTTTGGTCTGATGTTCCCTGAGGATTGGGTTCAGGATTATGTGTCCTGGGCACGAGCGCTGCAGAGGTGATTCCACACTCTTCTTGCTAGGCATCTGATGTTGCCTTGTCCCACTGCTGATAGGGTTCACTTTGGTCGCCTGATTAAACTAATGTCTGCCAGACTTCCTCACTGTGCAGTTGCTCCTTAGTAAGTATCTTATGGGGGGCAGCACTGAGATGTAACTTGCTCACCAGAACTTTGATGAATTTATGTCCGTATGGACTCAAATGCTTTATTATAGTCAGTGGATTATAATTCAAAACTGGTATTTAGCTTCTGATGTTTAGTTTGTTCCAAATTTGGCTGGTAGGAGTTTCTTCAAGTTGGTGCCTACGGCCTTTTGACATGTCCCTATCATTCTTTGAGCACTTTTTTTATTTGCCGCATAAAATGTTCCAGGCTCAACCTTCCAGGCTGTTTATAAACCCATGAGGTATGTACTATTATTATCACCCCCATAGTAGAGATGGGGAATCCTAGGAAAGCTCAAGATTATGCAGCTAGCTAGTTGTGACAGGACAGTGAATGCAGAACACTTAACTTGGGCCTGAGCTCTTCCCCACCCCTGCACACCCCCTCTTTGAGGTAGTTTTAGATTTGCAGAGACTGCACAGAGTTCCTATTTACCCTTCACCCAGTCTCCCCTAATGTTAATAGCACAATGATTGAAACCAGGAAATTCATACTGACACCGTGCTGTTCACTAATTTTGCCAGCTTTCCCAGTAAGGTCCCTGTCCAGTCCCAGACCTCACGTTGCATTTCACTGTCATGCCTCAGTCTTCTCCAGTCTGTGACAGTTGCTATCTTTACCTTCATAACCTGTCACTTTAAGAGAACTGGTCCATTAGTTTGTAGGATGCCCTGAGTTTGGGTTTCCCTGTTTGTTCCTGGCCAGACTGAAGTGATGGGTGTAGCACAGGTGACATAGCGCCCTTAGTGCGTCACCCCAAGAGACAGTGACTAATGACTAGGGATGCACACTTTGGTCATTGGTTTAAGGTACTGTCCACTAGGTTTCTTGGCCATAAAGTTACTATTTTTCCTTTTTGCAGTTACTAGTTACCTTGTGGGGAGGTACTCTAAAGCAATGCAAATGTCCTTGCTTTTGCTCACTAATGTTTGCATCCATTTTTGTCTGTATCAGTTAGTACTGTAGTGTTTCCCTGCCTGTAGTGATTTCCATTATTATTCCTTCTACAGGAACTGAACTAATGTAAGGAAGAACTGTTTCTGCGCCCCTATGTATACATCTATTCAATTTATATCAGAGTGGGCTCATAAATATTTTATTCTATGGCTTATAATCCACCACAGAGTTGATCACTGGGTACTCCTTCAAGTTGGTTTCTGTGTCCTTAAGACAAGCCCCTCCTTTCTGGGGCACTTCCTTACTCTGCGGTACCACACTACTTTCTCTGCTCTAGATCTGGAATTCCTCCACGGAGCTCTGATTCCTTTTATTGAATGGTGGTGTTTAGAAGCCCGATCTGGACACTTTTGTGCCTTTGCTCCTGGGGTGCCACTGTGCCTAGGCCCTCTGAGCAGACAGGGCTGGGAAATCCACACATACATTCTAACCCTAGCATTCACACACTGAGGCCTATTTATTTCAGCATCTATCTGTATGTGTATTAAAAATCTTGAGTCCATACATCCAATCCTAATCCAGCACCACCACCAAGTTAGTTCTAGCCTTACCACCTTTTTGTTTTGTTTTTCTCCAACAGTGGGAAACCTGGCATGACCAGAGGTCTGTAACATATTGTCCCTAATGGAAGAGGGGACTGGGAGGATGCTGCATTGTGCTTGGCCTTAGATGATGGGATTTTGACAGACATGAAGGAAAGTCATTCCCGGCAGAGAGTAGAAGCTGGTGGGCGAAGCATGATGATGTGTGAACCCAAAACAGGAAAGGAACAGATCCCAACGGGCCTAAACTTAATGCAGCATGTAGTTCATGAAGGGGATTTCACCTGCGTCATGTCAGTTTGGTTTTATTCTGCCAGGCAGTGGAGAACTGCCTGACATTTTGGATTAGGAAGTGGTGGAACCAAGGCTATGTGGGCTTGAGATCCAAGAGCAAATGGACTGGGTAGGGGGGTAGAATGAAGCTTGCATTCTAAGACCGGATGGTAGAGGCCTTTAAAGTAAAGGAGTGGCAGGTAGGAAAGGCATTATAGAAGAACCAACAGAACTTGGTAAATGGCATAAAGTGGAGAAGGTAACGAAAAGGGAGGAGTCAAAGTAATAATGCTTCAAACCTGTGTAAATTTGGAGAAAGTGGTACCATGAACCCAACCCAAAAAGGGTTCTCTATAAATTGTTTTCTCCTTGAGGGCACATACAGGCTTAACTACTCTGTGACCACAAAGCCTCATAAAATGCCCTGTAACAATAGGCCTCAGTCAGCTCTCACCTACGACCTGATCTCAGCTCTTGGCCCTCCTTTAGCTCCAACTCCGGATGCCTTCAACACACAGCCATGACAACCATCCTCCCATGGCTGGCTACCCGTCACCGAGGACACGGCTAAAAACCCTCTCAAGGCCTTCCATGTGCTGGCCCCAACCTCCCTTTCAGGTTTATCTTGCATTATAAACAGAGACGGCCACTTACCCTTCCCTGCTGACTTCGCATCACTTGGGTCCATGCCTTTCTCTCAAGCCCCACTGGTCCCTTGAGCTCACACTTCAACCTGGAATACTGACCCCATGTGAACCCATGCAAGTCAGTCTGCCACCTACTGGGTTAGATGCCCCTCTTCCCGGCCCCACAGTGCTACCAAAATGGCCAGTTCATCATGTTCCCCTGACCCATACGTTTTTGGGGGCAAAGACTTGTTTACCACTGGCCCCAAACTTGTGATACCTTCCTGGACATACTCCAGGTGTCCAAATTCCTGATGAAGGAAGGAAAGGGCAGGCAGTCACCAACTCATGCTTCTCTGTACCCTCCCATCCCCCGCCACTTAGCTTCTTCCTTCTGAGCTCAGCTCAACACAGCCTTCTCATCTCCCCCAGCAGTCCCCTTCCAGCTGGCTCAGCCCTGAGCCTGTGTCACTGTTGGGTCTGTCAGCCTCGGCCATGTCTGAGCAGGCCAGCAGAGCTGCCCAAACAGAATGGGTGGGTGCAGATGCCCCGAGCCCCAGCCCTGCCCGCCATGAGGTCCTATACAGGAGTAAGGCCGAGTTAAGGCAGCCTTGTTCTCTGGTCCTCCTGGTGGATTACAGCAAGTGCATAATGAGGCTGGGGAATTCTACCACCACCTTGAGAGCCCCACCTCCTGGGGCCTCCTGTGCCACGTTGCCCCACCAACCCCACAAACCCTCAGGCTTCTGAGCTAGAGCCAGTGCCATGCTGCCTTCTTGCCAGTCCTTTTCTCTCCAAGTCCCCAGGGACAGATGAGTGGAAAAACAACACAAAGAACCACAAGAAAACAGAGCCACGCACTACGGCTTGTCCATAATTATTACTATAATGATTTATAAAAGTTTTCAGGCAACTGTGTTAAATTATTGTACATATCTGGGAGAGGGAAGTGGGGGTCCTGGCCACAAGGTCAGTGAAAACCTTCATGGGAGAGGTGGGAAAAGGAAGTGTGCCCGCCTTATTCCCTCTAGGTCTGACTCCAGATTAAGTGGCTTCCTCTCAACAAATGAAGACTGTTAACCCCTTCCCATCCAGGGCACTAAGGTAAAGGAGAGGGAGCAGTGTCAATGAAGTGCTTTAAAGGGAGACCACAATGAATTGCGGCCGCCCGGACCCCGTGATCCTCTGCCCTGGCTCCAAAGGGTCATCCTGGGCCAGACCCTTGGCTGGGGATGGAAGACTGCCCAGTCCACAGTCCACACCAAGGCATCCCCCCGGGAAGACAGGAGGACTGAATGTGATAGGCTAAGGAACGCCTAGGTGTGGCACAGGAAGCAGTGACACACCACTGGGGAGCCGCTGCCTACCTCTTCACCCCCTGCCTCAAGCCTAGCAACTCAGGCATCCAGGCACTCTGGCTCTGGGAGGGATCCTGTCAAAGGAAACGGGGATGTTGGGTATCTGGCCTTGGAGTCTGGGGAAGTAGCCCCAAGAGTCAGAGCAAGACCTTTCCATGGGAGATCCCTGGAACAATCCAAAGCTAGGCTCCTCAATTCCTAAATTCCAGCTCATGACTCCATCCATGCAGCTAAATGTTACTCTGTGTATGTGTGTGTGCGCGCATGCGCGCACGCACGCACGCATGCGTGCACACGCATGCACGTCTGCAGGGGAGGGCCGCAGGGAAGCATGGCTACCCCACCTGCCCAGGGTTCAGGGCATGCAGGGGACCCTAGGCCTGAGATATGAGCCCAGACCAGCAAGGGTTAAGGGCTCTGACTCCTATTTCCTCCCACTCTCCTAACGCTACACCTCCTTGGGCACTAGAAGGTTTTACGATGAATAGCACGGGAGCCATCCTCTTCATACTCCTTTTTGGATACCCACATCTTCTTAAAAGTATCAAGCGAGGCCAGGATGGAGCCACTGTGAGAAGGGAGGGATAGACTCTTGTGGACCCAAGGGCTGGGCCATCGACCCTTTCTGGGCACTCAGAGCTCCATCTCCTTTACCTGGGAGGGAAACCCACCCACTGCCACCTGGCCTGTGCCAATGGTCTCCTCCCAGAGCCCTCCCCGTGAGCCCCATCTCACCCGATCCACGTGGAGTACAGCCGTTCCTGTGGAGCTGAGATCTAGAGGGAAAAAGCAATATAACTGCCCATCCTCACACGGCAGCGCCTACCCCAGCCTTTAGAGCCTTCCCCTCAGGGCCTAAGGCCAGGTAGCAAGTGCATCAGTGGGGAGCAGTGGGAGCAGCTGAACACGGAGGAGGCAGCCGAGCTGAGCTGTCTGGAGGTGGCATGTGCCCTTTCCTTCCCCAGTCAAGGTTACCCAGCACCTGCATGCCCAATGGCGCTCCCTGTAAACTCACCTTGATTTTGACATCCTTTGGGGCAAGCTTCTTCACTTCACTTAGCAGTCGGTCACCAAAGCCTGTGAACACAAGGCTGGCTGAGCCCAGGGCCCACATCTGAACCCCCTTATACTAGCACCCCCATCTCTACCCTCTGGTGCCCCTAGCTGCTGCCACTTTTAGTAGTGCTGCTGCTGCTTTTAGTAGTTCTTTCCAGGATCAAGGATGGGGGCAAGCCATCCCAAGGGCAGGAAAGAGCCAGCACGATGCCTGAGATGGGCCCAGCTTCCTCAGAGAGGCAGCGGGAGAGGGAACCCCGAGTCATACAGCTTGGTCTGGGCACTGCACTCTTCCATCCAAAGCAAAGTCAAAGGTAAATGACAAATCAGGGGAAAACATCTACCATTTCTGCCCACTGCAGAGACTAAGATCACATGCAGTGCTGATGAACTCCCACTGACCTACCAACTAACAAGAACCTGTGTCCACCCTCCGACTCAGCAAGTCTCCTGGGATTTCCCCTTTAGGGATATTCTTATTACGTGAGGTTATTGGATGCAGCACCTCTGGGATTAGAGAGATGGCTGCAGCAACCTCACAGGCCATCGGCAAGTCAATGGGGAAATGGCATATCCATTCAGAAATGCCACATGGCTGTCTGAAGGAGCTCACATGAATGGGGAAAGATCTTCCAGATATGGGGCTCCAAGAAACATACATGGTGTGCTGCTTGGGGAGCATGTTATGATGGGCATAAAAGCGGGAGCAAGGGGCAATGCACATTTGTTTATACCCACACAGCTGAGGGCTGTGTAATTGCTGGAGAGGGAGCAGGAGCGGGGTGACCAAGACAGTGGGAAAAGGGAGATGTCATCTCACACATTTTAGATCTTATGTGAATGCAGCACCTACTTGAAAAGTCAGTAAAACTTAACTTTAAATCTTTCTCTTAAAAAACAACAAATGCCAAGTAATGAAAAGCCAATAGAAAATGGGCCACGCACCAAGCTCCAGGGAGTGGGGTGCCATCTAAGTGCTGTCTTGAGCACAACCTCCCAAATGGTGGTACCTTTGAAAAGCGTGGAGCCACCCGACAGCACGATGTTGGCGAACAGCGTCCGGCGAAGGTCCATGTCGGACTTGTGGATGGCGAAGGCCAGCACCTCGTGGAGCCCTTCACTCTCATCACCTACCAGGTCTGGCTGGAACAGCAGCTCGGGGGCCCGGAAGCGCGCTGGCCCCACCTTTGGAACACAAGATTGAGGGGGATGGACCTCTTCTTCCTCTAGATGCCAGCATCACCTCCGCCACCCAGCGCCAGGCCCAGCAACTTACGTCAAGCATGCTGCCGTCTGGCAAGGTGTACTGCACCTTCTCTGTCTCTAGAGCCTCGTCCTTCTGCGGGTTGATGGATAGGTAGCAGGCTCGCTGCGGAGGGCAGGGACACAACACTCAGAAGGCTGCAACTGGGAAACCTATGCCCGCCCAGGGCATAACCTTGCGCCTTGGGGCTGCCACTGCCCATTGCCCCACCCAGCCTGCCTCCATACCCTCCTGCCCTCTGTCACCTCTTTGATGGTCCGGACAACCTCGAACTCGGCTGAGGTGTGAAAGTCAACTCCTTCCTTGCGCAGCAGGAGCCGGAGATAGCGGGAGACGTCACGGCCGGCAATGTCCACCCGCATGATGGAGTGAGGCATGGCAAAGCCCTCGTAGATGGGGACAGCATGAGTGACCCCATCTCCTGAGTCTAAAACCACTCCCGTCGTGCGTCCTGTTGCATACCTGTCACCAAGTCAGCATCCCTTCACCTCAGCCACTGAGGCATGGGGACCTCCTCACCCCTGGAAGGGACCCTGGGACATTTGCTTTATCAGGTCTCAAAAAGGAACCTGAGGAATTCCTGAAAGGAACAGTTACCAGGGGGCTGTTTCTATGGGCTAGTCTGACAAAAGCAGGAGGATGGCCAGAAGGAGGACAGAGACTCAGGGGACTCTAGAGCTTAGGGAGCACTCACAGGCTGAGCACGGCCTGCATGGAGATAAACAGCGCTGGCACGTTGAAGGTTTCGAAGAACACCTCTGCTGCCTTCTCCCGGTTCTTACTTGGGTTGAGTGGAGCCTCTGTTAGGAGCACAGGATGCTACAAGAGATGGCAAGGTTTAGGCACATGACCACATCCTAGGCCCTAAAAGAATCCTCGTTGGCCAAAATGCCTGCTGCAAGCACAGGCAGCCGCGGCCTGCTCTCATTCCCGAGGGTAGCATCCCACTGTCTGCCAGCAGTTCCTCCTCCCAAGACCCAGCGTTCTCTGGAAAACTCTACTTGGCAGCCACCAACTGTGTGGACCCCCACACACACCATGAAGAGGCAGCAGGCCCTAATAAAATGCAGAGGAAGCGTGGCAGCACAAGCAGGAAGGGCTGAGCAGGGAGAGGGCAGAACAGGGAACTGGGAGGCCAGCAGGTGGGGCTGGCTGGCACACCTCCTCGGAGAAAGTCTGCAGCTGATCTTTGGAGTAGACGTACTGCCAGATGCGCTCCATGTCGTTCCAGTCCCGCACCACGCCGTGCTCCATGGGGTAGCGGATGGCCAGCAGCCCTCGGTGCTCCTGCAGGGGAAGTGGGGAAGGTCAGCAGGAGTGCCCGGCCCCTCTCCTGCAACTGCTTCTGCCGTCCTGGAAGCCACCCTCATCTGCCCTGAACAGAATCACCACTGCTTCCTGGGTGTCCCCATGGCTGGTGGCAGGTCCTGAACTCAGCACAGGCCTCTTTTGTCCAGAAGCAGCTTCTCAGGCCCTCAGAGCCCAGTCAGCTTCAACTGGCAGGAGACAGAGAGGGTGGTGACATGCTCCCTCCTATCATAGTCCTCCCCGGCTGTGCTTCCGGGGCTTCTCTACTCGCTGCCAACACGTTCTCCCCTATTCTCTCCTCACGCTGCCCAGTTTCCTTCCCCACCATTCTGTGATGACTGCTACGGCACCAGGAGCTGCCTTGTGGCCCATCCCATGCTGTCCTCTCCTGTGGTCACCTGTCACTCACTGCTCCTTCCAGCTCTTCAACCATTGCTCACGAGTCCTACACGGACCTGCCCTTCTCTGTCCTCCCAGAGCATGCCCCCTTTCACCAAACACCACCTGACCTCTCTCACCCACAGCCATGGCTCCTACTGTCTCCATCTCTGGAGAGGCCTGCATCTCTGTACCCCTGGCTCGCCCCTCTCCCCGAACTGTGTCCCCCTGGTGCTGCTTGCTGCTGCCCCCTACACCTTCACTCCTCTTTCGGGGGCCCCCTCTGGCCCTGCAGCATAGACAAGTCACCCCACCTGGAGTGTAAGAGGTGGCCCCACGACATTTCTATCAGTCATCAAGGCTGAGGGAGCCAGACTCTTAAGTCCCTTTTTAATCAACTCTTTCCTCTGTAGCTGCCTTGCTCTACAAGACAGGGCATGAAGTAGTGTGTTCCTCTAATAGGAACCATCATGCCATCTCAGAGTACTTCTGAGCTGGAGCCTTGAGAGTCCAGGAAGACACCTGACAGATGGCCCCAGAAAACAGAGATTCCCTCTTGGGAGGTACAGCTCTGACCACGAGCCCACGTTCCCGCGACTATGAAGCCCCAAGCCCAGGCAAAGCAGGCTCCACAGGTGTTACCTCTGCTTTTGGTCCAATGAAGAGGTCCCCCTCCAGGGCTCCAGCCATCACTCGCATGTGCTTAGGACGCCCGACGCTGCAAGGACCGGTCAAGTCAGCAAGGTGGGTAGGGGGCGTGGGTGAGCCCACGTCCAGGAAAACCAAAGTCTAACTCCTATGGTCAAAATGGTATCTACTCCAAAGCATCTGGCCACGCAGCAAAGGCCAGAACCCAGGCCTAGGGGATATGGGCCCACAGAGCAGGCCTTGGCATGCTCAGGGTCAGAAGAAAAGTTATCCTTTCTGTTCCCCACCCTCCGTCCCAGAGAGGGCTGAGAGCTCTGGAATCTTGGCCCTCCATGGTCCAGCCCTGGCAGAGGGTCAGCTTCTGCAGCCACAGTGACTCAGCCCACACTCGAGATTTCAGGAGGGCGGGGCTGCTGGCACTGTCTGCGGACCAAGGTCCCAGGAAGTCAGGTCATGGCTCCCTTGTGCACCCTTCTCTCGTTCACTTGATCCTGCCCCTTCCCACTCCCAGGGCTTTCAGGATACAGATTCAGTTCTTGGAAGACTGGACAAGCTACCATTCTAAAATCTGACCTGAGTTCCCTGCACATCAGTAGGAACTTTTAATTGTACCTAAGTGGAATTCAGAAAAGAAAGCTGAAGCCCTATTGCGCGCCTGGTGCTCCAAGCTGGTCCTGTCCCCAGACCAGGCATGGGGTTCTTGGTATAGCCAGCCACTCTGGGGCCCTCCCAATGCCCCTGCTTAGGCCAATCCCTCTAAAGCCTCCAGGATTTGAGAAGAGGCACCACCTAGGGAAAACTTCCTGATGGGCTACGGTAGCCAAAGAAGCACTCCGGGTTTCCTCTGTGCTTCCGACCCCACCTTAGCCCTGCTGTCTGTCACTGGCTCCATTCAGGGAACACTCCCCTTGACCAAAACCCATTATTTTCTAGAGCTGGAAAATAAACAAGCCCTGAAAGAAACATTTCCTGGGAGGAAGGGATGGCTGTGCATTAACGCCCCACTCTTTCTCCTCTGAGTTTAGGTTTTTCTCCCAGAGATGTCTCCCTTCAATTCTTGCTGCTACTATACCTGTTCCCAAGAGAATGCTGGTGGCTTCTCCTTCCTGCCTGGCTCAAGGAGGGACCAGAATCAGACTTCAAAGAGGAGGAAGCCCAGAGCACTTGTCTTGTCCTTCCAGAGCCAGTAACAGCATTGGCCTCACAAATCTGGTGTTTCCCCTTATAGGTCGGGGGCAAGAGTTGGCCTCCAACAGAGCTGTGACACAGAGCCAATGTTCTTCCAGGAATCCAACAAAAAGATTAGGGCTGCTGCCTGAGCAACACTTACTAGTTTGGGAAACAGTATTTGGGAATCTGGTCTCCTGCAAAGCCAGCCTTGATCACCCCCGAACCCTGCAAGTAAAAACAGTGTTTAGCTCCTGACATACACCTCCATTTGAAGGCAGTGCCCAGCAGTAGAGGCAGCCCGGGGAGGAAGGCTGAGATCCTGCCAAGAGGATAAGATCATTTATAAGTACACCAGTAATTCACAACCAGGGGGTGATTTTGCACCCCTCCTCCCAAATGTGACAATGTCTGGAAACTGGGGAGGGGACAGCAGAGGGAGAGGGGTGGTGGCATTGAGAGGGTAGACGCCAGGGATGCTACTAAATATCCTACAATACACAGGCCAGCCCCTCACACCAGGAATTACCTAGCTCAAAACGTCAATATGGTGCAGACTGAAAAACCATGAAGTACATCCTTCTCTGCACACTCTAGGGTCAGCTCCAGGCAGGAGGAACCCATAGCAGCACAAGCTGCTCCCAAAAGTCAGCGAGAGGCAACCTCCAGGCATGGTTTTTCCCCAATTCCCCCTGGCCACCCCCCCACCCCACCCCAGCAGACATGGACCACATATAGGACCCACCCGGGAAGATCACTGTGTACACAGCACCAGCTGGCACCTCTCTTCTAGTGGCTTCTCCAAAGACTACTGGTAAAAGAACTTGGTCCTGCCACTGCTCCAGCATGGAAACTGGACTTGGGATCTTAAAGGGAACCTGGCATCTAGAAACCTCCCACTAATGAAGAATCAGCCTTCCAACCTCACTTCCCACAGATCACCGTCCAACCTTTTGGGTCTGCAGAGCAGAGACAAATATCCTCACGTTAGAGAGGAGGGGCTAGAAGCCCACAGGGACCAGGCAGGTTGTCTTCCAAACTCCTAAAGTTGTTGGTTAGTCTAAATGAATTATCTGCTGACCAAGGAAGTGTCCTAGTCCTTCTAGGCTACAGCCTGTTGGAGAGGACCCCTGAGCCCAGTTCTAGCCTTCTTATTAAATATCCTCTGCTATGATTCAAGGAGCCCACATGCATACTCCAAAACAAACAAACAAAAACAAACAAAAAAACCTCATTCAGGATTACATGGGGTCATGTGGGAGGAGGCACATCCCAGAAAGAGGAGTAAGTCATAATCAAAAACTCCAAGGCACACAGCTTAGGCAGATACCCGGCAAGGGCCAGATCTATAGATCTCCTGCCCTTCATTTTCCACTCACGGACAGGAAAATTCTGAAGCCAGAAATCCTCAAGAGGACAGCTGAAAACATGCTGTGCCAGTGCTGAAGGACACCACCACGAGGAACCCCGGCAACTTTTCTCTGAAGCTTCCAAACCATTATCCCAAACTGCTTTGGGTCCTGGGAAGAGTAGTCTCCCCATTATCCTGCTGGCTGTGTAATTTCTGCTCGGCATGGGCAAGGAGTAATTAAAGAGAGGGTCAAAGTAGCCAAGGGGACAACCAGGTGATGATGGATATGTGGTTGGCAGAACTTAACCTATATATACAATATACATATTTTCCAGTCAAAGAGCACAGTAGGGACTGGCCACTCTGGAGGTCCTGCTAAGAGTTGCAGCCTCTTGGTAAGTGCTCTTGTAGAGGTCACCAAGCGAACTCTCTTTGAAAGATCAGGCCAGCACCGTGCAAAAGGGCAAATGCTGTCTCTCCTCTTCTACGAGGAAGGGCAGCCAGAACCCAAGTAGGGGCTAAAGGGTCTGGCGCTGAAACCTAACCAGTGACCACCCCCCGCCCCCAAACCAAGAAGGGTCCAGAGTGGGTCCTCAGGCCTGACACACGGGTGCATGGCTGGGCCATTGGGCTGTCACTCGAGCACTCCCGATGCTGATCAAGTACCGCCAGACTGATGGGTCCCCTGCGTCTCCAGCACCTGCCCGCCGGGCCCGGGGAGCTCCGCTGCACTGGAGGGGCTGGCTCCAGGACCCGGGCTACAGAGCCAACTGAGCAGGAGAGGCCCTGGCGGACGTGGAGGGCGGGCAGTGCATGGACGACTAGTCGAGACCAGCGAGGGTCCCCTCCCGGCGCCACCGCTTGCGCCCCCGGGGGCAGGGCGCCCGTCCTCCCCCCGACTGCCGGGCCTCACGTTGTCGATGACCACGGGCTGGTTTGCGATAATGTCGTAGGACTCCATGGCCCGGCCCGGCCGGCCCTGCCCAGCAGGGGGCTGCAGGAAGAACCCGCGGGCGTGCGGACCTGGACCGCGGCCGCTCTACACACCGCGGCGCGCCCCGCCCATCCCGCGAGCGCAGCCTACGCCAGCCCCGCGGGGCTTGCTGGAGGGCGCTCCCCCCATCCCGGCCAATCGCCGTTCCCACTTGCACGGATTGACGGCGGGCGCCCGGGGCCCGCTGCGGGCCAAGGGGCGGGGCCTCGGGGTGCTGACCAGCCAATTGCGGCCTCCCGGAAGTACTGCCGGGGCGCTTTCAAGATAGGCTGCGCAGTGTTGATGGGTTTTTGGCGGGGGGATGACGTCATGGCTCGGCCCTTAAAGGGGACCCGGGCAGAATCAAGGGGGTGTCTGAGAGTTACCTGTCCAGGAAAACTTCGTTCCCGAGTGGCAGCACCTGCGACCACGCTACTTCGTGAGCGCGTAGTCCCCGAGGAGGCCGGGTCTGGATATTTTACCCAGAGCGTTTCTTTGCTGAGCACGGGGGAGAGTCCTTTTCCGTAGAAAAATTTCAGTTCTGTGGTAACTTGGTAGCTGGCGTTAGTCGAACACCTGCTATGTGTTTGCGGAGCCCTTCTACCCGTTTTACATAGATTATATGAAATCCTTGCACTAACCGTCAGGTATCTGTATTCTTATTCCCATTTTGCAGATGTGGGGACCGAGGGTCCTCACAACTCTGGAACTAGCCCGGGGGTCTCCAGCCCGCAACAGCTGGGGTCAGCCTCCCGCCCCGCCGGGGTCTGCTGCCTCAGCGGTGCAAGGGATCGGGTCCCAAATTCATTTGCCAAACTGAGCCATAGTTATTTGCTTCTCCTTAGAACTTTCCCACTAAACTGTGAAATTAAATTGGGTGAAAGTGAAGCACATTGTACAGAAAAGTGCAGAAATCACATTTCAGTGAATTATTACAATGTGGGCACCCTTGTATAACCGTTACTGAGTTTAAGAGCAGAGCATGACCAGCACCCCAGAAGCTACCCGCTTCCCTCAGTCGCTGCCCGGCTCCTCTTCCGAGGAGACTCCTTTCCTGAATTGTACCACCAAAGGTTAGTTTTGCCTATTTAGGAACTTTATGCAAATGGAATAAGTATGCACTCATAAAATGGGCCAGTGTGCAAACTTTAAAAATAATGAAGTTTTATGTAATTTCATATGAAACACATCAGGACACAGGGCTAAGTCAAAGCAAGGAAAGCCAGACACAGTGTCCAGAATGTTACATGTGTGAGAGTCTCCAAAGAGTATATGAGGCAAGTTCAGGGCTCCTATGGGAAAGGGACCACTGGTAAATGTGGGTGAATGAAGGGAGAATTCTTTTTTTTACAATATATATTTTTTTGGTATTGAATTGTGGTTCTTAAAAAAATATTTTAAAGATAATAGACTTTATTGCCCAGCAATTACAAGTACTCAAACATGTATTTTTCTACATAATTTATTGTGAGGTGATCAATGTTAAATAAAATACTAATTTTCTTTTTTTTTTAAAGATTTTATTTATTTATTTGACAGAGAGAGATCACAAGTAGGCAGAGAGGCAGGCAGAGAGAGAGGGGGAAACAGGCTCCCCGCTGAGCAGAGAGCCCGATGCGGGACTCGATCCCAGGACCCCGAGATCATGACCCGAGCCGAAGGCAGCGGCTCAACCCACTGAGCCACCCAGGCGCCCTAAAATACTAATTTTCATCATGTGTTTCAATTCATGGCTTCTTGACCAATTCTTCATTTTTTCTTTCAACTGCATGCCTCTAGGGAATGAATTTTGACCAGGATAGTTTGGGACTTGAATATTCGTCTGCAGCTACCTGTATGTTCCCTACATGCAGTTGTGCTCCCACTGGTTTTATCACAGCCGTCCTGTGAGCAGTTTCTGGAAAACATCAGGATGACCTTCATTCATCTTCACCCCATAGGCTCTGCTGCACCTTGAGGAGCCCAGCGACGGGCCAGTAGATGCTGCTGCCCAGCCCACTTGGCCGACAGTGCCCCATTCACCCTCATCCTTTGGTGGCCTTGTGGAAAAGCGGTATTAAATTGTTTTAAATTGTTCAGGTATATAATATTTTCCCCTCTTTTTTTTTTTATTGTGGGAGAATACACACAACGTAAAATTTGCAATCTTAAACATCTTTAAGTTGAGTGGTACTAAATACACTCATAATGTTGTGCAACCACTACCATCATCCAGCTCCAGAACTCTTTTTATCTTGTAAAACTGCAACTTTGTACCTATTAAACAGTAACTCCCATTTCCTCTCCCCTCAGGCCAGGGAAACGATTGTTCTACTTTGTTTCTATGCATTTGGATACCTAATGGAAGTGGAGTCATATTATAGTTACCCTTTTGTGACTTGCTTATTCTATTGGGCATGTCCTCAATATTCATCCATGTTGTAGCATGTGACAGGATTTCCTTTCTTTTTAAGGCTGAATAACATTCTATTGTATGAATATACCACATTTTGCTTATTCATTCATCTCTTGATGGACCTTGGGTTGCTTCCACATCTTAGCTATTGGGAATAACACTGCTATGAACACCGGTGTGTAAATGCCTCTTTAAAACTCTGCTTTCAATTCTTTGGCACATGTAGCCACATGTGGGCTTGCTAGATCATGTGGTAATTCTATTTTTACTTTTTTGAGGAACAACCATGCTGTTTTCCATAGCAGCTGCCAACATTTTATATTCCTAACAACAGCCCAAGAGGGTTCTAGTTTCTCCACAGTCTCATCAGCACTTGTTATTTTCTGGTTTTGTTTTTAGCAGCCAACATGATGGGTTTAAGATGGTATCTCATCATCATTTTGATTTGCATTGCTGTAATGATTTGTGATGTTGAGCATTTTTTCATGTGCTTATCGGCCATTTATAAATCTTTGGAGCAATGTCAATTCAAATCTTTTGTCAACTTCTGAATCAATTATTTGTTGTTGAGTTTTAGGAGCTCTCTACACATTCTGGATATTAATCCTTTATCAGATATTTGCAAATATTTCCCCCCATTCTGTGGATTGCCTTTTTACTCTGTTAATAGTGTCGTCTGATGCACAAATTTTTTGCATTTTCAGGAAGCCTAATTTGTCTATCTTTGTTGTTGTTGCCTGTGTCTTTGGTTTCATAGCTGAGAAATCATCACCAAATCCAATGTCCTGAAGCTTTTGTCCTGTTTTATTTTTAAAAAAATGTTTTAAAGATTATTTATTTATTTATTTATTAGAGAGGGAGAGAGGAGAATAAGTGTGAGTGCTCATTTGCACATGAGCCGGGGGAGGGGCAGAGGGAAAGGCAGACTCCCTGTTGAGGAAAGCCCACCAAGGGCTGGATCCCAGGACCCTGAGATCCTGACCTGAGCTGAAGTCAGATGCTTAACTGATTGAGCCACCCAGGCACCCCTTGCCCTATTTTATTTTAAGGATTTATAGTTTTAGTTCTTATATTTAGGTCTTTGACCCATTTTGAGTTTTTTGTATGTTGTGTTGGGTAAGAGTCCAGCTTCATTCTTTTGCATGTGGATATCGTTTCCTCAGCACCACTTGTTGAAAAGACTGTCCTTTCCGCATTGAATGGTTTTGGCACTCTGGTCAAAAATCATTTGACCATATATGTGAGGGCTTATTTCTGGGCTCTCTATTCTAGTCCGCTGGTCTGTATGTCCACCTTTAAGATATATTGCTTTTTAAATGAAGTAAAAAAACTGAAGTGAAAACGTATCTGCATGACAAACAGCCAAGCATTTATGAAAGAAGTGCTTAGGTTCTGCTTGCAAAGAAGCTCCATGAACCTGGGCAGCTGGGGCAACAGTGCTGGGGGAGGAGTGCCTGAAAGGGGCCCCCATACAGCAAACCCAGCTACAGAGGCAGGATTATCAATTATTCCCTGAGATAACCACGAAGAGGAAAAGCTCAGAAACCTTACTTTGGACAAGGAAAGGAACAAAAAGAAAGAAAAACAGGGAGGGGCAGGAGAGAGTCATAAGGTGAGAGAATCCCCCAAACCTGCAAGGCCAGCCACTCCCTCCTTATTCCTTCTAGCTCCTCTCAGCATCTCCCTCATTTCTTACCCGAATGTCTGCCTAGCACTTAGAGTCCTTTGATCTTCTCAATGTCAGTATTTTCCCTATACCCACATTACTAATAAAGTAGCCAATGCAGGTCAGTTCTCAGCACACATGGAGGAACCATCAGATAGGTCTTTGGGGACTTCCTGAGAGACAGACAGAGAGAATGGAATGTTCTATGCCTCATGTCACCTCCTCATCCTTTCTACTACAGGCATCCATCCGAGGCCACCAATGATTAGAGAAAAATTAGTGATCAAACAAAACTATTAAGGAAACACTGTCAACTAAATTAACTCTGAAAATTGGATTAGTTCTTGCTATAGCCTGAGTATTTCCCTTGAGTGTTGGATTTCCTTTTAAGATCTTATCTTATTATTACCTTGGGAACCTAGGGTGGAAGATTGGGGTGAACTAAAGAGTCAGATGCCTGGGTGTAATTTGCCATCTTCAAATCAGAACCTTATCATTCTGTTTCATTTTGGTATATCTCACAGGTGAAAACATAGGGTCACCTTGTTATACATTGTATTTTCTTATGCTCTGTGAAAATACAAATGACATATAGTAAACTGCAAACTGCATGTATATAAAGAAGGCAGTTTTGTGAGTTTTGACAAATATGAACACACCATGAAACCATTTTCCCAATCAGGATAATGAAGATATCCGTTGCCCCGCAGTTCATCATGCACCTTGGTAATCCCTTCCTTTCCTCCCACTTCCACCCCTTTATCCTTGGACAAGCACTAGCCAGAACTTTATGTACTATAGATTTATTGTCATTTTCTGGAATTTTCTAGTGTATATGATTACACAGGCATAATACAGTATTTATATATTTAAATATGTAGAATGAATTGTAATATAGTGAAATTTTAAATTGTATGGAAATGGACTACATAAGTGGGCTCATCTGTATGTATTTCTTTTGTTGTCTAACTTCTTTCACTCAGCATATGTATTTTGAGATTGTTTCATGTTACTGCATGCAACATGTTTGTTACTTTTTAAGTGTTTAGTAATTTAAATTATTTATTTAATTTAATTTTAATTTTAATTTATTTATTTGACAGAGAGCAAGAGAGCAGAAGCAGGGGGAGCTATAGGCAGAGGGAGAGGGAGAAGCAGGCTTCCTGCTGAGCAAGGAGACTGATGTGGGTCTGGATCCCCTGGGATCATGACCTGAGCCAAAGGCAGACACTTAACTGACTGAGCCACCCAAGTGCCCCTATTTTATTATATTTTTAAAAGATTTTATTTTATTTTATTTTTGACACAGAGAGAGTGAGAGAGCAAAAGGAGGGGGAGCGGCAGGCAGAGGGAGAAGTGAGAAGCAGGCTTCCTAGAGCAGGGAGCCTGATTGGGGGGTTAATCCCAGGACCCTGGAATCATGAACTGAGCTGAAGGCAGATGCTTAACTGACTGAGCCACCCAGGTGCCCCTCCTTCTTCTTTTCTAATTCGTATGCCTTTCATTTCTTTTTATTGCCTTATTGCATGAGTGGACCTTTAGAACACTGTTGAATGAAAGTGGTGAGAATGACATTTTTCCACTGATCCTGAGATTAGGGAGACAGCATTTTGCTATGATAAATGTTACTGTAGATTTTTTATAGATGTCTTTTATCAGACTGAGAGAGTTCCCTTTATTATTATTATTTTTTAAAGATTTTATTTACTTATTTGACAGACAGAGATCACAAGTAGGCAGAGAGGCAGGCAGAGAGAGAGAGAGGGAGGGGGGAAGCAGGCTCCCTTCTGAGCAGAGAGCCCCGATGCGGGGCTCGATCCCAGGACCCTGGGATCATGACCTGAGCCGAAGGCAGAGGCTTTAACCCACTGAGCCACCCAGGCACCCCCCCTTTATTATTTTTTTAAAAGATTTTATTTATTTATCTGACAGAGAGATTGATCACAAGTAGGCAGAGAGGCAGGCAGAGAGAGAGGGGGAAGCAGGCCCCCTGCTGAGCAGAGAGCTGGATGCGGGGCTCAATCCCAGGACCCTGAGATTATGACCTATGCCAGAGGCAAAGGCCCAACCCACTGAGCCACCCAGGCACCCCAGAGAAAGTTCCCTTTATTTTACATCAATGAGAGTTTTATCCTAAATGGATGTTAGATTTTGTCAAGTGCTTTTTCTGCATCTAATGTGATGATCATATGATTTTTCTATTAATGTGATGAATTACAGTTATCTATTTTTGAATGTTCAAGCAAACTTGCATTCCTGGGATAAAACACACTTAGCTGTAGTATGTTACCCTTTAAAAAACACTGTTGGATTCAATTTGCTAAAATTTTGTTAAGAATTCTTACATCGGGTGCCTGGGTGGCTCAGTGGGTTAAAGCCTCTGCCTTCTGCTCGGGTCATGATCCCAGGGTCCTGGGATGGAGCCCCACATTGGGCTCTCTGCTCATCAGGGAGCCTGCTTCCCTCCCTCTCTCTCTGCCTGCCTCTCTGCCTACTTGTGATCTCTGTCAAATAAATAAATAAAATCTTAAAAAAAAGAATTCTTACATCTTTTGGGTGACTTGGGTGACTCAGTTAAGCATCTGCTTTTGGCTCAGGTCATGATCCCAGGGTCCTGGGATGGAGCCCCACATTGGGCTCCCTGCTCAGTGGGGATCTCTCTCAAATAAGTAAATAAATCTTTAGAAAAAAGGTTCTTGCATCTTTTATGAAAGATATGGGCCTTTAGCTTTCTTTTATTATAATATCTTTGTCTGGTTTGGTATCAGGATAATGCTGGTCTCACAGAATGAATTAAGAAGTATTTCCTCAGTTTCAGCTTTTCAGAAGTTTATATAGAGTTGATGGTATTTATGCCTTAAGTATTGGTGGAGTTAACCAGTGAAACCATCTGGACTTCGAGTTTTCTTTGTGGGAAATTTTCTACTCACAAATTCAGTTTCTTTAATATAGAGCTTTTTCTTTTTTAGAAAGAAAAGCAATTTCTTTTTTGTAGAGCTATTTAGGTTATTTATTTTTTCTCTTTTTTAAAAAAGATTTTATTTATTTGACAAAGAGAGACACAGCGAGAGAGGGAACACAAGGAGAGGGAGTGGGAGAGGGAGAAGCAGGCAGCCCTATAAGGCGCTTGATTCCAGGACCCTGGGATCATGACCTGAGCCAAAGGCAGGTGCTTAATGACTGAGCCACCCAGGTGCCCCTATTTATTTTTCTTGAGCAAGTTCTGTTTGTATCTTTCAAGGACTCTGTGCATTTTATCTAACTTTTAGAATCTATTGGCAAAATGTTGTTCATAATATAATGTCATTTTCCTTCAACATCTGTAGTATCTGTAGTGATGTCTACTCTCTTGTTCCTGATATTGGTAATGGTTGTCTCCTTTTTTTTTTTTTTTTAAAGACTTTATTTATTTATTTGACGGGCAGAGATCACAAGTAGGCTGAGAGGTGGGCAGAGAGAGAGGAAGGGAAGCAGGCTCCCTTCTGAGCAGAGAGCCCGATGAGGGGCTCGATCCCAGGACCCTGGGATCATGACCGGAGCCGAAGGCAGAGGCTTTAACCCACTGAGCCACCCAGGTGCCCCGGTAATGGTTGTCTTCTGTCTTTTCCCCCTCATCTGTCTGGCAAGAGGTTTATCTATTTTATTGATTTTCCCAAAGAACCAGCTTTTGGTTTCATTGTTGTTGTTGTTGTTTTTCCAGTGGTTTTTGCATTATTAAAAGAACAATAGGACCCAAAGAACAAATAATCCAGTCAAGAAATGGGCAGAGGACATGAACAGACATTTCTGCAAGGAAGACATCCAGATGGCCAACAGACACATGAAAAAATGCTCCACATCACTCGGCATCAGGGAAATACAAATCAAAACCACAATGAGATACCACCTCACACCAGTCAGAATGGCTAAAATTAACAAGTCAAGAAATGACAGATGCTGGCGAGGATGCGGAGAGATGGGAACCCTCCTACACTGTTGGTGGGAATGCAAACTGGTGCAACCACTCTGGAAAACAGTGTGGAGGTTCCTCAAAAAACTGAAAATAGAGCTACCCTACGACCCAGCAATTGCACTACTGGGTATATATCCTAAAGATACAAACGTGGTGCTCCGAAGGGGCACGTGCACCCGAATGTTTATAGCAGCAATGTCCACAATAGCCAAACTGTGGAAAGTGCCTAGATGTCCATCAACAGATGAATGGATAAAGAAGATGTGGTATATATACACAATGGAATACTATGCAGCCATCAAAAGACATGAAATCTTGCCATTTGTGACGACGTGGATGGAACTAGAGGGTATCATGCTTAGCGAAATAAGTCAATCGGAGAAATATAACTATCATATGATCTCATTGATATGAGGAAGGGGAGATGCAAGGTGGGGGGGGGGTTTGGGGGGAGGTAGGAAAAGAAAAAATGAAAAGATGGGATTGGGAGGGAGACAAACCATAAAAGACTCAATCTCAAGAAACAGACTGAGGGTTGCGGGGGGGAAGGGGGAGGGGAGAGGGTGGTGGGGAAATGGACATTGGGGAGGGTATGGGCTATGATGAGTACTGTGAAATGTGTAAACCAGACGATTCACAGACCTGTACCCCTGGGGATAAAAATACATTATATGTTTATTAAAATAAAAAAATTAAAAAAAAAAAAGAACAATAGGGGCACCTGGGTGGCTCAATCAGTTAAGTTCCTGCCTTCAGCTCAGGTGATGATCTCAGGGTCCTGGGATTGAGCCCCACATCGGGTTCCCTGCTCAGCAAGGAGTCAGTTATCATCTCCCTCTCCCTCTGCTCCTCCACCCTGTTCATGCTCTCTTTCTCTCCCAAATAAATGAATAAAAAATCTTTGAAAAAGGTAACAACAATAACAACAATAAACAAAGAAGAATGTGTGACAGAGACATATGTGGTCTGTGGAGCCCAAAATATTTTCTATTTGGCTTTTTATAGAAGAAGTTTATTGATTCCTCCTCTAGACCTGGATGACTGCATAATTATAGATGTTTTCCCTTCATGCCTAGATACTCAACAAATCCATCAGGAAATAAGAGAAATGAGGCAGAAAAAGTCTAATGATCACTTAAAGGTAAGTGCTATAGTGTGCACTTAGGTTGCAAAGCAGCCCAAATTCTGTTCCTCTGGTGATGTGAACCGATGCAAGGGAAGGGAAGGGGTAAATGGGAAAGGAGGTGGTGAAGATTCCAGGAATAGGACTCACTGGGATTCAGCAGTGGCCTGAAGAATGTTAAGGGGACTTATCTGGCCTCTTTTTTCATCAGCAGTAAAATGAAGGTGATGCTGGTATAGTCCCCACAGGAACAATGGAGGTGGGCAAGGTGCCCAGACTTGGGGATGTGGGGGAAAACTGAACAGAGAGGATTTGTTCATGGACCGGATGTGTGGTGAGAGAGAAAAGGAGGAGTCTAGGATGAATCCTGGATTTTGGCCTGAGTGCATGATAGGACGGATTTGTTGCTGAGGTAGGGAAAGTAACAGGAGTGGGCAGTGGGGATCAAGAGTTAGGTGGTTATGCATCTTGAGTTTGAAGTTAGCCTATTTCCCATTGCCTTGGTTTCTACTAACCCTCAGCATTGTATGGAGACTCCCTGGTAAAAGGCCCCTAGAAGACTCCATTTCCACCTCACACCTAGCCCACACTCAGCCCTTTCCAAGGTTTTGCTCCACTGAAGCTTCACCCATCCCATCTCTTTTCTCGTGTCTTTTCTACCTCTGGGGATTTTTTCCCCATCTATCAAGACACATTTTTGTGTCCACACATAGGGTAGGTTTATTCTTTCTGGAGATTTTAGACCATTTTGGACTGCTGTGTTTTTTCACTACAAAGGCAAGTGGCAGAAGTGAGGGAGTCAGTACCTGGAGTTAGTATTTATTTTTCTATTTACTGATAATTTAAAGTTGGACATTTTCTCTTTTGGTTATGCTGAGGGTGTGAGTCTTGTGTTGTTTTATATGTTGGTTTTGTTGTTGTTCTGTGTTTTGTTTTTGTGAAGATATTTTAGAGAAGTAATTTTTATGGGGCTGCCATTACCTAATGTTATGGATTGAATTGTATCCCCTTTTCTAAATTTATGTTGATATCCTCACCCATGGTACTTCAGAATGTGGCTTTATTTGGGCTATCTTTACAGAGGCAATCAAGTTAGAATTAAGTTCTCAGGGTGGGTCCTAAGCCCGTATGACTTGTATCATTATAAGAAGAGGAAATTTGGACACATATATATGTGGAAGAAAGAGAATGTGAGGATGGACGGTGAAGACAACTATTTACAAGCCAAGAGGAGAGGCCTCAGTAAGAACCAATCGTGCTGACACCTTGATCTTGGACTTCTAGCCTCCAGAATTACAAAACAATAGATTTCTATTATTTAAGTGCTCCTTCCCTCATTTTGTGGTGCCTTTTTTATGGCAGTCCCCTCAAACTAATGCCTGAGTCACTCAGAATTCTGCTGTATAACTTTTTTTTTTGTCCCCTAAAGACCTCTTTAGTCCCAGACTGCATATAGTGCATGAGCTTAAAGGCTAAAGGGCAGGGCTGGCTACATAATTTTTGGGATCCAGTGCAAAATAAAAATACAAGAAAAAATGTGCAGTTAAAGGTGCTAAAATATAAAGACTTTTCCTTTAAAAATAGGTTAATATTGGGACACCTGGGTGGCTCAGTTAGTTAAGTGTCTGCCTTCAGCTCAGGTTATGATCCCAAGGTCCAGGGATCGAGTCTTGGATCAAGTGTTGCATTGGGCTTCCTGCTCATCAGGGAGCCTATTTCTCTTTCTGCCCACTGTTCCTCCTGCTTGTGCTCTCTCTCTCTCTGACAAATTAATAAACAAAATCTTAAAAAAAAGTTTAATATTTATAAAACATAATAGGGGAAACAGTGATACACATGTGACAACATCAAGTTATACTTCTGTTTGTATTTTCAGAGTTATATATATATATATATATTTTAGATTTTACTTATTTATTTGAGAGAGGGAGAGAGAGAGAGAGCACGTGCATGAGTGGGGGATGGGGAGAAAAAAAAAGCAGACTCCCTGCTGAGCAGGGAGCCTGATGCGGGACTCCATCTCAGGACCCTGGGATCATGACCTGAGTCGACTGAGCCACCCAGGTGCCCTAGAGTTAGAATCATACATGATACATATATAATACAATAAATAACAATACTTTCCTAATGTGATATCTTCTTTTAGCATAAGATTTTTCTGGCTACCCTAGCTGATTTATGTTTGTGTGTGTATGCGTGTGCGTGCTTTTAAAGTAATCTCCACATCCGACATGGGGCTCAAACTCACAACCCCAAGATCAAGAGTCACATGCTCCACTGACTGAGCCAGCCAGGTGGCCCTCACTTAAGCTGATTTAGTTGATTTTTCTGTCATGTACAGCTTAAGAGTCCTGGTTAATATCCTATCATCTTTAGGCTACAGTGCACACAGGATGGAGGAAGGCACTTCAGACGCAAAGGGAGTAGGTGGAAAGCCTATTTCCTTAGGGTGGCCAGTGGCCCCTGTCCTCAGACACCAGGCCCTCCCCCAGTCCCCTGTAGAACTGCCCCCACCTTGCTTCTTGGTGTGACTTCATAGACCTCCTGGTTCCGCAGTATCCTGGAGCTCGAGGCCATTATGGCTGAAGGATTTCAGGAGATATACAGACTATGGCAAAGAAGAGAGGAGCTGAGACCCTCTTCTTTGTTCTCTTCCTGGACTATTGGCAAGGTACAGAGCTCTGCCCTCTCAAAGGTCCTGTCACAAGTGTAGTATGGCAGATACCCAAGTAAGAGACTCACTGTGAACCTAGTTAGGCAGGGATAGTGTCCTCCTCCAGGTGGAATGGTGAACACAGGATTTCTCTCCACCTCTACCTTCCTTACCTCCTCAATTTACCATAGGACTTCTTGCTCAGAAGCAGGTAACTTTAACATTTTTCCTGACTGAAGCTTTCTCAAAAGACCTCTGTGGGAGGGTAGCCCATAGGCACAAAGCTTTTTGTTATAAAAATTTTCAAACATATACAAAAGTAGAAAGATTAGTATGAACCTCTATGTACTAATTAGGCCAATCTTGTTTCATCTATTCCCTCATATAAACACACACACACATACAAATGCACACACACATTTTAAAAATAGCTTTATTGGGGCGCCTGGGTGGCTCAGTGGTTAAAGCCGCTGCCTTCGGCTCAGGTCATGATCCCAGCATCCTGGGATCGAGCCCCGCATCGGGCTCTCTGCTCGGCAGGGAGCCTGCTTCCTCCCTTCTCTCTCTGCCTGCCTCTCTGCCTACTTGTGATCTGTCTGTCAAATAAATAAATAAAATCTTTAAAAAAAAAAATAGCTTTATTGAGATACAATTCACATAACACAAAATTCACCCTTTAAAATAAATAATTCAGTGCTTTTTAGTATATTCACAGAGTTGTGAATCACCATTGCTTAATTTAATTTAATTTATTTTTTAAAAGATTTTATTTAGGGGCGCCTGGGTGGCTTAGTGGGTTAAAGCCTCTGCCTTCGGCTTGGGTCATGATCCCGGGGTCCTGAAATCGAGCCCCGCATCGGGCTCTCTGCTCGGTGGGGAGCCTGCTTCCCTTCCTCTCTCTCTGCCTGCCTCTCTGTCTACTTGTGATCTCTGTCAAATAAATAAATAAAATCTTAAAAAAAAAAAAGAATTTATTTATTTATTTGCCAGAAAGAGAGAGAGAGAGAAAGCGTGAGCACAGCAGGGAGAGCAGCAGGCAGAGAAGGAAGCAGACTCTACACTGAGCAAGGAGCCCAATGTGGGGTTGATCCCAGGACCCTGGGATCATGACCTGAGCCGAAGGCAGATGCTCAGCTGACTGAGCCACCCAGGCATCCCAACACTGCTTAATTTTAGAACATTTTCATCACTCCAGAAGTACTATCACACTCACTAGCTTTCATGCCCCATTCCTTCTTTCCCACAGCCCCTAGCAACCACTCACGTACTGACAGCTCTATAAATTTGTCTCCTCTGGATATTTCGTATATGGAATCACACAACATGTGATCTTCTGTGACTGGCTTCTTTTGTGTAATAGGTTTCATGGTTCAGTCACACTGTAGCCTGTGTCAGTATTTCAATTCTTTCTGTGGCCCGACAATATTCCCTTGCATGCCTATGCCACAGTTGGGTCATTTCCACTTTTTAGCTATCTGAATAATGCTGTTGTGAATATTTTAGGCACATAGATTTTTCAAAGTGAACACTAGATTTATATCCTCTATTTTAGGGTTTTACTGCGTTTGGAACTACTTTTGATATTTACTAAACTAATTGGCTGATAGCATTCTGGCAAATTCTCTTGGTATAAAGATACTGGGCCTGTAGAGCAAAGCAAAAAGAACAGGAGGTACATCATACAAATTGTCCATCAGGGGTGACATCAGGAAAAGGGGGGAATGTGACTACTCTTTATCAGGGCACTTTAAAAACCAAAGTGTTTTTGGGAACAAACGTTTTATTGCCTGGGCTTACTTCCACTGCCACTGTATTGATTTTTTTTTTTTTAAAGATTTTATTTAGGGGCACCTGAATGGCTCAGTGGGTTAAAGCCTCTGCCTTCAGCTCAGGTCATGATCCCAGGGTCCTGGGATCGAGCCCCACATTGGGCTCTCTGTTCAGCAGGGAGCCTCCTTCCTCCTCTCTCTCTGCCTTCCTCTCTGCCTACTTGTGATCTCTGTCTGTCAAATAAATAAATAAAATCTTAAAAAAAAAGATTTTATTTATTTGACAGACAGAGATCACAAGTAGGAAAGAGGCAGGCAGAGAGAGAGAGGGGGAAGCAGGTTCCCTGCTGAGCAGAGAGCCCAATGCGGGGCTCAATCCCAGGACCCTGGGACCATGACCCTGGCCAAAGGCAGAGGCTTTAACCCACGAGCCATCCAGGCAGGCACCCCTCCCTGTATTGATTCTTAATGATTCACTAATGTCTCAGCAAAAGAGAACTTTTTATTTCTTTCGTTTACCAAAAAGCCATCAGACCTGGAAACTATGTCTATGTAGTATTAACTACCTCATTGCCAATTTTTGTGTAGAGCTGAAAGCCTCCATGAGCACACATTACCAATGGCTATGCAGATTTTCTGCCAGGAAACCAGGTGAGAATCAGCATTGCCACTGGTTCTAAGAAGTTCAGATTCTTCCAGATAATTTATGAATGCTGGGGCACTCAGTGGGTGGGTGCTGTGGCCCTAACAACACTTCCTTAGGGGATAGGTGTCTCTTCCTTGGTGGTTTTCTTAATCTCCTGGGGCCGCAGAAAGGACTGGCCTTGACCTGTCACAACATCCATAAGAGAAAGCCTGAAAATATAGTTCAAAATATGAGTTGCTACAGTTTTTTTTAGCACCGTTAATCCATATCCTTGATGCGGCCACCTGAGTGTCAGCAGAGTCTTGAAATCAGTCCATGGTGTCCTAGGGGAGACTGTTGACCCAGTGCTCTTCCGTTCATACCTTCCTTTGTTTATTCCTCAGTGACAACATCAGGAATTCCTTGTACTTATCAAACAGGTCAGGTAGGCGTGGTCTGAGGCCCTCTGAATCCCCTCCAAACATAGACCCTTGTGTGGATTAGTGCAGTGTACGAAGCAGGATTTTTCCCCGTCCTCCCAAACAAGAAGGCATCCCATTTCCAAGATGGTCAAAGTCATGGCTTGTTGGCATCGTTTCCTATGGAGGGGAAAGTGCTTGTTGAGTGTGTCCATCTGTGTTTGCTCCCCTCCAAAACTGAGCACCGAGCACAACCACGCTTGGATCCAGTGTCCCTTCTTGCTGGCCATCGTAGTTCCTAACACCGGTGTGTGATAAGGGGAGAGCACGTTTCCGTCCACAGATGACATCAGCAAATTTCATCTCAGCCCCTCCTCACAGGCCTCTTGTGGTTGGCGCCTTTCCTACCAGTGTCAGATGGGAGAACCAAGTCCCTCAGAAGTTCACTGCCCAGGATCATAAGGCACTCAGAGGGTGGACTAGAACCCAAGTCCGGTGCTCTTCCTCCTAGAGCAGGTAAAGTGTGTGATGCTTCTCTGGAAACACCATGTAAAAGAGTAGTGATTTAAAAAGATTTTGTGTCGGTCCAATGAATGACTTAATCACAGCTAAGGTTTATTTTCTCCATAGGTTCAAATACTGAATTTTCATCAAGTTCAAAAAATATGGATGAAGGTTTGGCTAAAATATTTGGTAAGTACCTCCCTAGTGTGAAGCTACCATACTGTTTGAAAGAGTCTCACCCTTCTCGAGGGTCATCTCTCAGCTAACCCGATGTTGGTTTTTTTTTTTTTTTTAAGATTTTATTTATTTATTTGACAGAGAGAGAGATCACAAGTAGGCAGAGAGGCAGGCAGAGAGAGAGGGGGAAGCAGGCTCCCTGCTGAACAGAGAGCCCGATGTGGGGCTCGATCCCAGGACCCTGAGATCATGACCTGAGCCGAAAGCAGAGGCTTAACCCACTGAGCCACCCAGGCGCCCATAACCCGATGTTTTGATGGGAGGGAAAGTACTGGTGTTGAGGCTGCAGCAAGTTCTTTCAAGTGTCAGAGTCCTAGGAAATTAGGAAAGTATGGAAGATAAACACTTGGCAAGGATTCTGATCCTCAGAGAGGGCTCCGTGCAGCAGAGCAGGGCCACCATGTGGGAATTATTTCAGGTGCTGAGCCGGACCCCACCCTAGACCAGCAGCATCACATCTGCCTGATGAGGGGCCTGGGAGATTCCTGTAGCAGTGGATGGTGAGGCCTGAGGCTGAGATAAACCTTCTCCCCAGGTCGTCAGCCCTAGCTGAGCATGAGGATCCCCTGGAGAGATTGTTAAAAAGAGACAGACAGCTCCTCTCTTCTCTCCCACCCCAGTGATCAGATTCCTTGGTGTGGGATGATCCTGCCCTGGGACTTTTTGCCCAGAGAGAGCTCTCGTCTCTGGTGGTGTGTGTGGGTCAGGGGTAGACACTGAGAGTTACATCTGGTCTGAGAAAGAGCTCTCAGGAGTGTGAACACTGATGCTTCCCTCTGGGTTAGAACCTGTTGGATGTTCTGATTGCAGAACTATGGCTGCCAATCCTGCTTGGAAGGGGCCATCTCTCTACATGGGACATGGGCCTTTTTTTCCAGGAACTGCCCCATGTCGGGAATTCTGGGTTTGTCCTGCCTCCATGTGTACTATTAAAGAGGCTCCAGGGGACCTGCACTGAGTGTCTGGCTGGTTGCAGGGTGGGTAGTTACCATGACTGAATGAGCGAAGGGATGCAGATAACTCTTGCAGCCGCCTTATTGTGCTGGGAATTCTCACCTGGGAATCAGAGACTTTTGTCCTTCTTGCAGAAGCCCCATGTCTCTGAATCCCACCCCAGATGTGTGGAAGGGGAGTGAGTGAGTGTGAAGGTGGGTGTCTGGTTTGGGGTTTGGGAGGATCCCATCATCCCCTAATGGCCTACTGACCTGCCCAGCACCATGTCAGTGTTGGCCTTGGCATTGGGGGGCCACCAATAAACTTTCCAGGTTCTCTCTGAGCAACAATTCAGGATCTTGTAGGTCAGCACATCTGTCATGGAAAGGGCTGGTAATGAGAACTCATCATTTTACTAGTAATTCCTTTAGCTGATTTTTGGGTGTTGCTATTGTAAGCACCTATTTTATCAAGTGAGTAGACTACCCACCAATATAACAACAACCCTTAAAAAAGGACTCAATATGAATACCATATCAATGGAATTTTGATTATTTTCTGTGGCTTAGCAAAGTAAACCTAGAAGGGGAAAAATGAAACCGTTGTCCCCCAGGGAGAAATAGACACTGCCTTTAAAAAAGAAGGAGGGGTGCCTAGGTGGCTCAATCAGTTAAGTGTCCAATTCTTGGTTTTGGCTCAGGTCATGATCTCAGGGTTGTGAGATCAAGCCCCACCTCAGGCTTCATGTTCAGTGGGGAGTCTGCTGGAGATTCTCTCTCTCCCTTTCCCCCCCTCCACTCATGTTCCCTCTCTCTAAATAAACAAAAATAAATAAAATAAAAAAAATTAAAAAAAATCTTTTAAAAAATAAAATACAAATAAAAGGAGAAATTAATATATTTTAAAAACTAGAACTATGAAAAAGTACTAACAGTTTTATAAAGGAAGAGTTTTCTGAACTTACAGAATCTGTTATCTATAAGTGCTGAGTCTTTTCTTCCCCTGCCACTAGCCTCCACCCAATTTTTGTAGGTACAGTTTTCATATACAACATTTTTCCCCCAAAGATTTTATTTATGTATTTGACAGAGAGAGATCACAAGTAGGTAGAGAGGGGGAAGCAGGCTCCCTGCTGAGCAGAGAACATGATGCGGGGCTTGATCCCAGGACCCTGGGATCATGACCTGAGCCGAAGGCAGAGGCTTAACCCACAGAGCCACCCAGGCACCCACATATACAGCATTTGTAAGTGAATTTTGAAACCCTCTGAGGATAGCCTTGCCCTTTGGCTTTGTCGTGTCGTGGCACTCCTGATGTGACATGGAATTCTCTGGGTCAGCCCCTCCTTCACTCCTGGGATCTTGGTGGGGACTGTCACCAGTCTGCAGCAGTCCTCCCAAGACTACCTCAAAGACTTTTCATGATGCTTGCAGCTCATTGAATCAGCGTCCCTAGTCCCAAGTTTCCTGCATGTCACGTACTGACCCATCAGGGCTGCCGAGATCTCGGTGAGCACCAGTGTGTAGGTGAAGGGAGTCGACTGACACCTGACATCTACACACAGGAGTGATTTTTGAGGTGTAAACATCATGGTCAACTGGATTCAGAACTCAGCCTTACCTGGCAGGACCCACTCCCTCTTCTCAGTCTGCTTAGCTTAGTGCCTTCTGGCTTTCTTGGGCTGAGTTGGTTTTCCTCTCCTGTCTGCTCTGTCCCTTGTCTAGTTGCTCTGTGCAACTGTGTCACTGTGTTTGCTTATGTCTGTGTGTACTTCTGCCTCTCCCACATGTCTCGATGGCTCAGGTTGCAGACCAGGCAGTGTGTTTCCACCTGCTTTGTTTTTGTCTTCTTTAAAATATTTAACCACTCAGCACCGACAATGTATGTCAACTGTTATACAGAGTTTCTTTGTACAATTTGGGTTCCAAATGTTTATTTTGGTCCTGTTATTTGAAGTTGGACCAACATTTTACCCTCAAACAGTACGATATGATTCACAGTGATACCACCTTATGTACCCCTCCCCACATTTATTGAGACACAATTGACATATAACACTGTGTAAGTTTAAGGTGTAAACATGGTGATTTGATACACATTATATAATGCAAAATGAAGAACATCACAGTGTTAACCTAATTTCCTCCATCATGCCCTGTAATTATTTCTTCTTTATGCTGAGAACATTTAAGATCTACTATCTTAGCACCTTCCAAGTATGTAATACAGTAACATGAACTATAATCACAATGTTGTACATTGTATACCCAGAACTTACTCACCTTGTAACTGGAACTTTGTAACATGATCAATATCTCCCCATTTCCCCCAACCCTGACCCCTGGCAATCACTATTCTATTTTCTGTTTCTATGAGTTTAGTTTTTTTAGATTTTATATAGAAGTGAGATCATACAGTAGTGTTTCTCTGTCTGACTTATTTCATTCAGCATAATGCCCTCAAGGTCTGTTTATGTTGTTGCAAAAGACAGGGTTTCCTTCTTTCTCATGGCTGAATAGTATTATGTAATGTATTATATAAAATTATATAATATATATCATCACCTTTTCTTTCCATTCATTCATTGATGGACACTTTTGATTGCTTTTACATCTTGGTTATTGTGAATAATGCTACAGTGAACATAGGAATGGAGATAATTTCCTCAAGATCCTGTGTGCAGTTCCTTTGGGTATGTACCCACAGGTGGGACTGCTGGGTCATATGGTAGTTCTATTTTTAATTTTTATTTTTAAATTTTAATTAATTTGTTATATATAATTTATATATATAATAAATAATTATATATATAATTTATTTTTAATTTTAATTGTTCCCTTGGAGCCCATAAAATTTACATTTCCACCAACAGTGCATAAGGGTCCCCTTTCCTTCACATCCTCATGAACACTTATTTCTTGTCTTTTTGATGACAACCATTCTCACAGATATAAGAATGTGGTTTTGATTTGTATTTCCCTGATGATAAGTGATGTTGATACCATTTCAAGTATCTGTTGGCCATTTTAAAAAAATGTTTTATTTACTTATATGACAGAGAGGTCACAAGTAGGCAGAGAGGCAGGCAGAGAAAGAGGGGGAAGCAGGCTCCCTGCTGAGCAAAGAGCCCGATGCGGGGCTCAATCCCAGGACCCTGAGATCATGACCTGAGCCAAAGGCAGAGGGTTAACCCACTGAGCCACCCAGGCGCCCGGCCATTTTCATATCTTCTCTAGAATAATATATAATTCCTCTGCCCATTTAAAAGTCAGATTGTTTGTTTTTTTGCTATTGAGTTGTATGAGTTCTTTATGTATTTTGGATATTAACCCCTTATCAGATATATGATTTGGAAATATTTTCTTCCGTTCTGTAGGTTGCTTTTCGTTTTGTTGATTGTTTCTTTCACTGTACAAAAAAAAACCTTTGTAGTCTAATGTAGTCCCACTTGTTTATTCTTGCTTTTGTCTCCTGTGCTTTTGATATCATATCCAAAAAATTGTTGCCAAGAACTATTGGAAACAAACTGAATGTTGCTGGAGGGGAGGGGCGGAGGGGGATGGGGTAATTGGGTGTTGGGCATTAAAGAGGGCATTTGAAATAACAAGCACTAGGTGTTGTATGAAACTGATGAATCACTAAATTCCACCTCTGAAACTAATGATACAGTGTATATTAATTAAATTGAATTTATGCATTTATTTATTTTTAAAGATTTTATTTATTTACTTATTTGAGAGAGAGAGGGCACATGAGTGGGGGGAGGGGCGGAAGGAGAAGAGAGAGATCTCAAGCAGACCACCCACTGAGTGAGGACAGGGGGTTTGATCTCATGACTCTGAGATCATGACCTGGGTTGGAATCAAGAGTCAGATACTCACCAGCTGAGCCACCCAGGCTTCCCTTAATTGAATTTGAATTAAAAAATTAAAAAAAAAAAAGACAAATGTCAAGGAACTTTTCTCTTACAATTTCTTCTAGGAGTTTTGTGGCTTCCGTTATTAAGTCATTAATCCATTCTGAGTCATTTTTTGTGAGTGGTGTACTACAGTGGTCCACTTTCACTCTTCTGCCTGTGGTTATTCAGATTTCTCAACACCATTTATCAAAGAGACTCTCTTTTCCCCATTGAGTATTCTTGGCTCCCGTGTCAAATATGAGTTGACTCTATATGCAAGGTTTATTCTTGGGCTCTCAGGTTTGTTCCATTAGTCTATGTGTCTGTTTTTGTGCCATGCAGTTTTTATGCTGTGATTGCTATTGCTTTGTAGTATAGTTTGAAATCGGGAAGTGTGGTGCCTCCAGCTTTGTTCCTTTCTCAGGATTCCTTTAGCTATTCTGGATCTTCTGTGGTTGCAAATGAATTTCAGGGTTTTTTTTTTTAATTTCTGTGAAAAATGCCATTGGGATTTTATTTATTTCTTTATAGCAAGAACATGAGCACAGGGTGTAGGGGCAGAGGGAGAGGGAGAGATAGAATCTTAAGCAGGCTCCACCCAGCTCAGAGCCTGATGGCAGGCAGATGTCACAACGTTGAGATCATGACCTGAGCCAGAATTAAGATTTGGATGCTTAACTGACTGAACCACCCAGGTGCCCCCAATCTCAATATTTCAGAAATGATTTAGATAGGCCAAAATCTCCTTTCCCAGACAAGGCATTTTAGAGCATAACATTATATATCCATTGCATTTGTATTATTTATTCACTGAATTCATGGACTAGTTCTGGTGCTTATAGAGTAGGTATATCAATCGTGGACTGCTGATATTAACATGCCTTTCTTGCTTCACTTGAGATGAAATTCTACTACAAGTGTTTTCCAAAGTTCCATTTGATGAAACAAGAACAGCAGGAAAGTCAATTACAAAGAGAGAAGTGAAAGAAAGCAAGTATATGTCTTCAAAATTATAAGTGCACATTTATAAAGGTCTATGTATTGTATCGTTTGTACTACCCTATCATTTTAGTATTCTTAACCCAGGTATATAGGGGCAAAACCAAACTGAGATGTGGAACAAAAAATTATCTGATATACTCTTTATAACCTTCTAACGACTATGGAGGTCTGTGACCTAAAGTAGAAATAGCACGGTATTGCAGGGTGATCTCTGAAGTTCGGAGTTCACGTGTCAGGCAGGTTCTCTCACTCTGGAGGCTGTTCAGAGGATACGAACCGGATTTACAAGTGGTGCTCACTGTCCTTGGTAACACTTGCTGTGAGTAGTGTGAGGACTTTCTAGTCAACAGTACTTTATAGTTCAATGTGCATGAGCGCCCTGGTCACTGGCTTGGAATAGTAAAGCCTTCCCACATTCCTCCCCATGATCTTCCCACCCTACACTCTAGCCTCTGGAAAATATTTGCACTGAGAGACAGAGCCTATCTCTGCCTTTGGACTGATGCTCCAATGCCAAAGCTGAGGGGAAGAAGCTGGTCTCATATGCAGAAAACATGTACATTAGCATAAATCCCACAAGTGACAGTGAACCCCTTTAAGGTGGACACTGTGTACATTAGGAAAATGTTTAGATTGAGGAGTTGTTTATCAGGATAATCCAGGCATGTATGCTGTGTTCAAATTATAAACCTATTAGTAAATCATTTTTACAGCCAATGGTCCTCCCATTGCATTTTATAAACTACAGATTAAAGTGAATATTTTACTGTGTAATAATGATGTGTACCCTGCACGATGTTTTTATGTTCCCTTGGCTGACACAATAGGAAGAACACATTTTTGACAAAGTGCTTGAATGACTGAGTGTATCTATTCCTCATGATTCACCAACGTTTCATCTCTGGAAAACTGTATTTGTCACTAGTTGGATCAAAGCCGTCATACTTTAAATCTTTGGCATCCACCATGCAGGCTTCCCTACCAGTTTTTTTTTGTAGAGTTGAAAGCTGTAATGTGTACAAGTTAATGTGCATAGATTACTCAGTGGCTGTGTAGATCATCTGTGATCTACCATATTGATTTTGTGATCTGTGATCTACCATATTGAAACCATGTGAAAACTGGTGTCCCTGGTTTTGTGTTAAAAGTTGAGGTTCTGTAGACACTTCATGAACGCTCTGTCACTTATGACAGGTGACTGCTGCTGTGACCCTGAAACTTCTTCATTAGGGCATAAGTTTCTCCTCCCTGCTGGTTGTGCCTACTCCCCTAGGGCCAGAGAAAAGGCCTGGCCTTGACCTAGAATCAAGAAAGTGTGTTCAGACACGTAGGTATCACAATGTCTGTAAAGAATATCCTGAAAATATAGTTCAAAATATGAGTTGCTACAGTTTTTTAGCACAGTTAATCCATATCCTTGATGCGGCCACCTGAGTGTCAGCAGAGTCTTGAAATCAGTCCATGGCGTCTTAGGGGAGACTGTTGACCCAGTGCTCTTCCGTTTATACCTTCCTTTGTTTATTCCTCAGTGACAACATCAGGAATTCCTTGTACTTATCAAACAGGTCAGGTAGGCGTGGCCTGAGGCCTTCTGAATCCCCTCCAAACATAGACCCTTGTGTGGATTAGTGCAGTGTATGAAGCAGGATTGTTCCCTGTCCTCCCAAACAAGAAGGCATCCCATTTCCAAGATGGTCAAAGTCATGGCTTGTTGGCATCGTTTCCTATGGAGGGGAAAGTGCTTGTTGAGTGTGTCCATCTGTGTTTGCTCCCCTCCAAAACTGAGCACCGAGCACAACCACGCTTGGATCCAGTGTCCCTTCTTGCTGGCCATCGTAGTTCCTAACACCGGTGTGTGATAAGGGGAGAGCACGTTTCCGTCCACAGATGACATCAGCAAATTTCATCTCAGCCCCTCCTCACAGGCCTCTTCCCACCAGTGTCAGATGGGAGAACCAAGTCCCTCAGAAGTTCACTGCCCAAGATCGTAAGGCACTCAGAGGGTGGACTAGAACCCAAGTCCGGTGCTCTTCCTCCTAGAGCAGGTAAAGTGTGTGATGCTTCTCTGGAAACACCATGTAAAAAAGTAGAGATTTAAAAAGATTTCATGTCGGTCCAATGAATGATTTAATCACAGCTAAGGTTTATTTCCCCGTAGGTTATCCTCAAAAAAAGAGCTTGAAAAATAGTGAATTTGTATCAAGTTCAAATAAACGAGAAGAACGTTTTTCTAAACTATTTGGTAAGTGATCTCCTCATGTGAAGCCATCAGGCTGTATTTGAAGAGTCTCACCCTTCTCCAGGGTCATCTCTCAGCTAACCCGATGTTTTGATGGGAGGGAAAGTGCTGGCGTTGAGGCTGCAGCAAGTTCTTTCAAGTGTCAGAGTCCCAGGAAATTAGGAAAGTATGGAAGATAAACACTTGGAAAGGATTCTGGTCCTCAGAGAGGGCTCCGTGCAGCAGAGCAGGGCTACCACATGGGAATTATTTCAGGTGCTGAGCCGGACCCCACCCTAGACCAGCAGCATCACATCTGCCTGATGAAGGGGCCAGGAGATTCCTGTAGCAATGGATGGTGAGGCCTGAGGCTGAGATAAACCTTCTCCCCAGGTCGTCAGCCCTAGCTGAGCATGAGGATCCCCTGGAGAGATTGTTACAAAGACAACTGATCAGATTCCCTGGCATTGGATGAGATATTTGCACCAGTAGTTTTTAAAGCTCTCCAGGTGATTCCAGGCTGGGACTCATTGATATGTTCCAAGTCTCACATGTAACATTTGAGAAAACCAAGGCCTGGAAAGAAGATGGTAGGAAGCTCTAAGAATATGTTACAACTGAACTGCCAAAAAGTATCTTAAGCAACTATTTTGGACGATTGGATTCTAGTGGAGCACTTGCATCGTCCAGAGGAATGCTTAATGAAGAGACTGGTAAATGTTAGTGAATTTTAGTGATTCGTGTATATCCTACCATTCTCCTTCCCCCAGGCCTTTAGCAGGTGGCCAAGTAGTCAGCAGCCTGCATTCTCAGTGCAGTTTGCTGGTGCCAGAATGGACAATAGGAACCCATCTTCAGTGTGTTTACTGTCTTTGATGAATTAAGGAAATCAGGAAAACAATGAACAAAATGAGAATATCAATAAAGAAACAAATTATAAGAAGGAACCAAAGAGAGATTCTAGAGTTGGAAAGTACAGTGGCTAGAATGAAAAACTCACTGGCGGGATTTGACAGCACATTTCAGCAGGTAGAAGTAAGAATCATTTTGAAATTGGACAATTGAAATTGTCCAGTCTGAGGAGCAGAAAGAAAATAATGAAAAAAAAAATGGTCAGAGGATGAGGGACCTGTGAGATAGCATCATGTGTACCAACATATACATTACAGAAATCCCAGTGGGAGAAGAGAGGGAAAGAGGCAGAGAAAATACATGAGGAAATAATAGCTAGAACTTTCTCCAATTAGATTATTTTACATATCCAAGAAGCTCTAGAAACTCCAGGCATAAATGCAAGAGATTCACACTGAAACACATTATAGTCAAATTGCTGAAACCCAAAGACAAAGACAGAGTCTTGAAAGCAGCAAAGGAAAAACTACTCAGTGTTTACAAGGGATTCTTAATCAGATTAATGGCTGATTCCTCCTCAAAAATCATGGAGGCCAGAAGTAATGATATGACACATTTGAAGTCCTGAAAAAAAGTACAGTCAACCCATAGTTTTATATTTGACAAAACTATTCTTTGAGCATTAAAGATAAATTAAGACATTTCCAGATAAACAAAAGCTTAGAGATCTGCCCCCTAATAAATACAGGAGAGTACTTCAGGCTGAATGAAAGGACACTAGACAGTCAAAAGTTTGAGAATAAAATGAACACTGGTAAAGGTGACTACATAGGTAAATGTAAAAATCAGTATTATTATAATTTTGGATTGTTACCTCATTCCTTTTTACAATGTGATTTCAAAGGCAATGAATAAAACAATGATTGTAAATTTGTGTTCATGGACATACAATGTGTAAAGATGTAATTTGTGACAACATAGGGGAAGGTAGAGATATATATGAGCAGAGTGTTCATATACTACATTGGTACTATTCAGACTAGGTTGTTATAAGTTTAAAATGTTAGTTGTAATTCCCAGAGTAACCATGAAGAAAAGAACTAAAACATATGCAGAAAAGGAACAAAGAAGGCAGTTGAAATATAACATTACAAAAAATTGGGGTGCCTGGCTGGCTCAGTCTATTAAGCATCTTGTCTTCAGCTCGGGACATGATCCCAGGGTCTTGGGTTCAAGTTCTATATCCGGCTCCCTGCTCAGCAGGGATTTGGCCTCTCCCTTCCCCTCTGCAGCTCCCCCTGATTGTTCTCTATCTCTCTCTCTCTCTCTCTCTCTCTGTGTCAAATAAATAAATAAATAAATAAATAAAATCTTAAAAAAAATCAATAAACTCCCAAAGGAAAGCAGTAATAAAGGAACCAAGGAACAAAGAATTTATAGGACACAGAAAACAAATAAATAGCAGACATAAATTCTTTTTTAATCAGTAATCACATTATGTGTAAATGGATTAAACTTTTTTTTTTTAAGATTTTATTTATTTATTTGTCAGAGAGAGAGAGAGCGAGCACTGGCAGACGGAGGCAGAGGGAGAAGCGGGCTTCCTGCCGAGCAAGGAGCCCGATGTGGGACTCGATCCCAGGACGCTGGGATCATGACCTGAGCCGAAGGCAGCTGCTTAACCAGCTGAGCCACCCAGGCATCCCAATGGATTGAACTCTTACTAAAGGGCAGAGATTAGCATATTGGCTAGAAAATCCAATTTTCTTGTTGGGAATGTAAAATGGTATATCTGCTATGGAGAACAGTATGGCTGTTCTTCAAAAAGTTAAAAATAGGATTACTGGGAGGCCTGGGGGGCTCAGTTGGTTAAGCGTCTGCCTTTGCCTCAGGTCATGTGGGACGGAGTCCCACATTGGGCTTCTTGCTCAGCAGGGTGCCTGCTTCTGCCTCTGCCTGCTGTTCTCCCTGCTTGTACTCACTTTCTTGTTGTCTCTCTCTCTCTGACAAACAAATAAATAAATAAGATCTTTAAAAAATTAAATTAAAAAAAATAGAGGGACGCCTGGGTGGCTCAGTGGGTTAAAGCCTCTGCCTTTGGCTCAGGTCATGATCCCAGGGTCCTGGGATCGAGCCCAGCATCGGGCTCTCTGCTCAGCAGGGATCCTGCTTCCCTTCCTCTCTCTCTGCCTGCTTCTCTGCCTACTTGTGATCTCTGTCTGTCAAATAAATAAATGAAATCTTAAAAAAAAAATAGAATTACTATATGACCCAGCAATCCCATATTTGGTTATATATCCAAATGAATTGGAAGTCTCAAAGCGATATTTGCCATACTTACAGCAGCATTCTTCACGATAGCCAAAGGTGTCCATGGATGAATAGACTAACAAAATGTGTCATATACACCCAATGGAATATTATTCAGCTTTAAAAAGGAAGGGAATTCTGTCACATGCTACAACATGAATGTACCTTGAGGACATTATGCCAAATGAAATAAGGCAGTCACGGGAAAACAAATACTGTATGGTTCTATAAATAAGAGATACCTTTTTAAAATATTTATTTATTTATTTATTTGACAGACAGAGATCACAAGTAGTCAGAGAGGCAGGCTGAGACTGAGAGGGGAAGCAGGCTTCCTGCCGAGCAGAGAGCCCGATGCAGGGCTCGATGCCAGGACACTGAGATCATGACCTGAGCCGAAGGCAGAGGCTTTAACCCACTGAGCCACCCAGGCATCCCTAATAAGAGATATCTTAAGTCAAATTCATAGAAAGAAAGTAGAATGGTAGTTGCCAGGGGCTGGGGTAGGAGAGGTGGAAACAGGGAGTTGTTTAATGAGTATGGAGTTTCAGTTTTGCATGATGAAAAAGTTCTGGATGTCTGCTATACAACAAGGAGAATAAATACTACTACTGAACTGTATACTTGAAAATGATCAGGATGGCAGGAGCTCCTGGCTGGCTCAATCAGTGGAGCATGCAACTCTTGATTTCAGGATTGTGGATTCAAACCCCACATTGGGTGTAGAGGTTACATAAAAATAATAAAATCTCTTAAAAAATTATTAGGATGGTAATTTTGTGTTATGTGTTTTTTAATATAATTAAAAATAAAACTTATTTAAAAATTTAACATCCTTTTGTGATAAAAACATTCAATAAACTAGGAATATAAGGGCACTTCCTCAATGTGATAAATGCCATATATGAAAAATATATAGCTGGCATCATACTCTATGATGAAAGAATGGAAGTTTTTCTCCTAATATCAGGTATGAGACATTCTTGCCAATTCTTTCAACATAGACTGTAAGTCCTAGCAGAGAAATTAGGAAAAAAAAAAAAAAGAAAAAAGAAATAAAAGGATCTAAAATAGATCCATAAAAAGTTCACAAAAATTGTTAGAGCTAAAAAATTGATTCAGATAACCATTAGTTTGTTCTCCATAGTCAAGTCTGTGTCTTTAAAAATTTTTTCTTTTTTTAAGAAAAGATTTTACTTATTTATTTTTGAGAGAGAGAAAGAGCATGAGCACAAGCAAGGGGGAGGGCAGGGGGAGAAGCAGACTCTCCACTGGAGCAGGGAGCCCAATGTGGGACTCAGTCCCAGGATCCTAGGATCATGACCTGAGCCAAAGACAGGTGCTTAACTGACTGAGCCACCCAGGCACCAATATCTCTTCCTTGGTTTGATTCTCTTTCTTTTTTCCCTTCTCTCCTTTGTTTTGTTTCTTAAATTCCACATATGTGTGAAATCACATGATATTTGTCTTTCTCTGAATGACTTATTTTGCTTGGTATAATACTCTCTAGCTCCATCTGAAAGTTTGCAGGATATAAAAACAACACAGAAAAATCCTTTGTATTTCTATATTCTGATATGAATAGTCCAAAAAAAAAAAAAAAGGAAAAGAGATCGAGAAAACAATTCTATTTACAATGGCATCAAAAAGATTAAAATAGGGGCGCCTGGGTGGCTCAATGGGTTAAAGCCTCTGCCTTAGGCTCAGGTCATGATCCCAGGGTCCTGGGATCGAGCCCCGCATTGGGCTCTCTGCTCCGCGGACAGCCTGCTTCCTCCTCTCTCTGCCTGCCTCCCTGCCTACTTGTGATCTCTCTCTCTCTCTCTGTCAAATAAATACATAAAATATTAAAATAAATAAATAAATAAAAAGATTAAAATACTTAGGGATACATATAGCAAAGGAGACAAACATCCTGTACACAGGAAAGGACAAAACATTGCTGAAAGAAATGAAAGAAGACCTAAATAAATGGAATGATATCCTATGTTCACGGATTGAAAGACTTACTGTTATAAAGATGACGATAGTCCCCAGAGTGATCTACAGATTCAGTGCAAACCTATCAAAATTCTAATTGCATTTTTTGCAAAAATAGAAGAACTCATTCTGAAATTCCTATAGAATCCCAGTAGACCCAAAGTAGTCAAAATAATCTTGAAACAGAAGAATAAATTTGGAGAGTTCCTGGGGGACTCAGTAGATTAAGCCTCCCACTCTTGGTTTCGGCTCAGGTCATGATTTCATGGGTTGTGGGATTGAGCCCCGCATCAGGCTCTGTGCTCAGTGGGGAGTCTGCTGGAGATTCTCTCTCTCTCTCTCTCTCTCTCTCTCTCTCTAAGATAAATAAATGAATATATCTTAAAAAATAAAAGAACAAAAATTTGGAAGTATTCCTATTTCAAAACTTACTACAAAACTACAGTGATTAAAAGAGTATGGCACTGGCATAAGGATATCTGGATTTATAGATGAATGGAATGGAACAGAGAGTCCAGAAATAAATGCATACATCCATGGTCATTTGATTTTAAACAAAGGCGTCAAGACCATTCAAGGGGAAAGAACAGTCTCTTCAACAAACTGTCCTGGGAAAACTGGGTATTCACATGCAAAAAAATGAAGCTGAATCTTTACTTAATAGTAAATAGTAATACACAAAAATTAAAACAACTGGGTGAAAGACCTACGTTTTTGAGCTAAGCTTTAAATTCTAGAAGAAAACATAAGAGAAAATCTTCATGAGCTTGGATTAGGCAAAGGTGCATTAATTTTGGCACCAAAAGCATAGACAACAAAAGGAAAAATAGATAAATTGGACTTCACCAAAATTTAAAACTGTGTATCAAGAAATACTATCAAGATAGTGCAAAGACAACCCACAGAATGGGAGTAGATCTCTGCAAATCATATATCTGATAAGAGATTAAGATCTAGAATATATAGAGAACTGCTACAACTCAAAAACAACAAAAAAACCCCAACCAACCAAATGACCCAATTTAAAAATGAGTGAAGGACTTGAATAGACATTTTCCAAGGAAGATACCCAAATGGACAATAAGAACATGAAAAGTTACTCAATATTACTAGTCATTAGGGAGCTGCAAATCAAAACCACAATAAGATAAAACTTTGCACATATTAGAGTGTGTGTGTGTGTGTGTGTGTGTGTGTGTGTTTTAGGGAAATCAGTGTTGGTGAGGATGTAGGAAATAAGTGAGAATGTAAGATGGTGCATTGGTGGTGAGAATGGAGTGTGTGGAAAACAGTTTGGTGGTTCTTCCAAACGTTTAACATAGAATCCATATGATCCAGAATATACCATATGATCTAGAATATGTTCTAGGTGTATACCTACTAGAATTGAAAACAAGCTCAGACGGATAATTGTATACCAATGTTCATAGCAGGATTATTCACAATAGACAAGAGTGTGGAGATAATTCAAGTGTCCATCACAGATAAATGAATATGCAATATGTGGTATAGACATACAATGGAATATTATTTGATTATAAAAATGAATGAAATTCTGTTACATGCTAATTCATGGGTGAACCTTGAAGACATTATACCAGATGAAATAAGGAGACACAAAAGCACAAATATTGTATGATTCCACCTATGCGAGGTATCTAAAATAGGCAAATTAATGGAGATAGAAAGTAGAATAGAGGTTACCAGGGGCTAGGGGGTGGGAGGAATGGAGAATTACTGCTTAACGGTACAGAGTTTCTGTTTGAGAAGATGGAAGATTTCTGGAAATAAATAGTGGTGAGGTTTGCACAACAGTGTGAATATCCTTAATGCTCCTGAATTGTACACTTAAAAATGCTTAAAATGGAAATTATATATAATCAACATAGATTATATAAATATATATATATATAAACACCATAAATTATATATATAATTTTTTTTAAAATTTAAAAACAGCAACAACAAAATAAGGTCTAGGTAGGTCTTTGCAGAGAGCTGAGGTGAGGGAAAATGTTTGAAACCACAGATGCAGAAGGAAGCCATCCAGAATCCAGAGAAAGCTCTCCTCCCTGGTGGTGTGTGTGGGTCAGGGGTAGACACTGAGAGTTACATCTGGTCTGAGAAAGAGCTCTCAGGAGTGTGAACACTGATGCTTCCCTCTGGGTTAGGACCTGTTGGATGTTCTGATTGCAGAACTGTGGCTGCCAATCCTGCTTGGAAGGGGCCATCTCTCTACATGGGACATGGGCCTTTTTTTCCAGGAACTGCCCCATGTCGGGAATTCTGGGTTTGTCCTGCCTCCATGTGTACTATTAAAGAGGCTCCAGGGGACCTGCACTGAGTGTCTGGCTGGTTGCAGGGTGGGTAGTTACCATGACTGAATGAGCGAAGGGATGCAGATAACTCTTGCAGCCGCCTTATTGTGCTGGGAATTCTCACCTGGGAATCAGAGACTTTTGTCCTTCTTGCAGAAGCCCCATGTCTCTGAATCCCACCCCAGATGTGTGGAAGGGGAGTGAGTGAGTGTGAAGGTGGGTGTCTGGTTTGGGGTTTGGGAGGATCCCATCATCCCCTAATGGCCTACTGACCTGCCCAGCATCACATTAGTGTTGGCCTTGGCATTGGGGGGCCACCAATAAACTTTCCAGGTTCCCTCTGAGCAACAGTTGAGGAATTTACAGGTCAACACATCTATCAAGGAAGGGGCTGGTGACAGGAAGGCAAAGGCTGAGTACCTCTGCCGGATAGGTGACAAGGTGAGTAGAGATGGTCACCCTCTCTATACTATCAAAAATGGGCGCTATTTGAAGTTAATAACATCTCATTTAAAAAATTAACTTCCTTTTTAAAAAGGTATAAAGGTATCAGTACGAAATGGGTAAAGAAAAAGTTAATAGTCTCCTCCCTACATCCTTTCCATCGGCCAGGTGTATATTCTTCCTCTCTCTCCATCTGTCTCTGTGCCAGTAAAAACATACGTGCTTGTGCAGAGATTTTTTTGTTGGTTCTACTGCTTTTACAAAATTGGGATCATTCTCAATAGTGCCCTTTTCTCACCTTGGTTGGAAAGTGTCAGTTCTGGCGAATTAAAAAGTTTGGTATTTACACAAGTGATAGTCTCCTTATACATGAAACTAAAACCTTACATTTATTTAATGCTGAAGTTTTATTTGATCTATCTTTGTTCCCTACCTCCATAAAGATAACTGTTATAGGTTTTTTTTTTTTCCATTTAAGATTTTGTTTGTTTATTTGAGGGAGAGAGAGAGCGCACAAGTGGAGGGTGGGGAGGGAGAAGCAGACTCCCTGCTGAGCAGGGAGCTGGATGCAAGGCGGGCTCAGTCCCAGAACCCTGAGATCGTGACCTGAGCCAAAGGCAGACGCTTAAATCGATTGAGCCATTCAGGTGCCCCATTTCAGTAGTTTTATCCTACATTTATAGACCTGTGTATGTACCTGTAGAAATTAGGTTGCATTGTGTTTAAAAAAAATTTTTTTTGATAAAATGGGATCATAGTGCGAAAAAAAATATGGGGCTGGTGACAAAAACTCATTATTTTGAATAAGTAAATTTGAAAGTTAATTTTTTGTGTCCTTAAGCATATTCTGTTAGGTGAGTGGAACACCCACCCATGTACCAACAGCCTTGAAAAAGGGCCCAAAATATATACAGAATGGATGGAATTTGTGAGGGTTATTTTCTGTGGCTGTGCAAAGTAGAACTAGAAAGAACAAGAAACTGCTGTCCCCAGGGAAAAGTAGAAGGCTGAAAACTTTAAAAAGGAAAGAAAGATGAGTACATTTAAAAATGTATAACCATGAGAAATTAGGAAGAGTTTATAAAGAGCTTTCTGACTTTTAAAAATCTGTTCTGCTCTATGTTTGCCCTCGAGGACTTCATCCTATAAAAATACATGGGCCATCTTGGGGAAGTCTCAGAGGTGGGTCAGGAGGATAACAGGAGCAAGAAGGAAGATAATGACACTAAATGTCATGAGGTTTGGGGCAAAGTTTCTAGCTGCATATCTTTTCATGGGAAATATTTACTGTTCAAGACATCTAGCTCAATCACACTTTTTCAGAAAAGATTGTAGGAGTTAGGATTTCCCTTCCCAAGACAAGGTGTTTCAGAGTGTAATTTCATATGTCCCCTGAGCTTAATATCATCTATTTACTGTATTTGTAGACTGCTTTAGGTACTTACAGAGAAAAATGTCAATCCCCCAAGGCTGGTATTAACACGTCTTTTTTACTTCACTTGAGATGAAATTCTACAGCAAGTGTTTTACAAGGCTCCTTATGGGACACCATTTGATGAAGCCAGAACAGCAGGCAAATCAATTACAAAGAGAGACATGAATTCAGAAAGCAAGTATATGTCTTTTAAACTATCGGTGCATGTATTCCTATAGGTCTCTGTATTATGTGATATATACAGTGCTATCATTTTAGCATTTGTTAAAAAAGCTCCCTGTGTGGCAAAGACAAATCAAGAAAGGAAGGAAAGAATTGTCTGAAAACCTCTCTATAACCTTCAGATCTATGGTCTCAGATGTGCCTATCCTATTTTGTGGGGCATCCTTGGAGTTCAAAGTGTCAAGCAGGTTCTCACTTTCTGGAGGCTGTTCAGAAGATAGGAACTGGAATTACAACAGGAGCCCTGAGTAACGTCATAACTTTGTCCTGCACACACTTTATACACCCTCCCTCACCCTGCATACGTTGATACTTTGCTTAGCCCCTGGGGAGAGCTGGTGCAGTCATTAGTCCCTGCATTCAATGGATAAGACCCAGGCCAAAAAAATCACTTGCCCTAGGGTGTACCAGGAGAAATAACAAAAAAGAAAAATACACTCTTCCCAAAAGCAGCTTCAGATTATTATTATTTTTTAAGTAGCAGTTTGAGAATTAAGACAGTTGTTGGATCATAGGTTGTAAGGATAGAATTATGTATCAGAAACTCCCAGCAGTACAGGGAAGTGCCTTGGGCAGCCGAGTAATGGGCACTGTGTTGGAACTTTGCATACAGATGTGAATTTTAATTCCCGAGGTTTGTTTCCCACAGCCTCTGCCTGGGCACCAGCCTCTCCAGTCAGCAGCTAGCGGATGCCTTGCTCTACATTGACATGTAAACTTTCAAATGTACATTCCAAATACAAGTGAAATTCTATGTCAGCATTTCAACACTTAAAACAAAATATGGACCCAAGGTGCTCACTCAGAAGTGTGTACTGAAACAAATTTTTCTCTTTCATCCCCCCTCCCCCATAGTTTTCATCAAAGGACCCAATGTTGCTGGGTATTCTACTGCACCAAGGTTTCTCTTTGGCAGCGTGGACAGAATTTCTAATAATGGTAAATGCAAATGGACGTACTTGGAGTTGGGGGCCAATAAGTAATACTCATCTTCTTGTGCCTGAGTTTGGAAGCAAATGTGACACTGAGCTAAGGATCCTATAGATGAAGCTCAGACTACCTTCTCTAGAAAACTTGGCTGGATAATGTGGGGCCTTCTTTTCGAATTAGGAAGAGTACCTATGGTTTCCCCCAAACCCCACCACAAGAGAGTTTGATTCTGTAAAATTCACAGCATTGAAGAGCAGGTCAAAATGTTTGCTGTCTGGAAGCGGATATATATATAGAGAGAGAGAAGAGTTGGCCAGAGGTACCTGAATCCTCTTCCCAAACTTACTCATGAAGTCCCTTTCTCCCCCTGCGGGCAGGGACTGGTGAGGTACAGAACACATTCTTGAAGTGATAGCCCAGAGGGGTTCTCTCCCTCCCCACCATGAGGACTGTGGGAAAGTGTTCTCCTTTAGCTGATGAGCAAAGGCTCACCACACAGACCCAATTGTGGGGGGAGCAGATTGGCTCTGAAGACAGGATAAGAAACTAGCATCCCATGAAGCATTTCTTCCCGAAGCAGATAGAAAGATTAAAAAGGAAAAATAGGCTAATTATGTCACTGTCCAAGCTGGCAAATATGTGGTCTTTCCTGGGAATAAGAATATGAACTAGGTCAGTAGTTCTCAACCCTGACCAAGCATCAACCATGGGGTAGAGGATGAGAATTGGGAAGAGATTATAAACCCTTATTTCTGGAACCCACTAGAGTTTCTAAAAGTGGAGTCTGGGGTTCCATACAATTATGCCTATTTTCCAAGTGACTTACCTACAGGTAACATTTGGAATCATTGACCTAGATGGTTTTTGGAGATTAATTTACTGTCAAATTCTCTTTAAAATGAATACCTCTAACATTCCTGAATTTGTCCTATAGATTTCCTTCTGTGAATTTCATGATAATCATAAATTCAATGTAGTTGAGCATCTCTTTGGCACCTAGGTCTACACCAGCAGCTGTGAGAGGATGATTTTATACTGAGAACCATACACAGGTTCGAATGATTTCATCAACACAGTCCAAGTCATGGCATTTTTCTCTGAAATGGCTACACCATTTATTAAAAAGTCCATCTGTGTTCCAGTGATCTGTGATACCTCCTTTATCTTATACTAAGTTTCCATATGTCCTGGGTCTCTTCCTGGGCTTTCTATCCTATCAACTGGCCTACTGGTTGCTATATACAACACTAGCACACTGTTTTTTTTTTTTTAAGTGTTATTTATTCACTTGTCAGAGTGAGAGAGAGCACAAGCAGGGGGAGCAGCAGAGGCAGAGGGAGAAGCAGGCTCCTGCTGAGCAAGGAGCCGGATGCGGGGCTCGATCCTAGGACCCTGGGTTCATGACCTGAGATGAAGGCAGTCATCTAACAGGCTGAGCCACCCAGGCATCCATCCACCCTATTTTAATTACAGAGGCTGAACTACTTTGTGTTAGTGCCTTATGCGACTAGCCCCTTCTTTGCAGTTTTTGTTTGTTCTGTATTTTCCTCACAATTTTCGCATGTTTGTTTTTGCACATAAATTTTAGTATCAACTTGTGTAACTTCATTAGAAGCCTGTCAACACTTTTATTAGCATTGCATTAAATTTATAAGACAGTACTCACTTTGGGAAAACTGATGGTAAGTCATTCTGTGCTGGAATGGGGATGTCTTTCTATTTCTTCAAGTTTACTTTTGGCTCTTTCAGTGAGTGGATTTATTTTTATTATTTATTCATATAAATGGATTTACTTTCCTCTATATTCCCAGACCCCCAAGGTGTACAGTTGCCAATCTAAACTAGGTTTGGAGGCCATTCTTTTTTTTCTTTTTTTCTTCAATACACAAAGGATCATATTAAAAATCGATCATTACACTCATCTTGATAATCCATGGTGTTGAGTTTCTAGGAGTCTCACAATGAAAAGAAATACATAGGTTAGAAAACTTTCCTTGGGACTATAATGTCAGGTTGAATCATCTGAACTTACTGTTTTTTATAGGTCGAAAATGGTTAAGAACCTCCTGCGTGGCTCAGTCAGTTAAGCATCCAACCCTTGATTTCAGCTCAGGTCATGACCTCAGGGTCATGAGATCAAGCCCTGTGTCTGGCTCTGTGCTCAGCAGGGAGTCTGCTTGAGATTCTTTCTCCCTCTCCCTCTGCCCTTCCTCCCTGCTTTCTCTCTAAAATAAATAAATTAATCTTTTAAAAAAAAATCTGTCATATTTCATATGGTTTGACCTCAACATGTGGTTCAATCATTCAGGGGTCTCTGCTTAATGGGATGGGTCATATACCAAAGTCCAGGCTTCCTGTAGAGTGTAGATGCCTTTGTAATAGTGTCACTTCTCTCCATCCACAAAACCGGAGGGAGCTGATTAAAATCCTTATGTTTATATGGACATAAGCAAATGTTTCCTTTGTTCAGCTGTCTTCCTTGGAATTTCATTTCTACTGTGGCTTTAAAATAGGTCCAGAAATTCTTTGATCCCCCTCCCCTTGAGTGTGGGATGGACTTAGCGACTTGCTTCAAATGAATAGAACATGACAGAAGTGATGGTGTTCTGCTTCATAGATCAGGTCATCAAAGACGTTTTGTTTTCTGCCCAGCTATCTCTTGAATTGCTCACTCTGGGGAGAGTCAGTTGCCATGTTGTAAGGACATTCCAGTAGTGTCCACTGACTTAAGGAGAGGCCCTTGTGATGCCTCCAGCCAGTGGAGAGATGAGACCTTCCGCCAACATCTGTGTGAGTGAGCCGTCTTGGAAACAGACCCTCTGGTACCAGCAAGCCTTCAAAGGACTGCAGCCTTGGCCAACAAATCAGGCTTAGCTGGGTGGTTCTGGCTCAGAGTCTCTCATGAGGTTTCAGTCAAGGGTCTTCAGGATTCCTTCTCTCACTCAAGACCTAGCTATTGATCTCCTACTTGGTGAGAGGCGCTGTGCCAGGAGTTGAGAGCTAAACAAGGAAGGTACTTGTGTCCTCCAAGAGCTCACTGCCAATAAGAAAGTCAGCGTCATCCATAATTATTAGCTATAAATATGCTAAAATGGAAGAGACAGGAAAAGTGCTTCAGGTTGTCTTTGAATGGAGCTTTGAGAGCACAAGAGATGAGGGTCTGCTTGCCAAGGTTTTTTGAGTAGAGAGAGTGAATTAAGAAGAGACCCCCTGCAGACAGTAGTAGAGGTCACACCACATAAGAAAAAGAGGCTGACCAGGCCTCTTGTCAGAGGCCAGCTGCTCTGAAGCTGTTCTGTTGGAGTAGGAAATCCAGACCACACAAATCTTCCTTAGTGGCTGTAACCATACCTGCCCCCTGCCCCGCGCCAAAATTAATGGTGAAAAGAGCTGGGTAGGAAGAGGGCTGAGGAAATGACTTTTTTTTTCTTTTTTTTTGAGAAGTGAAGTGTCGTGTTAAAGTGTGCATAGGTGTGCGCGAGTTCCAGCTATTACTGATTGAGCTCTGCTGAAGGGAACCTAGTTCTCAGTTAACAGTGCAGCAGTAAGATGCTCTTTTTTTTTTCTTTTAAAGATAATTTATTTATTTATTTGAGAGACAGAGATCACAAGTAGGCAGAGAGGCAGGCAGAGAGAGAGAGGAGGAAACAGGCTCCCCGCTGAGCAGAGAGCCCGATGCGGGGCTCAATCCTAGGACCCTGGGATCATGACCTGAGCCGAAGGCAGAGGCTTAACCCACTGAGCCACCCAGGCGCCCCAGTAAGGTGCTCTTAAGAGAAGCAATCAGAGTCTTATTTCAGTGCTAGTCTCCTAAGAGGAAAAAGAGAGAAATTATGATGTAAGACTTCAACTTTCCCTGAAAACAACACCCAGATTTCTTGGTTCTGGGCTCATTTAGCACAGTTTGACCAGGCCCAGGATGTGACGGGCACTTTAATTGAGTCTACCTCATGGATGTGGGGCTTAGCTTGTTGTTCTTGCTCCTATAATGGGCTACTGTTTCTCTCATAGTTAATGGTTTTCTATCATTGAAACGAGGTCTGGAAATGGCCTGCATTTGGCAAAACTTGGTAACTGTGCTTATGTTGTCTCGCCAAAAAAAATGCAACAAATGATCAAAATCACAAGCCACACTGATGGTAAGCATAGACAGTGGCTTCTAATTCTGGTTTTGTTTTTGTGGTACAGAGACACAGAGGGTGAAAATTTGTGTTCAGACGATGAGTCAATCTTTTCCACACCTCTGTGAAAGAGCAACGCCAGTGTAACCCCTTAGCAGATTAACTCTACACTGTCCAGAGTTTTCTGTGTCTCTGTGGTTGTTAATCTCTTGACTGATTTGACAAGCTGGCATTTCCGTAGTCAAGTAATTATGACTCACATTGAGTTGGAAGTTTTCTCTCTTTTCTAAGCCAGGCTAAAGAAGGAACATGTTTCTCTCCTTCCCCAGAAATAATTAAGACCTCGAGAGGCTGTTGTCTCATACCACAGCAGTGTCAACCACATTGTCTCATTCCCACCTCTTTGAGAACTAGGCCAAGGCAGATTCACCAAACTCATGCCAAAGCTGCTGCTCAGCTCAAAGGCATCTGGGCTTGGGGGCTCCAGCCTTGAAGTGTTCTGGGGGTACATGGTTCATTACTTCTCACTCTTCTTCTTCTTCTTAAAATGATTTTATTTATTTATTTGACAGATAGAGATCACAAGTAGGCAGAGAGGCAGGCAGAGAGAGAGAGGGGGAAGCAGGCTCCCTGTTGAGCAGAGAGCCCGACACGGGGCTCTATCCCAGGACACTGGGATCATGACCTGAGCCAAAGGCAGAGGCTTTAACCCACTGAACCATCCGGGCACCCCAAGTCTTTTTTTTTTTTTTTTAAAGATTTTATTTATTTCTTTGAGAGAGAGAGAAGAGCGTGAGTGGGGGAGGAGCAGAGGGAGAGGGACAAGCAGACTTTGTGCTGAGTGTGGAGCCTACTGCAGGGCTCGATCCCACGGCCCTGAGATTATGACCTGAGAGGAAATTGAGAGTCGGACCTTTAACTGACTGAGCCACTCAGGTGCCCCGAGAGGAAGTTATTTTTATCATAAAAATAGAACTACTGGGCACCTGGGTGGCTCAGTGGGTTAAACCTCTGCCTTTGGCTCAGGTCATGTTCTCAGGGTCCTGGGATCAAGTCCCACATCAGGCTCTCTGCTCAGCGGGGAGCCTGCTTCCCCCCTCCAACTCTCTCTCTGCCTGCCTCTCTGCCTACTTGTGATCTCTGTCTGTCAAATAAATAAACAATTAAAATCTTAAAAAAAAAAACAGAACTACTTAGGAGGGCCTTGCTGGCTCTGTCATTAGAGCATGTGACTCTGGATTTTAGGGTTATAAGTTTGAGCCCCGTGTTAGGTGTAGAGATTACTTAAAAATAAAATCTTAAAAAAAACAGAACTAATCACAGGCCAATGGTTGTTTTTAGATGAACACATTTTGTCTTTTGTCTTCGTAGATCACAATTCAGAGAAGAGGGATAAAGAATCCTCTCTCTCCAACAGGAATATGAATGAGCCACTTACTGCTATAAATAAAGAAACACTTGAAGAAGCAGCTAAGACAGGTAATAAGTGTTATGCCCCAATAATGGGTCCGTGATTAAAGGAGCGAGACTGATATAAAGTGAAGGTCAAGCAAAGCTTTATTTCGTGCCAAGCATCAAGAATCTAACCGAACGTTTGGGGCCGCACCTCTTACAAGAGAGGGTGAGCTTTCTCTGTTTCACAGACTAGCTTTTAAGGGCAAAGGCCATGTGTTCGGGCCTGGCCACGCACAGGTGGCCAATGAGATTGTAACACACACAGGAAACTCCACAGTGATGCTAGGTGACCAATTGAATTACAAGTTACCCTAGTAGACATTTGACCCAGCCTATTACACTTTGATTAGGATTGGCGCCAAAAAGGCTCCCAAAGGGCAGGGGCCCATACTCCTTGGTAGCTAGGGAGACAGTATGCAACCCCCCAACTGATCGATGTTCCACCTGGCCTGACCCACCCTTGTATCTGGGCTTTGTTACCTGGAGCTGGTTTCCGGGACTTGTTTTTAAGTGAATCCCCTGGGGGAAGGGGACCAGGGACAGTTTAACTTTAATGAAAGCCTCTTGCTAAATAGGTCCTTACAATAAGTTATAACAAGACACTTACGAACTAATAAGCTTATAAGCTAAACGAGACACGAACAGGTAACTTCAGAATGCATCTGTGCCTTTCATGGTATTTTCACAGAGGAGATGTCAGCACGCCTTTTATTTACCCACAATGCATACAATCTGCCAGTAAAATGACGAATGAAACTAACTCTGGGGATTTGACCACCCTTTTGAAAAGATGCTACTTTCAGTCATTTCTACACAGCCAGGGTCCTTCCTAACATGGGCATCATCTTCTGAGCCTCTGCCATTACTGCACACTGAGGCTTTCTAACAAGTAGGAGGGATTAAATCCAAATATTGACTAGTCCCTGGTCTTCAGCCTTGGATGACCTGAGCCTGGACCCATTCAGAACGGGTAGCAACTTGCCCATCACTACCAACAATGTGCTGACTCTTCCCAGCAGAGCCTTGGAGTGGCTTGGTGCTGCTGTCTCTCACTGTAGCTTAGATGGAAGTGGCAAGTTGGACGTTTCCAATTTTCTTCCCATAATCCAAGATGGCCCTTGGCCAGCATCCCTTGGCCTGCATTGCTAGCCCCTCCCTCAGCGGTTCTCCACACCAAACCATCTAGCTCCTATCATGGAACGTCTGTGCCCCATTTCCCTGCTTCCTGCTTTTGTCACATTACAAGTGGAGTGACAGAAGCTCTAGGAGTCCCTGATGTTGGCTGGGGTCTCCAGCTAAGATTGTCTTGTGCTCCCAAGCCCACACACGGTGGCGTTCAAAATCTACCCTCAAGATTTTGGCAAGTTCCTACAGGCTGTAAGAGCTGAAGTTCATCTGGCAGCATGTTTATCCTTGTGAATGAGATTCTGCCAAACCTGTGCACTTGAGGCAGATGCTATATATGGCAGAACTTTTTGAAGCTGGGAGGGCGGGGTGATGGGGGATAGCTCGAAACTGAGTATTTGATTCCATTGTTTTTAGTAGCCATTGCAGAACTTTCCACCCCCTTGGGGGCCCCTGACTCCCCCTTCCATCTGACCTTCCTCTGTTCTTCTTCTCCTGCAAACTGTGCCTTGCTGGCCCTTCTTTTTGGTTGCTTTGCTGCTTGATGGGCTCATACCCTCAGCGTCTCACCTCCAGCACCAAACAGCATCTCATGTCACTGCCAAACAGCTTAGGAGTGTATTTTCCTAAACACATCCAGTTTCTTCTCCCCAGAGGACTTCTGGAGCCAGAGGCCAAGTTTCTAAGGTTTTCAGTTCTGCTGTAAGCAGAGCTAACAGGTTCGTCCCTGCAGATCTGTATGGGGGCTCTCTTTCTGTTTACTTTGCCATGTGCCTTTTCATTTAGATATTCCAGATAAGACCGTACCATGTGAGCAGCTTCTGCAGTTCCTCCAGAGGAACATCATCATTGGTGCTGGCTCGGTGGCGGGAGTCCTCGTGGTCACAGCATTGTTGCTGCTGGCCTTGACCATGTGCTGCAGGAGGAAACAGCAATCGTGAGTGGCTCTTAGCTCCTGCCTTCCTCCGAAGAACTCATGGGTGTCCGTGCCAGTGTTGCCCCCGAGCTTCCTGGTGATCCTGGAGTTACGTTGTGTATTCATAGGGTACAGATGGCCTGGGCTAGGAGTTTTTAAGCACTGCCTTGGTGTTGACACCAGCCGGGTATGGATTTCCTGGCTGGGTCCATGCTGGCCTCCATAAAGAATCCCTTAGGTTAGGTCACACCGATTTTCACACTGATGGCCACTTAAAAGAGTAGATGGTACAGCCTCTGCCTGAAAGATTGGAAAAGAGGAATATGAGGGCAGGGAGGGCTGAGGCTGTGGAGGAGATGACCACAGGGCTGACATTTGGCTTGTTCACCCTGGGTCAGCAGCCCTGGTGGTTAGAATATTGAACGATCCCTCTACTGGTTGGTAAACGGCACCTCCCAGGACCTCCCACAGACTTTTCAGTCTTCCCCCGGGGTCCTGCAAATGAAGGACCTGGCCCAGCAGTGGCCCTCCAGGGCTCCGCTCTGATAGAGTCCGTGTTGACCAGTCAGGGTCTGTCTGTACCACTTGCTGAATGTGTCTGTTATCCCCCTGATGAGAGGACTCTGACACAGTGGCTGTAACCTTGAGTAGGCACTAGAAAGTAAATGGCTTACAAGATTATGCATTTGCGGTAATTGCATCTTGAAATTATTTGCCTCTGTCTGCATCCCTTGAGACACACTTCTTTATCACAGGGAAAAGCAGCTTCCCAAGGCCCCTCGGGTCTTGCCCAACACTGTTATGTGCTCAGCTTGTCCACAGAGAAAGGAAGCTGTGGTGTTCCGTCGGGGGTGAAGTGTCCCTTCCCCACAATTCGGAAACTGCAGTACTTAAAATTGCCCACAAGAGTGACATTGCTTTCCCTAAAGGTGTTCTTTAAAACACTATGATTCCTGAGACTGGTAACCCATTCAGGCCAGCCACCACTGCCTCACATCCAGCTTCCTCCTCTGAGACAGGACTGAAAGAGGAGCCCAGAATGTGGCAGAAGTTAGAGATGGAAGATTTCAAGAGCTTCTGGAAGCTTGATGCACTTCACAATTCTGACTGGGGCTTATCCATCAGCTTTGTCATTTCCCTTCTGTGCCTTTAGAAGGTATCACAAGAAATGGCCAAGACCGTGGCTCCATCCCACAGAGGCGAATTGAAGCTGTGGAGAGCCTGTGTTACCACAAAGTTGGGGGGAGGGGAAGGAGCTTCTTGGAAGCTCTCTCGTGCCCAGAGGCAAAATGAATTTCACACATGACAGACCTTCCTGAGGGGCCCTAGAATGCTCACCCCTCAGAAACTTAAGCCCCTGTCACCACCCGAAGCGTAGATAGTAGGAATTTCTATACATGTTGTTGCACAATGTGGTTTTGTGTGTTTTATTTCAGACATCCTCCAGCGAACATGACATATAATATTTTTATTCTGCGTGGGAAGACTTGGTGGCAGAAGTTTCAGGAAAAGAACCCCAAAAAGCACAGTGAGAAACAGAAACAGTTGTTGAAGGGCAAGTCCTGTGTCTAAGCCAGCTGGTGGGGCCCACCAAACCAGGACCGGAAGCTGTGATGCCAGACAGTTGTCCACCCAGACACCACGGACAGGCATTTGATTTCTGGCTGTGAGGTGTGCTCCACAAAATGTTTACCTTCTCCTGTCAGTCTCGAATGGACCAAGACACGGATGTTGTACCACAGGGTGCTTAGAGTTTGGTACGGCACTGATAGCTAGGGCAGGAAATGAAGCACATTTGCCCAAACACAAACCTGATCAACTACCAAGTTCTTTATTTATTAAAGCATCGATTCTCTGATTCAGCCATTCAGGGAGCAGATATTAGTTGAATGCCTAATAATGTAGACAATCTCAAGCATGAGGCAACCAAAGGTTTTGGAAGCAGGCCTGGTCCTTGCGGGTTTCTGAGGAGAGGGCAGACAGCTAGCTGAAGCTGTTTGGTGGTGGACTTAGGCCTCTGAGCTACGATCTGAAGGGGTCCAGAGGGGATGGGGTGGGGGACACCTGGAAGCCTTCCTCCCTGTGCTGGAAGGTGGGATCTGGGGACACACTCTCTCCTGGGATGGTGACACAGAGGTTGGACCTGGGGCTGGTTCAGGGGCTCCTGGAGGCTGCAGCCGCCCCAGGATCTGCACCCCAGCTCCCACCCAAAGCGGCTGCACACCCTCTGTGGACCCCATGGGGGCCGTGGTGGCAGGCCGAGGACGTGAGCGAGGTCCAAGGTCGGGCTGTGGCCTTGGCAGAGGGTCCCTGTCCAGGCGGGCAGGGACATGCGTGGGGCCTGGCTGGAAGGTGTCTGGAGGTGGGTGGGTTTGCCAGGGAGTGAATGAGGCTCTAGGGAGGCAGGTGGCCTCAGGAGGGTGGGGGGCATATCACATCCAGAGGGACCCATAGAATGAGGGCCACCAGGGCAGACGAAGAACCTGGGGCATGTCCAGGACCATGGGCATGTACTAAAGGCCAGGGACACATCGGGCGCTCACACCCCCCTCACCAGCTCCCGTGGAAGAAGCCCCCCACCCCCATCCCGGGCTGCTGGTGACTGGGCACCCAGGGCTCTTGCTCAGACACTTAGAGTCTTGCCATGTGCAGGCCCAGGCTGGTCCTCCCCTGGCCTCCTCCTCACTGCTAGCCTCTGTGCTCCTTTCCTGGTTCACAGGTCTCCTGGGTCACCTTCAGCCTGGGACCTTTCCTCTACCTTAATAAGTTGCATTTGCTGAGAACGTATTGTGTGTGTAAATTTCTTTAGACATGATTATCCTCATCTTATTTCAAGAAAAGGGAGGCTCAGATGCCTAAGGTCACCTGTTAGAGACCCCAGGCTAAGGAGGCAGCCTGGATTCTAATCCAAACCCAGGGTCTGTGCTGTAACTATTGTGTAGCTGAGCCACTATTACCCTTGGGACCTGCTGAGGAGGAATGATTGGGAAGGATTTCTAGTCTCCTTTTTTTGGAAGGTGGAGTGAGTGAAACATTTCCCCCAGGAATAGAGGTGGTTCTGGAAAACCAGGTCTTGTGGGTGGCTTATATCAAGGGCTCCCTCTCTTGTCTCCCCCACCCCCATGTGGTTTTCCTTGTCTGCTCTCCCAAAGTGGGGAAGCCCTCAAAGCTTTAAGCCAAAGGGAACTGGAGGACAGGTCCAGGCCAGAATGGGTCTGAGTGGGACATTCCTCTGTACCTCTCTCTTCCCAGTGAAAAATCAGCCCACTTTCTTCTTGTTTGAATCCTACTAGGGCTGGTTCAGGCCTTGGCCTGGAGGGTAGACCAGCACCAGGAGTCACTGGGACTCTTTAGGTCCAGGTTAATACCCTTGACAAACCCTACTGGTTTCAACTCTGGGCAAACTCCATGGACCCTCTAGCATACATCCCACTCCAATTCCGAGGGACTTGCCTTGAGAAGTGGGATCCTCTGTCCTCTTTTTAAAAAACACACCCCAACAAAAAAATGTGTTCTCTCTTTGAACTTATTCCTTCCAAAGCTCTGAGAACCGGTCAATGGTTGTAGGGTGGGACCCTTCCAGAGACAGACTGTGAGAGGTACCTGCTCATGGCAGGTTTCGTGGGCTTTTGTGGGAGCAGCTGATGGGCCTGTCTGAGGGCCGAGGTAGCTCAGATGCCCAAAGGTGGCTGGCAGTTTCATGTGGACAAGGAGTCCTGGAGCTCTGGGAGCCCTGGGGCCATCTTGCGCTGGCCTAGGCATCATCTTCCCAAGCCCCCACCAGTGTCACCACTGAGCAGGAAGGGAAGGAGGAGGGACTTCACACCTCCAGGCATGTCCCGTGAATGGCCCGCTGGGAGGCTGGGCCCAGCTGGACTCTAGTACAGGTTCTGCCTTGACCACTTCTTAAGCTCAGTGTCCTTATTTTTGCCATGGGGTTAGGAATTTACCTCCTTCACAAGGTTCATTCAGCAAGAACCATTTATTGAGTACCTGTTGTATGCCAGGCACTGTGCTGGGCTGTATGCTAGGGACACCATGGAGAGTAGGTAGAATGGCCTTCCTAGCAGTGGGTTGCTGGATCTACTTGGAAACTTGGAAGGAGATGTGGCTGTCAGGGCTTAGGTATAGGGTAGGCACAGCATAAATACCACTCTTCCTTGAGTTTACTGGTAGGTTGCAGCCCTCCTCTCGTCCCATCTTCATCCCAACCTCTTAGGACCCTAGAACTGAGAGGCAGCCCACCCTCCTGTTGACCTCACACCCCTCCCTCAGGCTTCTATTTTAAGAACAAGTTAGGGTCAGGTACCTCTGCCAGTGGTCTCCCCATTGCCTATGGGCCCACTGGGAGCCTCCCCTTGCTTTTACCTCTTCCTCTATCCAAGAGGTGTTTCCCTGTGTTCTTCGTCTGCTCTCATGCTAGAGGCTTTCTCCTTCAGGTCGGTGGTTGGTCTAGCTGACCTGACCCTGGCTGGGCGGGGGGCAGGCCCAAGACAGCACAGGGGATTTGTGGGTTGAGCCCTGTGGAGGTTCTGGGCTCCCAGCCTCTACCACTCACTACCTGTGAAATCTCAAGCCTCAGTTTCTTCTTAGCCTCAATGTGTCTATCTGTAAAATGGGGGCTAACCTTTTTTGCGGGGTTATTGTGAGCATTGCCCCTTTGCTGGGTCCAACATACAGTAGCACTCAATATAAAGCAATAAATAAATTTTAGCTTTTATGATCATTCTGCAAAACTTTGCCTCTTCGCCTGCCCAGCATCCTTTCTCCCTCCTCCTAGCCTTAGCTTCTTATTTCCCTTGGGTTCTCCTCCTCCGTCTCAGTGCATGAGGCATATGGCCTTGTCCTAAGCCACTCTCACATCCCATCCACTGCCTTCAGGGACTGTTGGGGGATGGACATGTGATCCACTCAGCCAATGGGCTCTGTTAGAGATTTGCCCGCAAAATTGAGAAGTAGGTTCTTTTTTCCTCCCCCTCCTTTTTTCAATAAATCATAGCTCTTTTTCTCTGTATATATTGCAACATTTTCCAATTATAAAATATGTCAGTGTATCATATCCCATTCTCATAGTTTTAATGATCTCATAGATTTTATTCAAGATTCTAGCTTTGTGGGTAAGATCTGAAGGTGAGTCACTATCTCAGACCACAAAACGGAAAGCTGGCTGAGAATGAAGTCATCAGGTGGAGGAGGTAACAATCTGGCACCATCATTTGAGCCCTGAGCAAGCTTTTCCTAAAAGCTATCCCTGGGATTTTCATCCATTCATGCCATATTTACTAACCACTATTATGTGCTAAGTGTCACTCCCATTGCTGGGGACCCAGCCAGGAACAAGACAGTTCCCACCTCATAGAGGTCACAGTCCTGCCCCAGGGCCTTTTCACTTGCTGTTCCCTCTGCCCAGAGTGCTTTCCCCCTGATCTCCCCATGGCTCCCTCCTTTACCTCCTCCTTAACTCGCTTGCACCTCAGTGAGGCCTCTTTCCAGACCTGCCGCTTCCGGTCGGAGAACGGGAGAAGAATTAGGCACAAACAAGTCAGCTGCAAGAGACTGGGAGCAGGGGATAACAGTCGAAGAAAAGACTGCTGCCATGAGCAACTCCAGAGTCTCACTTTTATTATATAGAAACAATAGCCAACAGAAGAACCGATGAAGGTCAAACATTAGTCACATGTCTTGTGGACAACAAGGAGGAGGATAAAGTTTATATATAGTTAAACACGCATATTCAAAGGACTCCTCTAACTAACAATGGGCGCTTCTGGGAAGAGAAAGGAGCGATAACGGAAAAGGGAAGCAGGCGGTATTTCGTTCCATCCTGAGCTGACTGGGTGTTCCGGGGTGCTCGGCTTCCCTGAAGCAGGCGGTGTTCCGCCCTGGGCGGGCCGGGTGTTCCTGGCTGCCCGGCTTCTGTGAAGGGGCGGCATTCTGCCCTGAGCGAGCCAGGCATCCCCAGCTGCCCAGCTTCACGGTTGTATATCGTCCTTCTCCCCAAAGACCTGTTGCCAGTATATGTTTTTCTTAAGGCCATATCTAAATGTGCTTGGTAACTAGTAAAATCCTCCAGGGGCTATAGTTTAAGTAACACATTGTTCTGAGGGGCAGTAGCACAGACCTGTCTGTCAAAAATCACACCCCTACATACTTCTACCCTCTCCTGATTTATTTTACTCCTTAGCACTTGAAACCACTTGCTATACTTGATAGAATGTTTATTTGTTACTTCTCTGTTTCCCCCCGTAGAATGTCAGCTCCATGAGGGAATGGATTTTCATTGGTGTTTGCAGCAGATCTATAGTGACCTAGAGCAGGTGCTCAGTGTTAATTAAATAGGGAGCCCAAAAGGACTATATGAAGAGGTAACACTGTCATTGCGGTCTGAATGTTTAAGAAGGAGCCAGCCAGTGGATGACCTCCCAGGAAGGGTGCAGCATATGGTTGTGGTGGCAGATCAATTCTCTTTTGACTTATACCATGCTGGATCGCTTATTTTTAAGGGGTGTCGCTTTTAACCTTTAGTGGTTAAAAGCACCTGAGTGGTGCTTGGTAGGCTGTAGTACCGGAGGGCTGCCTCTGGAGGGCGCAAGGGAACCTCACTGCTGCGTTTGAGCCTGCATGCCGACCTTAGCACACTCTAGAAATTGGGAAACTCGGTAGTCCGTGAGGACGGCAGTAATGGTGCATTTGCTTTGAGATCTCTTTTAATTTTCACAGTAGCTCTCTGAAATAGGTCCTGTTATCATCCCCACTTCCTACATGAGAAAAGGCACAGAGACCCCGGGGAGCTTGCTCAAGTCCCCTGAGGTTTAAGCGGCAGACCCAGAACAAGATTACAGTCACCGTGGTCTGGTCACCCAGGTGATTCCCCAGGTGGGAGGAAATTCAGAAGGGACCCGGGGGTCGGGGGGTGGAGGGGTGTTCTCCCTTTGGGGATCATTGCCCTGAGGTGTGAACCCTCTCTGGCAGGCTGGAGCCTGCCCCGCCCCCCAACCCCATCCAAATGCCTGAGGTTTGCCCAGTAGTGATCTGGTGGTGCTGAGTCTGGCCTGCTTGAAAGTCGGGTGAAACTGATACAGGGCCCTGTGCTGCTCAGTTTGAGGACTGGAAGGCTTCCTGGAGGAAGCCGCATTTAATCATTGACCTGGAGGAGGAGGAGTCGTCAGGCAGTTGAGGAGGTGGGAGAAGTGAGTTCAGGCTAGGACACTGTGTGGGCAAAGGCCTGGAGGCGTTGACAGCAAGCCATCGATTTCTTCCGAGGCTCTTTTCATGTGTGGACCCAGCCAGGAGAAATGCACTGCAATTTTCCCAGCCCACATTTCCGTCCGTCATCCGTTGCTCTTTCCTCTGAACGTTCAAAAGACCCATAGACCTCCCTCCACTTTGGCAAAGCACACACCCTTATCTGTAAGCCAATCTCAAACTGTCTGCCTCTGAGCACCGGCCGGGCCTCTGTAGATTGAGAAAGCAACCTCCGGGACCACAAGGGGGTTGGAGGGGCTGCTGAACCAGTGCCTCACAGGGCATGAGGAGTTCCCTTATCAGGCCTGATGTCCCCAGAGATTGGAGGCGGCCCTCAGGCCCTCCACATATAGCCTGTTCACCTTCCAGGTCTTTCCGTTCTCCTGTGTCCACCAGCAGGTGGGCTGTGGGGTCAGATGGCTGGGCTTCAGTCCCGCCTGGCCATTTGGTATCTGTTATTCAACCTCTCTGGGCTTCTCTTCCCTTATTTGGAAAATGAATTCAGCAAGTTATATGGATTAAATTGTCAACTGCTTACAGTGTCATCTGGCACGCAGTAAAGTGTTCGGTAAATGCTACTCTGATTACTCTAGGTGATGTGATTCCTGCTCTTTTCACTCTGCTGGGGCATTCTTCTCTCCTTCCAGAAGAATTATTCAGTGTGGAAACAGATTTTTTTTTCTGCATCCTGAGTTTCATGATGCCTGTTTGAGGGAACAGTTTGAGGGAAACCTATGTAGGGGAAAAGTATCCCAGCCTGGAACTCGGGGAGGGGGGCAGGTTTCTTGAGAGGAAAGAGGGGGACTTTTGGAACTGGGGGACACTAGAGACTGGAGAGAGGTCCCCAGGAAAGAAGGCCTGGGGTGGAGCATGGAGGAAACATCAGGCAGGTTGTGGAGACGAGCCCACGTCACCCAGGGTGACAGGACCCAGAGAAGAAAGGTTCTTGGAGTCTCAACAGTGGGTCTAGGATGGCCACACACCACCCCCAAGGCCACGTGCATGGGTGAGCCACTGAAGATGTTCCCATGTGTTCGAGAGAACAAGAAAGTGGTGGGGGAGAGCCCCCTGAGGCTTTGGGGCACCAGAGGGAGAGAAGACCAAGCATAGGCAGTGGCTGTGCTTCAGGAAATGGGTGTGACGGGTGGCCCCTTGGTCATCATGGGTGTGGGCTAGTAAGACGGAAAGGAGAGGAAGAGGATGAGGAGGAGGTTGTGACTAGAGCAGGAGGTGGGGATCAGCTAGGTGCAGCCTGTGAGGAAGACCCGAGGCGGGGCAGGCTGGGAGCAGGTGGGCACTGGGGACACACTGTCACTGTGTCGTGATGAAATGACTGATCCCTCTCAGAATCCTTCTCTGGCACTCCCCTCCCCACGCCACATGCACTGGGGCTCCTCTGAATACACATAATGCCCAGGCTGCCACCATCCCAGCCCTGATCTCCCATTGAATCAGCTGCGGCTGCCTCTAGCCTGTGACCGTTGTTAGCACAGGGACAGGGTTGTCATTGCTGTTCCAGTGCCTGGCACACAGTAGGTGCTCTGAACTTTGGGGTATGGCCCTCCTGAGCAAATTTCCCCTCTCCAGCTTTAACCTGCCTGTGGAATAAATAAATCACTCTTAGATGGGCTGGGCAGGCCTTGGGTCCATGTCCCATGGGAGGGAGTCTGACTGGGGGGACTCCTGTTTCCAATGAGCCCTGGGGATCAGCCTCCCATTGCTCCACCCCCACCCCCCAATTCACGTTGCTGCTTTCCTTCTCCCTGGCTTTGGGGATGCTGCTGGAATTGTCACTTTGCATCACCCCCGCCTGCAGCTAGCCTGGGTTTCCCCCAGCGCAGAGCAGGCCCTGCTTGGCCCCGGAAATGCCCTCTGCCCTCCCTGGAACACGTGACTTTCGATTTTCCTTGAACGCAGCACTTCATGACTTTGGCGTAAACTTCAGACGCAGCCCCCTTTCCTGTCTTCACAACAAGGAAATAAGTTGAGTTTCAGAGAAACCAGCTGCCGAGAGCACACCAGGCCTTCCGGCCCTGGTCCCTGCTTAGCTTGGGCCTTTGCGTGGCAGCTGGTGTGCCCAGGTGAGTGGCCGCCCTCCGGCCTTCTGCCCCTGCCCTGTCACTACAGACACACCCCGGGCGACTCAGGACAGCTGGCAGAGGGTGAAGACTCTGTGGGGTATGACCTACTTAACACTTTGCCTGGGCGTGGGAGGGAGTGATCAGCCGTAGGGCCTCAGGCTGGGGGCTTGGGCTGCAGAGATACCCAAGTTAGTTTCTTGGGTTTCAATTCTTCACCTAGAACCAGCTGTTTGCTGACGTTGGGGACCAGAGACCTGTGGCCCATTTGCCTCGATATCATCTGCACAACCCCAGGTGAGTTATCCTGGATGGAACAGCACCTGGCCGCCATTTCCATGGGTAGCCTGGGTCTGGTGAAGGGGGACAGAGGTAGGAGGCCACTGGGAAGGACCGTGAAGGGCCGTAAGATTGGCACGGGTGGTGTCCAGCTGGAAAAGGAAACAGACACCCCTTGCGGCCACCCTGAGGGAAGCAGATTCCCTGCTAGAGGGTCAGCTGAGTGGTCATGTCTGGGGGACACAGCGATGCCTGCTCAGTCCCCCGCTTCCTGCTGGGCCCCATCAGGGTGACACCCTTAGCTCCAGGAAGCAGAGAATCTTCCAGAGAGAGCAAACATGTGCTCGGGCCCCCACCCTCTCCGGCTTTGTGAATAGGAGAGTGGCCCAACAAGCCTGTGAACTTGAACAAACAAACAGAGATGATTCCTTTCACGGGGCCCAGGACAGGCTTGAGCCACTTGTAAGGGATGTCAGGTTCAAGGGGGACCTGGAGAGGTGAAGGAGAAAACAGTCTGTGTCCTGCTCAACTGCTGTGTGTCCTTGGCAGGTTGCTTTCTGTCTCTGAGCCTCAGTTTGTTGTGCGTCTGTTAAATGCAGAGGCAAGTACTGGCACCTTGCTGGTGCCTGACTCTTGACTCTTGGGTAAGAGTTTGGGAAAAATGTCCCAGGCAGGAGAGAGTCTCCGGAGGAGGGAACAGGTGTTCCTGTGGTGAACAGCTCAAGACGCGCGTCATAACTCCTGCCTCACCCAGGGTGGTGAGCGCGGCACAGTGGATGCTTAGTGAGTTTTGCTGAGAGCTTAGGACCAGGGACTCCTGGCATGAAAAATCTTTGGATGCCACCTTGGAAGGCTTTTCTCCTTCAGTGTGGTACTTCCTTTTCCTTTTTGTGCCTGTCCTCCTGCCTCCCGCATGCAGCCCTGGCAGGGACACGGAGCCGGCAGGTTGTCTGGATGGTGGTAAGCGTGTACTGTGGAGCCAGGCAGCCTTGATTCAAGTCTTGGCTCTGCCACCTACTTACTATGTGTGCTGTGTGGCCCCTAGGCAAGTCCCCTAGGCAGGTCCCCTAGGCAGGTCCCCGCACCTCTGTGTATGTCAGGTCCTAGGTCCATAAATCCTTCACTCCTGGGGCTCTTGTGAGGATTAGCTCAAGAGTTGACCCTTGAGCTACAGGGGGCTTAGGGGTGCTGAAACCCCACACAGTTGAAAACCTGCATATAACTTTTGACTTGCCCCAAAGACATAACTGCCAAGAGCCTCCTGTTGACCGGAAGCCTTCTGAAAACAGAGTCTAATACATATTTTGTATGTCATATGTGTTATATCCTGTATTCTTACAATAAAGGAATCCAGACAACACAAAATAGCATGAAGAAAATTCTAAGAGAAAAGACATTCACTGTACTGGACCTGAGCCATTCGAACCCGTGTTGTTCTGGGTCACCCGTAGATCTACAGCACTCTAAGGCTGTGGTTCTCAACTGTAGCCAATTTTGGCACCTCCACTACCCTCCCTGCCCCCAGGGACATTTGATAATGTCTGGACCATTTTGATCATGACTCAGGGGGTCTTGTTGGCATCTAGCAGATACAGGCCAGGAAGGATGCTAAACACAATGCACAATGCACAGGACAGCGCCCTGCTGTCCTCCCGACTCATCCTCCCACCTTTCCCACCCCCTAAACCTCTCCTCATCTCCATGTTACAGTCACAGAGCCTGACACCCAGAAAGGGAAAGCTCCTGTTGAGGTCACACAGCCCTTAAAACCAAGGCTGCAGAGTTTGGGGTGGGCGGACTGCTGTCACAGAATTGTCCAGTGGATCTGTGAACACTTAGCAAGTCTGCTGGATGCAAGGACCTATCCCCAACCCCACAAGGGCCCAGTACCCTAGGCCCTGACAGTCGAAGGAAGCTTGAAGTGCAGGGACACCTTCCAGCCTGGGGTGAGAGCTCCAAGGGATCCAGCTCAGAACAAGGGATTCTGACTCCTAAAGGACATTCTCCAGAGTGGTGAGTGCAGGCTGCTGGGTCAGAGACCTGTGTTCAAATTGGGACTGCCACTCGCAGGTCGCATGATTTTGAACTTGACATTAACCTGTCTGAGCTTCAGCTGCTTTAGCTGAGGAATGGGGCTAACTGTTCCCATTTAATGGGAGCTGAGGTGAGGTTTAGATTAAGTGGGCCATGCTCCTGGTAAAGTCCCTGGCACAGAGGCTGTTGTTGTTGTTACCTGTTCAACACGTAGTTATTGGGAGGAAACAGGGGCTCCCATAGAAAATAAGACAGCCGTAGGCTCTACCTGGGGGGGCTCAGCCTGGTCACAGACAGAGGAGCCAACAGACAGGGGTCATACATGGCCATCAGGGCTGTGATGGGGAAGGACAGGCCCTGAGAGAGGAGGTGCCCAACTCAGCCATGAGAGGTGGAAATCATGGCATACTTTCAGGAAGAGGGGACAACAGAGGGGACTGAAGCATACAGCCAGGAGAAGGGTGTGGGCACCTACTATGCGCCTTGTGGTCTGGGTTGGGGAACAATACAGAATCTCCACTCTCACGCAGGGAGCAAAGGTCTTATGTCAAAAAGTTGGTGGATAAATCATATTTTTGGTGGTGAAGAATCATAAAGCTGGGTCAGGGATATCTCTATCCTGAAGAAGGGGAGGTGATTTTAGAGAGGGAGGTCAGAAAAGAAGTCTTGGAGGAGGTGGTGATAGTTAAGCAGAGACTTGAATGAAGTGAGGGATTTTGAGGGAAGAGCGTCCAGGCAGAGGGAACAGACTGTGCAAATGCCCTGCGGTTGGACCATGCCTGATTTGATCAAGTGACCTGAACAAGTGACATAAGGAGGCCCATGTGGCTGGTAGGGCATGAATGAGGACAAAGAAGGGATTTGGCAGCTTGCATAAGGACGTGGGGACTGCTGTGAAGATTTGGGCTTTACCGCTGAGTGAGGTGGAAGTCTCCTAGAGGGCTGAGAGCAGCGAAGGACAGGATAACACAATGGAAGGCTAGGTGCTGTGCTTGGTGCTTGGTGAGTCTTAGCTCATGGGATCCTCATCATCTCCCTGTGCCAGGCACCTTTGCTTGCCCTGTTTTCTAGGTGGGGTCTGGTGAGCTTAACTCACTGCCCAGGACCACAGCACTACTGCACAGTGGATTCCTGATTCTATGGTTGAAATCTGATCCCTTGGTGTCAGGAAGAAGACATGAAGGAGCTGATCGCCACCCCTGGCCCAATGCCAACTGCTGTCATTGTGACTTAGAACGTAAGCAAGGTGGCATTTTATTGGCTGTTATTGCCTGTGCTGCCTCTCCTGGTGGGCAGAGGGGGTCCCCACAATGATTCTGGACTAGAGAGCAGGAAGTGTGGCTTTAGGGGGGATTTCAGGTCTCAGGCAGAAGACTAGGGGTCAGTGAGAGGAGGGATGGGCAGAGAGGGGCTGGGCCCCCATTCCAGCATTGCCTTTGGTGGGGTCAGTGGCTGAGGACTAAGCCTCTAGGCCTGGCTGGTGCAACTCCCTCCCCCTCACACCAAGTCCAGTTGGATAGGCTCATTCCCTCTGCAGCCTGACCGCCTCAGTCTCCCCTCTGGGCTCTGACAGTGGACATCTAGTTGGGGCTTTTGATGCTCAGAGTATGTTCTGTGGAATAGTAGATCCTTAAGGCTCTGCTACGTAGGAGTGGGGATAAGACAAAGTTAAGGTAAGATAAGACAAAGTCCTTCCATGCAGGTCTTCTCAGAGCCTTTAATTCATTTTTTTTGGGAAGATTTTTATTTATTTATTTGAGAGAGCATGAGCAAGGGCAGAAGGGGTGGAGGGAGAGGGAGAAGCAGACTCCCCACTGAGCAGGGAGCCTGACATGAGCTAATCTTAGGGCCTTGAGATCACGACCTGAGCTGAAGGCAGACGCTTAAATGATTGAGCCACTCAGGCACCCTGAGCCTTTTTTTTTTTTTTTTTTTTGAGATTTATCTATTTATTTTAGGAGAGTGGGGGGTGAGGGGCAGAGGGAATGCGAGAGAAAGACTCTCAAGCAGACTCCCTGCTGTGCACAGAACCCCCACTCAGGGCTCTGACTCATCACCCTGAGATCAGGACCTGAGCTGGAACCAAGAGTTGGACACTTAACTGACTGAGCCACCCAGGCGCTTCTCAGAGTCTTTAGTATGCTAATATGCTTTCCACAGCTTTTGAAAATGTGTTTGACCACCTGAGCCTTTTTTCCTTTGAAGTATGTTTGGGCTATCAGGTCTCTCTGAACCCTACCTTTACCCAAGGAGGATGCTTGAATGGTGGAATTTCAAGGAGATCCTTCTGGCGGAGGACCACAGGTTTCTTCTTTCTCTTCCCATGGTCTGGGCTGTGAAAACAAGGCTCCTGTCCCATTATCTCTCAGTGGAGCTACAAACTCTGGCAAGGCCAAATTAGGATCTCTGAACTCACAGTTCATGGGGAGGCTGGATGGGGTCAGACCAGGCAGGAATAGGGTAGGGAAGTGTCATGGTGGGCCTGTCTCCTTGGAAAGCCGTGGAGTCGATTCAGGATAGAAACACGTGATCTTCCCAGCCACATCTAGGGCCCCATCAGGAGGCTGCACACAGGTCCAGCTCCTCTGAAAGCAAAGGGTCCATGCCTGGTTCAGCCTCTTGTCTCCCCGGCTCTTTATCTTCTACTTCCTCCTGTCTACTTCCTCTGGCCTCCCCAGCATCTCTGGGAACTGGAAAGTTAGTCACTCTGGGTCTTATCACCCTGGCTTACTAGTGAGGACAGCCCAGAAAGGCACAGGAAGGCAAAAGCATACACAGGGCTGGCTAACCCCCGGACCCACAGGCCGTGCGGTGTCGTGTTATTATTACCATTGTCGCTATTGGCAGTGAGACAGAGAGGCTGTGATAAAGCTCAGAATGTACAGGGAAGGCTCCTGCCTCTGGGATGCTTCGGCCTTTGGTCTGAGATGGCCAGTCATGGCTTATGGCCCTGAACCAGGCCCCGAGGGCCAGTCTCTCCCCACCCCCCTTCTGCACTAACCCGTCTCTGGCTACCCAGGTTGCACCTGTGGCCACTGTGGGGCGGAGCTTCTCAAACTGTGTTGCCGACAATTTCCTGCCACAGCTTCCTGCCCCAGAGACCAGCTTCACTACACCCACCCCTACCCACAGCCCCTGGACAAGCCCCCATCTTGCTGCCTGGTCCTCTGTCCTGTGTATAGGGAGCAGTGATACGAGTCTGTGAGGCAGGGATGGCTGGATGTGGGAGGATGGAGAGGAGTAGGGAGGGTGTGCTCAGTAGAGGGCACTGCATGGATAAAAGTATGGAAGTGCATTTGAAAGAAGGAGAATAGCACAGCCCAGCTGGAACAAAGGGAAGGTTAAAGAGTTTAGTTAGATTCAATGAAGTGGGCAGGAGGGAGCCACAGTAAGTTCTTGAGCAAGGGAGGCCTCGGAGATAAATTGCCGAGAAGCAACTTGCAGACCCTGGGTCTCAGCTCATGGGAAACAAACTGTGGGGTTTAACCAACCACAAACACCCTGTGAGTTAGATCTGGATCTCAGGTTTTATTAATAGACACAGCAGGTGGAGATCAAAGGAGGTGATGCCAGTATAATCAGACCTCAGGAGAGAGATCTGGACCAGGCAGGTTGGCATGGTGGCATGTTCATAGCCACAGACAGAATGTCCCAAGTAAGGGGACCAGGGCTGGGGAAAGAGACAGACCAGGAACTGTAAGAGAGGGAGGAGACACATCAGGGAGCCTGTGAAGGACTGGGGAGAGCCAAGAGACTCAAGCAGGAGGGAGGGGTCCCCAATGTCCATCACTCAAGGAACCCAGCATTGAGAAGGGCATTAGGTTCTTGCTTTGTGCCCACCAGGTGGATATACCAGTGCTTCCTCTCTAGCCTGGAGAGCATCCTGGTGGGGGTGGAGAGCAGACTGTGAGGCTGGTGAGGGGGTGGGAGTCAAGAAAGTAGAGCAGGAGCATAAACAGCACTTTCTTTCCTATATAAGTTATTTTTAGTGTCTGGTTTGTCTATACTTTCCAGTTTCTTTAGTTAAAAAAATTATGATATAATTTACATACAGTAAAATTCAACCATTTTAGTGAAAACTTCTGTGAGATTTGACACATGCCTATAGCTGAGCAACTACCATTTCCATCAAAATATTGATTATTCTCCCAAATCCCCTCATGCCCCTTCTAGTCAATCCTTTCCCCTGGCCCCCAGCCTTTGGCAACCACTGATGCATTGTTCTCCACTGATACAGTTTTGAATGGAATTATACAGTTTGTGGCCTTTTGAGTTTGGCGTCTTTCACTCAGCATGATGCCTTTAAGATTCATCCATATGTTGTGGGTCTTAGCATTTCCTCCCATTTTATTGCTGAGTGGTATCCCATGGTCATGGTTGGGATGTACCACAGTTTATCTATTCATCTGCAGAGATAGCATTTGTTTCCAAAATCTGACAGTTGTGAACAGAGTGGCTATAAACATTTCCTGTGTAGGTTTTTCTGTGAATGCAAGTTTCCATTTCTCTAGGGTAACTACCTAGGAAACTTTTTGACTCTTCCATGCTCTGATGGGATTGGCGATCTGCATCTCCAGGTGGGGACATGAATGTGGTCCCTGATTAATCACTTGCCTGTAACTGTTGGGACATCCAGGAACTCCCTTCAGGGTGGCCTTCCCAACCCCAGTGTCAGGAGCCATCAGGTTAGAATACAGATTCTTGCTCCTCCTCTGGCTACCCCAACCCAGACATCATCTGATTCCCATTCCAGTATCTTTCTCTTAGTCCCTGTGCCTGTCATTGCCTGTCCCTGGACACCCAGAAGGAAGGGCAGCCTTTTTCAAGCCACAAAAGCCTTCTTTGCACCCCCTGCTTATATTTGCTTAATTAAAAAAGGCACTCAAGGATCCTCCTCTCAACACGACCTATGCCTGGGTGGTCTTTCTGGGCCCACCTTAGAGAAATGTCTAGAAGTTGTTATGGGGAGATAAGTTTTTTCAATATTATATAAAAACTTACAAATATACAGCAAAATGGGAAGAAGTAGTTGTATACCCATTAGCCACCCCATAGAGTCAACAATTAATATTGTTATATTTACTTTATCACATACAGTTGATTATATTATTAGCAGATTCTGTATTTAGCCTACACACAAACATTTACTTGTAATCCCCAGGCACTTGAGGCATTTCATAGTCATTCATGAACACATGCAGAGAAGCAAGAAATTTGAGTTAACTGATGTGCACATTCCCATTGAGGTCAAACAAGCAGATACTCCTCTGCTTTTTGTTTTAATTCCCGTGCTGGAAATAAGTGTCCTCTATTTGGTGCCACATTTTTGTGCATTTTGTTGGCGATTTCACTGTTTAAATGGCAGTCTAGTGCTGATGTGCAGTCTTGTGTTCCTCAGTGCAAGAAGGCTGTGATGTGCCCTCGGGAAAAGTATGTGTTACATAATCTTACAGTTGTACTGCTGTTGGCTGAGCGTTCAATGTTAATGAATCAACAATACATAATCAAAAAGTGTCTGTAAGCAGAAACAGGGCTATGTACTGATCAGTTGATGAAAATGTTGTGAGCAGGGACTTTAGACACCTAACGTCGGATTTCCTCTAGGAGCAATCATTTAGTTTTGCTAATTCGGTGTTTGCAATAACTTTATAGAATTACTCTGAATTATAAGACTTGACTGTTTCTGTCTACCTATCTGTCCATCCATCACTTGATGTTATTTTTTGGGTGCTTTTTGAAGTAAATTACAATCATTAGTATCCACCAGACTAAATATTTCTGCATACAGATTGTTAACAGCATTCAATATTTTACGGTTCTTCTTTTTTTACCGTAAGGGTCCAAATACACTGCAATGAACAAATTTTAGTACATTCTGAGAAATTCGGACACCTGTATAACCTAGTGCTTATCAAGATATCAGTCATTATACTATAACCCCAGAAAGCTAAAAACAGGTAATTTTAGGTTACCTGCCTTACTAGATATTTATCTAAATATCTTTAATTCCTTCTCCCCACATTGGATCGTACTTTTCGGTCGTGCATTTCATTTTATTTAGCGATTGTATTGAAGTTCACACTGGAATTAAACCCTAAGGTATTTAACCAATCTCTTATTGATGGTTATTCAGATTAGTTTATGCTTTCTAGAAATCTGTCCATGAAGGCAGAAGGGGGCAGGGCAAAGGGGAATTTCTAAGGCCAGGGGACTTCTTGGGAAGGTTAATAGAGTAAGGTTCTTTAGAAGAACAAAGCTGGTTCTAGCTTCAGAACCTTTGTACTTGCTGTCCCTCTGCGTGATGTGCTCTCTTCCATGACTTTTGAAAAGCTGGCTCCTCCTCATCCTTCAGATCTCAGTTCAGATGCTACCTTCTCAGAGAAGGTGACCATCCCAGCGACAGTGGCCTTTTCTCGTAGTATCACTCATTTATTTCCTTTAAGACACTGACCTCAGTCTGTAATTATTTCTGCCTCTTGTTTACTGTACCCTCCACGTCCCCCAGACTGTTGTCTTCAGGAGGGCAGGATCCTATCTTATTCACTCTTATCTCCAACACCGGCCTGAAACACAGTATTCAACATGTGTTTGGGAAATGAAATGAATGGTTCCAGGTGCTGGTGGTGGTGGTGGGGGGGCGGTGGGGCTGTCTGGGCGCTCCGCACAAAATCTGAAAAGTCAGGGGAGGGTTGGGGACTCTCTGGTCTGAGCCCAGCAGGCTGGGACTCCTCTCCAAGTTGATTCTGGCATAAAGCAGGCTCTGCACGACTGGCGCAGATGCCCCTCAATGCGGCCTCTCTCCCACTATCTCTGGGCCCAACGCGCGCTGTTGAAGGCAAGCCGAGACCCTGACGTGCCCTCTATCTCCCTCTGTACGCGCAGGGCCTGGCGAGGCACAGCGGCGGCAGCGGCGATGCCGGACCCCGCGGCGCACCTGCCCTTCTTCTACGGCAGCATCTCGCGCGCCGAGGCCGAGGAGCACCTGAAGCTGGCGGGCATGGCCGACGGGCTCTTCCTGCTGCGCCAGTGCCTGCGCTCGCTGGGAGGCTATGTGCTGTCGCTAGTGCACGACGTGCGCTTCCACCACTTCCCCATTGAGCGCCAGCTCAACGGCACTTACGCCATCGCCGGCGGTAAGGCGCACTGTGGCCCCGCGGAGCTGTGCGAGTTCTACTCGCGCGACCCCGACGGGTTGCCCTGCAACCTGCGCAAGCCGTGCAACCGGCCGTCGGGCCTCGAGCCGCAGCCCGGCGTCTTCGACTGCCTGCGCGACGCCATGGTGCGCGACTATGTGCGCCAGACGTGGAAGCTGGAGGTGAGAGCGCGGGCCCTCGGGGGCGGGGCCGGAGTGGGCGGGCCCTGGGGGCGGGGCCAGGAGGTGGGCCTAGGGAGAGCTGGCCGGGGCAGAGCTGGCCTCAAGAGCCTGGAGAGCCTTGTTGGCGGGCGGGGGAGAGGGGCGGGTACTGTGGAGAGCTGTCGTCTTCGCTAGCCTGTGCTTTGCTATGCCACGCCAGATTTGGAAGCTGGAGGGGTGGGTGGGGACGGGATTTAGGAGGAGGCTTCAGAGGGAGGGGCCTGAGCGATGCCTTGGTGCACGTCCTTGCCAGACCAGCTTGTGGAGGTGGCGCTGGGCCGGGCCTGGGGGCCGGGCCTGAGAAGATGCTGGGGGCGCTGCCAGCGGGGGTGGTGGGTGGTGGTCTTTGACAGCCTGCAATACACGACGACCAGTGTCAGATCGTCAAGCTGGAGATGAGCTTGGGGCTGCCTGTAAGGAGGGGCCTGGGACGTGTCCTGGATGGGTGGGGGATTGGAGAGGTACCCTGGAGTTGCGGATTGGGGGAGGGACGCTGTCCTCAACAGCTCGAAGGACTCACCTTAGGTCCGCCTAGGGTTAAGGGTCTCACGGGAACGGAGGCAATTAGGAAGGTCCAGAAGATGAAAGAACCTTCCTGTGGCCGTGCACTTGGCCTCTTGGTGACACTTGGTGACAGTTACAAGTCTCCTCCATCCTCCCTTCCTTAGGGCGAGGCCCTGGAACAGGCCATCATCAGCCAGGCTCCCCAGGTGGAGAAGCTCATTGCCACAACAGCTCACGAGCGGATGCCCTGGTACCACAGCAGCCTGACCCGCGAGGAGGCAGAGCGCAAACTCTATTCCGGCTCGCAGACAGACGGCAAGTTTCTGTATGTGGGGCTTGAGGCTTGGGGGTTTGGGGTGGTGAGGCTGGGGCTTGTTTGTGGAAATCCTGGAGGCTGGGGCAGACCTCAGCGTGCAGATGGGCCTGTGCTAACATGAGCAAGGCGGTAGTGTGTTTCTGAGTGTGCGCATGGACATTATATGGGACGGGATCTGCAGATCTGGGACTCCAGAGCGGGGCTGCCTGGGTGGAAATCCAGGCTCTGCTACTTCCCAGCTGGGGATGCTGGGCGAGAAGCTGAACTTCTGCCTGCTTCAATTTCCTCTCCTCCATTCAACCAATACTTACTGAACATCTACTATGTGCCACGTACTGTTTCAGGCACTGAGGACTTGGCAGTGAATGAAACAGACACAAATCCCTGTCCTTGTGGAGCAGGAAGACAAAAATGATAAATCAATGAAAATAGAGCATGGGTGGGAATCCAGACTCTGCTATTTACCAGTTGCTGTCCTCTTCCTACCTCAACTTTGACCTCTTCCATGTCTTAAGCTTCCAAGGAAGATTCCATGCCCCAAGGAAAATTTTGCAAACTTTCTGTAGAGTGTATGACAGTTAACTGGTCGACTGAGGTAAGAGGAATGTTAGGAGAGCCAGGGCCAAGGGCTTTGACCAGCTGTGGGTGCCTTGGATGTCAAGCTTGAAGCCACAGAGGAAGAGGGCCAGCATGAGCCACAGGAGGCCGAGGCTGAGGCTGAGGGAGCTAGGATTGGGTACAGCATGGCAGGTCCAGAAGATGAAAGAACCTTCCAACCTCAGCTGACACTGAGGTTCCGAAGCAGTTGGAGCACTAATATTATCAGGGACAGTGACTCACACTGGGCAATGTCAAGAGACCAGAAACAGCTACTTTGAGCCAGACCACTGGAAAACTAGGCAAGGCATGCTTTGGACAGAGGCTGTTGTAGAATCTTCTTTTGGTTCCTGTAGTCAAGAACTGCTTTCTCAGGATGGAGATAGGGGTCTAAAGGTCAAAGCTATAGGCATAGAAACTTGCATGGGACAGTGGGGAGGGAAATACCCCTGTGGGATCCTGATTCTTGTCACAAGCCAGAACAGGTCCAGTTCTGAGATGAGGGTGTAGGGTGTGATAGAAAGATGCATGCCACCCAGGCGTGGAATTGAGACCAGGGCCAGGCTTGTTCTTGACCACAGTTTAGAGCTGCTGATGAGTGGTTGGAATTGTACCTCATGCTTTTTGCTACCAAAGCTTTCTGAATTATTGCAGAATTTGTGGTACTGGTTGAATTTGAAAAGAAACCTGACCCCTGCAAAGGGTCTGTAAGAGGATATTTTTAAGTATTTCCTAACCTCTTCTGGATCACAGACCCCTTTGGGAATCTTATGAAAGCTGAACCTCTTTCTCTCTTTTTAAAGATTTTATTTATTTATTTGTGTGTGAGTGAGAGAGCACAAGCAGGGGGAGCAGCAGGCAGAGGGAGAAGCTGGCTCCCCACTGAGCAAGGAGCAAGGATGCGGGACTCCATCCCAGGACCCTGGGATCATGACCTGAGCTGAAGGCAGAGGCTTAACCCACTGAGGCACCTAGGCGCCCTTCCCAAGAGAATATTTTAGGTGGCTCTGTGTCCACCATAGATGGCCAAATATCCCTCCATGGATGACCAAGTAGCCCCTGTGGGTGGCTGAGTGTCCCCTGTGGAAGACCACATATTCAGCCATGGAGGACCAGGTGTCTGCTTGAGGGTGGCTCAGTGTTCTCCCCTAGATGGCCAAGGGTTCAGCTGTGGGTGGCTGAGTATCAGGCTATTTGGGGCTGAGTGTCCACTGTGGGAGGGCCAATATTCCCCTGTGGATGGTCACATGTTGGCTCTTGGACAACTGTGTCTCCCTGTAGACACTGCCATCTCCTCTCATTCCCCTCCCCCACCCCACTCCACCAGCCTGACCTTGGAGCCCCTAGTCCCTGCCACTTCCCCATGAGACTATCAGGAGCAGAACCTGTGTGTGTGTGTGTGTGTGTGTGTGTGTGTGTGTGTGTGTGTGTGTGTGTTTAAACTGGGACCCAGCAGGGGGTCACCACAGGAGAGGCCCAGGTGATTATAGGGGTGATATCTCCTCCTTCCCCCTGCCAGGTTGAGGCCCCGGAAGGAGCAGGGAACTTATGCACTGTCCCTGATCTATGGGAAAACTGTGTACCACTACCTCATCAGCCAGGACAAGGCGGGCAAATACTGTATTCCTGAGGGGACTAAGTTTGACACGCTCTGGCAGGTAAGCTGCCCATCTGCCTTGTGTTTGGGGGGGTTGCGTTGGGTGCTGGTGAAGAGAGGAGCCCTGGCCCTGACCCCACCCCCCACAGCTGGTGGAGTACCTGAAGCTGAAGGCAGATGGGCTCATCTACTGTCTGAAGGACGCCTGCCCCAACACCAGTGCCAGCGCAGGTGAGGGGGGTGATGGGGGATAGGGGGTGAGTGGGAGACCCTGTGCTCCACCCCCCACTGTCCCTTCTGCTCCCCCAGAGGCTGCTGCTCCCACGCTCCCAGCCCACCCATCCACATTCACCCACGTGAGTTGGCTGGCATCTCAGGGTTGGGTCCTGAGGGATGGAGCTGGGTGGGTGGGCGATGGGTCCTGTTTCCAAGGTGAGACTGGGATGGAGAGTGGGATGCCCCCAGCACTGCTCCTGGGAGTCTGCAGAGCATATGGGTCTCAGGGGCTAGGTGCTCCCAGCTCAGGGTCCTGTGGACCCTTGCTGACCTCATGACCTTTAGGCAACCAGACGGAGTGACACCAGCTCAGATGGGTACACCCCGGAACCAGGTGAGCTGACGGAGGTGGAGGGGTGTGTGTGGGGTTCATGCCAGGCCATGGTCAAGATCTGGGCTCTGGGCTGTGGCAGGGGAGGGATATGGGCCAGGCCTGACTTGTAGCAGCTGGCCTTGGTTTGCCCCATGTGTACACTGTGCATGTAGACGTCCACATGGCTGCACGTCCATCATGCCTGCCTGTATGAGTGTGTGTGGGGTGCACATGGACATGTAGGGGAGGACATCTGGGTCACAGATACACATTTGTCCAGCACCTACTATGTGCCAGTCATGCTGCACACTCATGTGTGTCTGCGCTTCTGGAATGTCTCTGACATGCCAGATGATGTAGTCATGGCAATTATTCTCATTTTACATATGAGAAAGGAGGGCAGGGAACTGAAGGAGGTCTTGCAGTTAGGAAGTAGTGGAGCCAGGACTGAGCCTGGGCAGGCGGGCTTTCGAGCCTGTGTTCCTGAAATGCCTTGCTGCAGATGCTAATTTGATGTGTAGAAGTAAGCCTGTCCATGTGTGTGTACAGGGAATATACATGGTTACCTGTGCACGCAGAGGCTCATCCTGGGGCCCTGGTAAACATGGCTGTTGGTGCATCCCCAGACCCCGGGCTGGCAGGGACATTCCAGGGAACACACACACAGATGTGTGTACTCTAGCTGGCTTGCTAACAGTCACTCGCACAAACATACCCTTGGGCCCCATCATACACAGACACACGGGTGAAAGTACCCATGGGAGTGTCTGTATGAGCGCACAGGGCACACTTGGTTACACGTGGACATAGACACATAGACTATGATAGACATAGATGCGTAGACTCTGCCTTTAGAGCCCACTTGGACGTGGCTTCCCAGCTCACCAGACAGGACCAGGAGCACATGCGAGTGCACACATACATATGAACACATGCATGTACCTGTGTGCCTGGGCGTGTTCAGGATGGGGCCTGTGCCTTGTGGGTGCCAAGACTGCTGTGCCCTGCCCCCCATTCCCACGCCCTCATCCTGACTTGGGAGTGCATGCTTGTGTGTGTGTGTGTGTGTGTGTCTGTGTGTGCCCAGCACGCCTAGTGTCCTCAGAGAAAGCACAGTCAATGCCCATGGACACGAGTGTGTATGAGAGCCCATACAGTGACCCTGAGGAGCTCAAGGACAAGAAGCTCTTCCTGAAGCGGGACAACCTCCTCATGGCTGACATAGAACTTGGCTGTGGCAACTTCGGCTCAGTACGCCAGGGTGTCTACCGCATGCGCAAGTATGGCCACCCTGCTGTGGTTTGGGGAAGCACTGTCGGGGGGGGGGTGGGTAGGGCAGAGGTCGGGAGTGGGCCCCCTCCAACTTAGGGGATGGAGCCAAGAGGCAACATCAGTTTGTTTGGGAATTGGGTCCTGGTCCAGGAGACTGCTAGGGGAGTACCTGGGAGGGCTCAGGGATAGCACCTGAGAGTGTGGGAGACAGGCTGGGGATGGGGCGGTGGGGGGGGGCACCGAGCTGCAGTTGCAACAGATGCCTGCCCATGCCTTGCGTCGACTGCCCCCCGGATACAGGCAGCCCCTGGGGAGGGTGTAATGTAGAGGTATTTTGTTCAGTGAGGGGTTGTTCTCCATGAGGAACTTGGCAGTGAGCCATCACTAGCCGACGTCCTGGTAGCTGAGGAAGTGCGTGCCTGGGCCCTGAACTGAGAGCCAGGTGGCAAACCATAGTACCCACCACCTGTGTCTGGAGAGGAGAGAGGCTGGTTGGGTGGGCAGAAGGGGCTGAGCAGGGCCCGGGCTGACTCCGGTGCCCGTCACGGCAGGAAGCAGATTGACGTGGCCATCAAGGTGCTGAAGCACAGCACGGAGAAGACAGACAAGGATGAGATGATGCGCGAGGCACAGATCATGCACCAGCTGGACAACCCCTACATCGTGCGGCTCATCGGCGTCTGCCAGGCCGAGGCCCTCATGCTTGTCATGGAGATGGCGGGTGGCGGGCCCCTGCACAAGTTCCTGCTCGGAAAGAAGTGAGCCCCGGGGTGGGCTGGGCCTCTGGAGCTGGTGGGACTCTCACAGTCTCGTCCAGCCATGAGCACACACTTGTCTCATGTAACTCCTGCCCCCTCCCCACCCACACTCACAGCCACAAGGCAGAGCTTTTAACACCAACATGTTCTCATGCCTCCAGCTCTCACCCGCATAGACATGATCTTTTACACTCACTGCGGCATGGGCCCATCACCTCCTGTTCCTGCTGGTGTGGTGTGGTGTGACCTGGCTCACATGCTCAGTTATTCCACAGGTGTTTACTGGGCAACTTCTCTGTAATTGGGACTGTCCCCAGCCCTTGGGATTCACTGGTGAACAAAAGAGACAAAGATCTCTGTCCTGTGTTCTGGTTGGGGAAGAGAGGTTTTCAAAAAGAATTATAATACAACAGGGAGTACGTTGGAAAATAAGTACTATGAAAAAGATGATTGGGAGTGTCAGGGTGGAAGATGAAAGGTGAGAAGGTGAGGTTTGTGTAAACTGAAGAAGGCTGTGGGGAAGAGTGGTCCCAGTAGAGGGCACAGCCAGTGCAAAGGCCCTGAGGTGTGCTTGGGCCAGAGGTTGTGGAGGAACGGTGAGGAAGGCCCTGTGCCTGCAGCAGAGTACATGAAGAGGAAAGGGGGAGCTGATGTGGGTATGGAGGTGATGGGGGAGGTCATTCAGGGCCTTGTGAGTCATGGGAAGACCTTGTACTTTTTACCCAAGGTGAGGTGGGAGCCCTGGGAGGCTCTGAGCAGAGGAGTGGCTGGACCTGACTTCCATGGGGGGACAAACCATGGGGGGTGAGGACAGAGGTGACTGTTCTGGTCCAGGCTAACTTCCGGTCCAGGCTAATGACGATGATGGCTGGGCCATGGTGGCAGAAGCAGAGGTGGAAAGAAGTAGGATTCTGGAGGGATTCTGAAGGCAGAGCTGCCAGTGTGTGCTGACAGGTTGGAAGCTGGGTGTGAGACGGAGGAGCTGATGGCAAGGCTAGTGCTTCTGGCCCAAGTAAATGAAAGGATGTAGCTGCTGGAGAAGAAGGGGACAGTGGGGACAGCTGGCTTTGTGTGTGTGTGAGTAGTCAAGAGCTTAGCTTTGTCTGTATGATTTCTGAGATGCCCGCAAGACCCCTGAGGGCATGTAGAGGATGCAGGTCAATGTGTAAGTTTGGGGACCATAGTATATGGGAGAAATGTAAAGCCTTGAGACTAGAGGAGGACAGAGGGTTTTGCCTTTTTTGTTCACCTCCCCACCATACCCCTAGCCCTGTGCCCAGCACACAGCAGATGTCCACCAAGCACCTACTGAACACATGCTCAACAGAGAAGTGGGCTTTGCCCCCTTGGGAACCTGGGTTGTCCCCTCCCAGCTGACCCTGACTTCTCCTGTACCTCAGGGAGGACATCCCCATCAGTAATGTGGCCGAGCTGCTGCACCAGGTGTCCATGGGGATGAAGTACCTGGAGGAGAAAAATTTCGTGCACCGTGACCTGGCGGCCCGCAATGTCCTGCTGGTCAACCGGCACTACGCCAAGATCAGCGACTTCGGTCTCTCCAAGGCGCTGGGTGCCGACGACAGCTACTACACCGTGAGCTCCCAGCCCTTTGGTGCCCAGTGGATGAGGGTGGTGGGTGAAAGGTCCCTGAGCCCTGCCCTGGCAGCATCTCCCTGTTCTCAGGCCCGCTCAGCAGGGAAGTGGCCGCTCAAGTGGTATGCGCCCGAGTGCTTCAACTTCCGCAAGTTCTCCAGCCGCAGTGACGTCTGGAGCTATGGGGTCACCATGTGGGAGGCCTTCTCCTATGGCCAGAAGCCCTACAAGGCAGGCATGGGCAGAGGCAGGTGGGTGGGTGGGAAGGGGAGGTGAGGGCGAGGTGGCCCCCATTACTTACATTACACTTGACTCTGGCTCAAGCAGAAGATGAAGGGCCCCGAGGTCATAGCCTTCATTGAGCAGGGCAAGCGGATGGAGTGCCCGGCAGAGTGTCCGCCTGAAATGTACACGCTCATGAGTGACTGCTGGATCTACAAGTGAGTGCCAGCAGGGGGTGGGTACCTGGCTGGACCGACACCTGGGCCTGGAGTCGGAGATCGTGGTGCCCAATTGTCCCAAACTCATCCCAACAAGACTCACGGAGTTCACAGCCTTTCCAACACTTGGTACCTTTATTTTCTGTACCTATACTCAGTGCCTCAACACACTAATTCTAGAGTGCACCCAAAAAACCTATTGTCCTACACTGAGCCATGCAATGCATGGATATTCTAACATTTGATACCTTCCTACCCCAACATCCATTATTCCACTGGCCAACACCCATGACTTTGACATCCAAACACCTAAGTCACCCAATTAAATAGACACCCTTTTTATGATAAATAATGAATGATCAGTCCATCCAACATGTGTTAACCTGGCCCCCATTGGGAAGTACTCAGTACACCAGCACCCCAATACTGTTTAAGAGGTTAGCTTCTTTAGTAGCCTGACTCCTCACTAGCTGAACCCACTGTCAGTGCTCCAATGTTCTGCTAGATTAGGGGCAGCATCCTTGCACCCATATAAGCCCACACCTGGCACCAATTAAACTGGCCCTTGGCACATGAGCAGTACTTCAGCATTCAATATCCCAGCCCCCTTGGTTGATGGTTGTTACCCTGACACTCAGTGAATCCAAGTCTTCACCAGTTAACACTCAACAGATGGTTCCCCCAACATCCTGTATGTCGGCAGCTTTTCATAACGTGGTAGGGCAACACCCGAATTCTAGTCCTCTCGTACTCAAGACACCTCTCCATTAACCCAAACTCCACCACCCTGACAACACCACTGATTTTCTGAGCCCCCTGTGTGTCTCCCCTCCAGCTGAAGTTGGGTTGTGGGGATGTGGTCGGTGACCTGGATCTTACCCAACACCCCACAGGTGGGAGGACCGCCCGGACTTCCAGGCCGTGGAGCAGCGCATGCGCACCTACTATTACAGCGTGGCAAGCAAGGGTGAAGGCCCCCCAGGGTGTGGAAAGGGGCCAGAGGCTGCTTCTGTCTGAGCTGCAGCCTGCCTGGGGCCTGCAAGATGCGATGCCCCAGCTTCAGTTCCATCCGAGGTCAGCTCAGCTCGTTTCTCCAAACCAGCTGGGCTGTGGTAAGGCAGGCAGTGGAGGCCTCACGTTCATACGGATCCAATGGTCCCCACCTGGTCACCTGTCCTCTTTGGCTTCGGGGAGGAGGGAAGGCCCTGGCAGGGTGGGATTGTGTAACTTGCTCCTGGGCAGCTGTCTACTGGGCAGCCCCGAGCTGAGGGTGCACTGCTTATAAGGGCCCTCCTTCATCTGGGCCCTGAAGGGGAAGACTCTGGAAACTCAGGTGGCAAGCCCTCAATCATTGTAATAAACTCAGCTTCTCTCTTGTTGGAGTCCCTCATCTTTTCTGGGGTGAGGGAGAGGGGACCAGGAAAGGGGCTGGGTCGTTGGAATGGGGTCAGTGAGAAGTGCCTGAAAATGGCTTTTCTTGGATGGGCCCATATAGTCCCCAGGGTCTGGACTTCCCACTTCTCTGCCCCAGGACATCTTTGTAGGACTGAGGAGCTATGGCAGAGTGGGGAACCGAGGCAGGTGCGGTGCTGGGCCTCCGCTTCCCTATCTTTGCAGATTGAATGAGGTGGGTGCTTTCCACGCTGGTTCCGTCTTATCACCTGAAGCAGTTTTAACCATGTCAATGCCTCCTTCCACCCCACGCCCCAGCATCGGTGCATTTTAAAGTGTCTTCAGGTGATTCTATCACTGAGCACCCTGTTCAGCTGCCCCACATTCTTCTCTGGACACAGGCAGTCATGGCTGGGATCTTCCTTACCTGGTGTTCCAAGTGCTAGTTCAGTCCCACTGAGATGTCCTGTCCCCAGGCTCTTGCTGCCTCAGTTTCCCCATGGGCAAAATCGGTATCTGTGCTGCCAAACCAAGCACCCCCCAACATGGAAAATTGGATGTTGGAACGCAGAACTCAAAGGCGAATAAAATGGAGCCAGGCTCCTGCGTTTCTTTTCTGACCTTGCTCCCCTTTCCTCAGCTGTGATTGGCCCCACCCACAATAAGACCCATATGGTCTTATTCTCCTGGCGTGGCTCCCGAAAGCCATTGGTCCAAGGGCAGCTGTGAAGCCCATTCCAAGCCAGGGCAAGGCAAAGAGATTTCCTGCAGCTTCTGGGATGGCAAGTTTTTTTTTCTTTTTGTTGGTGGAGGTTTAGAAATCCCATGGCTGTATGGTGGAAGGATGGGGGCTTTATCTGTTGCAGGGAGTGGGAGCATGAGGCCCAAGTGGGTGAAGCCAGTGAGAAGACTCCAGAGCCAGGAACTTGACATTGGGATTATTTGGTACAGACCTTACTCTGATTTCACCATTTACTGTTGAGTTTTAATAATTTATGTGTAAGCCTCATATTAGCATATTCTTGAATGCGCTTTGTATTCTATATGAAAATTAATCCAGAGAACCCCCAGTTGTACCCTCAACTCCAGACACACCAAGACGCTCGGCTATGTGCATTTGTTTGGAGAGTGAATTTGTAATGGTTTGGAATTGTCTGAGGGTCTCCAAGTCCTGGGAGATGATACCTTCTTGCATTTAGATTCAAAATAGACAAACACTGATTGTAAAGATAAAGCAAAAAAGATGAAAGCGTTGTTTTTAATATGTTTTAAAACTAACGAACAAGTCAAGAAAAAAATATTACACAAATGGCGAGATTTTGTGGCTTCCTGAATTGTAGTGTTTGTCGATATTTCTGTTTATTACAATTTGCTTGTTAGTGACTGGACAATCATTTACATTATTTCATAGAATTTTCTCTCAGAATGGAAGTACATTTTCACTGTCTGCGTTTCTTTTAAGGTTGCGGAAAAGAATTTTATTTTATAGGAAGGAGGTATTAAAAGTCATCCCCCCTGAGTGTCGCATACACAGAGAACTCTACATGTGTTGGCAATAAATGTTGAATGAACCAATGAAGGATGGTGCTATTCCACACAGGTACCACAAGGTGCCGCCGTTCTCCAAGCCAAGGTCGTTCAGTTCCTCAACTCTGGTGTTAGTTTAGGTGGGTTAGTGAGGTAGAATTCTTAGAATGTTCTTTCAAATGCTGACCCGGAACTGGATCGCTACCTCACTCCTCAAGGTCCCAAAACTACATAGAACTTACCTCTTTCTCCAAAAAGAGATTTCATTCCTCCTATGTAATGCGGCAATCTGCCTATTCTGGAAATGTGTGTCATGGGGAGCACAGATCCCGGGTAACTGCGGCTGTGATGGTGGAAGCCCACAGGGCTCTAGGGGCAGAGGGGACTCTTGATCTAGTTGAGAAGGGGTCAGTCTGGTGGGCTTCCTGTAGGAGGTAATGTGTAAGCTGACTCTGCTGTAGGGAGAGTGAGATTTGGCTGGGGGAAAAGTGAAGAAAATGTTCCAGGCAGAAGGAACAGCATGTTGAAGTGAGAGAACATACTTTTTGGGAGAAAATAGGGGGTTTTTTGTTATTATTATTATTATTTTTTTATTGTGTCATGTTAATCACCGTATAGTCCATCATTAGTTTTTGACGTAGTGTTCCATGATTCATTGTGTGTAACACCCCCATGCTCCACGCAATCCGTGCCCTCCTTAATACCCACCACCAGGCTCACCCATCCCTTCACCCCACTCCCTTCCCAAACCCTCCATTTGTTTCCCTGGAGTCCATAGTCTCTCATGGTTCATTTCCCCCTCTGATTTCTCCCCCTTCATTCCAAGAGGTTTTGAGTGACTAGAACCTTGTGTTTGAATGGGGCTGCTGAGGCCAGTAAAGGGATAACCCTGTGGGAGACAAGTGGTGCCTTTTTTTGGTTTGTTTTGTTTTTTCTAGTGGCTTGCTGAGAAGCAACTCATCCTATTTCCTCCACCCCCATCCCCAGCCCCTCCTTCCAGGCACATGACCCCTTCCTTCCTAGCATAGGGTTTTAGTGTTTTGTTTGTTTTTTAAATTTTTTAAATTTGAGTATAGTCGACACACATGTTACATTAGTTTCAGGTATAAGACATAGTGATCTGACAAATTTATCCGTTTCAAAGCTCTGCTCCTCATGAGCGCAGGTACTACCTGTCACCATACAACACTATTACAGTATCACTGCCTATATTCCTTATGCTGTGACTTTTATTCCTGTGACTTATTCCATAAATGGAAGCCTGTATCTCCTACTCCCCCTCACCCATTTTTCCCATCCCCCCTCCTTGGGCAACCATTAGTTTGTTCTCTGTGTTTACAGGTCTGATTTTGCTTTTGTTGTTCTTTATTTTTATTTTTATTTTTTTTTGAAGATTCCACGTATAAGTGAGATCATATGGTGCTTGTCTTTCTCAGTCTGACTTATTTCACTTAGCATTATACCCTCTAGGTCCATCCATGTTGTCAGGAAAGGCGTGATCTCATCCTTTTTTATGACTGTAATATTCTGGGGTGTGTGTGTGTGTGTGTGTGTGTGTGAGTGAGTGAGAGAGACATCTTCCTTATCCATTTTTCTATTGATGGATACTTTGTCTCCTTCCATATCATGGAGATTGTAAATAATGCTGCAATAAACACAGGAGTGGTTCTATCTTTTTGAATTAGGGTTTTCATTTTCTTCAGGTAAATACCCAGTAGTAGAATTATTGGATCATATGGCATTTCTGTTTTTGAGAAAAAACCTCCATACTGTTTTCCACAGTAACAGTACCAATTTACATTCCCATCAACAGTGTGTGAGGGCTCCCTTTTCACCACATCCTCAACAACACTCGTTATTTCTTGTCATTTTGATTTTAGCTATTTTAGCCATCCTGACAGGTGTAAGGTGAGATATCTCCTTGTGGTTTTGATTTGTATTTCCCTGATGCTGAGTAATGTTGAGCATCTTTTCATGTGTCTGTTGGTCATCTGTATGTCTTCTTTGGAAAAATGTCTGTTCCAGTCCTCTGCCCATCTTAAAATCAGATTATTTGTGTGGTTTTTTTTTTGGTGTTGAGAATGATAAGGTCTTTATATATTTGGGATATTATTCTGTTACTGCATATTCCATTTGCACATATCTTCTCCTGTTTACAAGGTTGCCTTTTGTTTTGTTCATGGTTTCCTTCACTGTGCAAAAGCTTTTCATTTTGGTGTAGTCTCAATAGTTTAATTTTGCTTTTATTTTTCTCACCAGAGGAGACCTGTCTAGAAAAATGCAGCTGTGGCCAATGTCAGAAATCACTGAAATCTCTTCTAGGAATTTTATGGTCTCAGATCGCACATGTAGTAGGTCTTTAATCCACATTGAGTTTATTTTTGTGTATGGTGTTAGAAAGTGGTACAGTTTCATTCTTTTACACACAGCTGTCCAGTTTCCCTGCACCATTTATTGAAGAGATTATCTTTTCCCCATTGTATATTCTTGCCTCCTTTGTCATGGATTAATTGACCATATAAGCATGGACTTATTTTGGGCTATCTGTTCTCTTCCATTTATCTATGCATCTGTTCTTTTTTTTTTTTTTTTTTAAAGATTTTATTTATTTATTTAAGAGCACAAGAGAGAGAACAGAAGCAGGGGAGAGGGAGACCTAGGCTCTCTGCTTGACAGGGAGCCTGATGCAGGACTCAGTCCTGGGACCCTGGGATCATGACCTGAGCTGAAGGCAGACACTTAATGGACTCAGCCACCCAGATGTCCCAAGATTTCATTCCTTTTGGTGGCTGGGTATTATTCCATTGTGTATTGTGTTCCCCTTTCTCCATATCCTCAACAACCTGTTGTTTCCTGTGTTGTTAATTTTAGCCATTCTGACTGGTGTGAGGTGATACTTCATTGTGGTTTTGATTTGTATTTCCCTGATGCTGACTGATGTTGAGCATCTTTTCATGTGTTTGTTAGCCATCTGTATGTCTTTGGAAAAATGTATATTCATGTATTCTGTGTCTTTAGCGTTTTCTATACACAGTATCCCATCATCTACAAATAGTAATAGTACAAATTAACTTCTTTACCAATATGGATGCCTCTTTTTCTTATCTGATTGCTGTGGCAAGGACTTCTAGTACTAAGTTGGATACAAGTGGCAAGTGTAGACATCCTTGTCTTTCTGATCTAAGAGGAAAATCTCTCATTTTTCACCATCGAGTAAGATGTTTGTTGTAGGTTTTCCAAATATGGCCTTCATTTTGTTGAAATATGTTTCTTCTAAACCCATTTTGTTGAATTTCATTATGAACAAATGTTGAATTTTGTCAAATTCTTTTTCTGCATCTATTAAGATGACCATATGATTTTTATCCTTCATTTTGTTAATGTGGTGTATCACATGGATTGATTTGTGAACATTTGGTCATTCTTGCACCTTCAGAATAAGTCCCACTTGTGGTGAATGATCCTTTTAAATTATTGTTGAATGTGATTTGCTAATATTTTATTAAGGATTTTTGCATCTATGTTTACCAGGGCTATTGGCCTGTAGTTTTCTTGTTTGTAGTGTCTTTGTCTGGTTTTGATATCAGATGCTGGACTCATAGAATGTATTTAGAAGCTTTACTTCCTCTTCTATTTTTTGAAATAGTTTGGTAGAATTTACCTGTGAAGACATCTCATCCTGGAGTTTTATTTTATTTTTTGATTACTGACTCAATTTTTATTGCTAGTAATCAATCTGTTTAAATTTTCTATTTCTTCCTAACTCAGTTTTGGAAGATTGTATGTTTCTAGGAATTTATCTGTTTCTTCTAGGATGTCCGATTAATTGGCATATAGTTTTTTTGTAATATTCTCTTATAATCCTTTCTGTTTCTGTGATGTCAGTTGTTACTTCTCCCTTCTAATTTCCGATTTCATTTATTTGGGTTTTCTCTTTTTTTCTTGATGAGTCTGGTTAAGGGTTTATCAATTTTGTTTAACTTTTCAAAGAACCAGCTCTTGGTTTTGTTGATCTTTTGAAATTGTTTTTCAGTCTCTATGTTATTTATTTCTGCTCTGATCCTTGATATTTTCTTCTTCTACTCACCTTGGAATTTGTTCTTATTTTTCTACTTTGTTTAGGTGTAAGTTTAGGTTGTTTGAGATTTTTCTTGTTTCTTTTTTTTATTTTTTTAATTAATTAATTTTTTTTTTTGAGATTTTTCTTGTTTCTTGAGGTAGGTCTATATCATCATATATTTCCTTCAGAACTACTTTTGCTGAGTCCTAAAGAATTTGGGTCATTGTGTTTTTCTTTCCTTGTCTCTATGCTTCTCTGTTGCTGCTTTTAAAATAATCTCTACCTTTAAACTTTGATTTTTAATTATTATATGTCCTGTGTGGACCTCCTTGGGTTCATCTTGTTTGGAACTCTCTGTGCTTCTTGGACCTAGATGTCTATCTCCTTCTCTATTTAAGGAAGTTTTCAGCTATTTTTTCTGCAAATAAGTTTTCTGTCCCCTTTCTCTCTTCTTCTGGGTCCCCTATAATATGAATATTTATTCACTTGATGTTGTCCAAGAGATCCCTTAACCTATCCTCATTAAAAAAAAATCTTCCCTTCCCTCCCTGCCCTTCCCTTTCCTTCTACCCCCTTCTTTTTTCTTTTTTATTTCTTTCTCTCTTTTCTCCTCCCTTTCTTCTTTTCCCTTCTTTCCTTTCTTCTCTTCCTTTCTTTCTTCCCTCACTTCCTCTTTTTCCTTCCTTCCCCTTCCCCCCTTCCTTCCTGCCTCCCTCCACCTTTCTTCATTCCTTTCCCTCTTTTTTTTCTCTCTCCCTTTCTTTCTCTCTCTCCCTTTCTTTTTTTCTTTCTTTCTTTCTGCTCTTTCTTTCTTTCTTTTCAGCATAGGTGCTTTCCATTACCCTGTCTTCCAGATTGCTGATTCATTCATTCTTCTGCATCCACTAGTGGACTGTTAATTCCCTCTAGTGTGTTTTTTAATTAAAGATTTAAAAAAATTTATTTAAGAGAGAGAAAAATCAGGGGGAGGGGCAGAGGGAGAAGGAGAAACAGACTTCCCACAGAGCAGGGAGCCCAATGTGGGGCTTGATCCCAGGACCCATGACCTGAGTCAAAGGCAGACACTTAACCAACTGAGCCACCCAGCTGTCCCCCTCTAATGTGTTTTCTATTTCAGTTTTGTATCTTCGAGTCTGATTGATTCTTTTATTTTTATATTTTATATCTCTTTATTGAAAGTCTCAGTGAGTTCTTCCTCCAGCCCAGTGAGTATCTTTATTATCATTACTTTAAATTCTTTATCAGGCATATTGCTTATCTCTGTTTCACTTAGTTTTTCTGAGTTTTTTTCTTATTTCTTTTAGAGACTATTCCTTTGTCTTCCTATTTTGCTTGACTTTCTGTGTTTGTTTGTAGGGATTAGGTGGAACAGTTAGTTACTTCTTTTAAACTTGAAGGGGTGGTCTTATGTATGGTTGTCCCCTATGTATACTCTGTGTGGTTGGTGACTTTGCTGGTTGACTGGAGCTGTGACTACTGTGGGATGGGGATCCTGGGGTTTTCCATGAAGTGGATGCCCTGTCAAGACAGCTAAAGGTGAAGTGGATGCAGGCCAGAATGTTCCAGGTTTCTATGTGTGGAGGGCACCCTGGTAGGTAGCTGAAGCTGAAATGGGTGCAACTTGGTGTATCTCAGGATGCCCTGGTGAGGTGGTTGGAGCTGAGGTGGTATGTGGACCAGGAGATCTCTGAGCTCTCTGTGAAGAGGGTATCCTGGCAGGATAGCTAAAACTAAAGTGGGTGCATGCTGGGGGGACCTGGGGCTCTATGCACAGATGGCACCTTGGCAAGATAGCTGAGGCTAAAGGGGATGTAAACTGACATGTTCCAGGGTCTTGGCCAAGGGTTCTTTGGAGAGGTGGCTGGAGAGGAGGCAGGGTACAAGTTGGGAGGTCTTGGTACTCTCTGCACAGAGGTTACACTGGTAGTACAGCTAAAGCTAAAATAGGTGTGGGCTGGTTTGGTCCCTGGGCTCTCTGTACACAATGGGCCCTAGAAGGACAGCTGAAGCTGAATTGGGTATAAACCATGGTGCCCCAAGACGTTTAGCACAGTGGGTGTTTTGGTGTGGTGACCGGAGCTGAGGCTGGCGAGGGTGGGGTGTTCCCGAGTGATTAGCATGATGGGCACCTGACAGAGTAGCTGAATATGAAACTTATGTCAAAAGAGAGGTTCCAGAGCACTCTGCACTGGCGGGGCACTAGCAAGCAATCTAAAGGCAAAATCGTGTAAGCTTGGAATGTTCTAGGGTGCTTAGCAGCTGTGTCACCTCGGCACAAAGGCTGGGGTTGCAATGAATGCTAACCAGGAGTATCCTGGTGTGTATTGCCCTGTGCCCACCTTGTTGGGGTAGCTGGGACTGGTGTGAGCTGTAAGCCCAGTGTTCACTGAGGCAGCAAGCTGGGTAGACTGGCCAGGCTGTGCACTAGTCTGTTTTCAAGGTAAGGGGGAAAGACCTGTACCCCTGAAATGAATAATACATTATATGTTAATAAAAAAAGTAAAGTCATTTGGTCCTTGGCCAAAAAAAAAAAAAAAAAAAAAAGTAGGGGGAGTGTAGATCATATCTGTTAGCCCCTCCCACCTAGAGAACATTGTAGCATCTTCCCCCCCACCCCCACCATTTGGTGGAGTTCAAGGTGACTTTTTTAAATGCTAGTTGCTCTTATAAACCACAGCTTTTTTCTGTGCTCAAGGACCGAGGTATCTGTTCCTGAGCCCTCAGTACTATCCCCCCCACCCCACTGCAGTTTGAAGTGTTGGGGGGAGGGTCCCTTCATTACCATGTCTTCATCTCTCTTGATGTTCTCTATGTGGTCTTTTGTTGTGCAGAAGATGTTCAGTGGACCCCTAGTTCTTCAGGAGGAATGTTTTATAAATAGATGTAATTTAGTGTGTTCCATGAGGGGGTGAGTTCAGGGTCTTCCTGTGTGGCCATCTTGGACCAGAAACCCCAGGATTGGGTTTTATCATTTATTATTATTATTTTTTATTTTGTTACATTAGTCACCCTACAGTACCTCATTAGTTTTTGATGTAGTATTCCATGATTCATTGCTTGCATGTAACATCCAGTGCTCCATGCAATCTGTGCCCTCCTTAATACCCATCTTTTCAAGTTTCAGGTGAGAAAAATACTATTTTACTGTGCAAATGGATAAATTAGCTTTTCTCTTGTAAGTGGCATGTTTGAACAATGTTTTCAAATATGCCTGTGAGTGTTATGAGGCCTCTCACCCACCAGAGAATGAACATTATCTTAGGAACAAAAGAAAAGCTCTGCCTTCTGGCTGTGTGGGTGGGGAAGTAATGTGGCAATATTCCTAATTTCCTTTTATTTATCTTTTTTCCTCTCCTTCTAAGTCTCTTCACAGTTTTAAATTTCTTTCTGCTCTGCTCCCTTTGGACCCATGTGCTTATTGCTTTGTCCTTATCTGGGGGTGTCTTTGAGCTCAAAGGACAGGGTTGTGAAGCCCCAGGAAGGTGTTCTATGTGAGAAAACTCTGATGTGCTACATAAAATTCCCATTTAATTCTTGGGGTGCTTGGGTGACTCGGTTAAGCAGCTGACTCAATTTTGGTTCATGATATTAGGGTTGTGGGATTGAGCCCTGTGTCAAGCTCTATGCTTAGCATTGAGTCTGCTTGAGATTCTCTTTCCCTCTCCCCTTGCCCGTCCCCCTACTCATGCATATGCTTCCTTGCTTTCTCTAAAATAAATACAATCTTTAAAAAAAAAATCCCATTTAATTTTTAAAACATCTGTCTATGGTGGGGACCCTTAGATCCATTTCACAGATGAAGAAACTGAGGCTTAGAGATGTTAAGACACAAACCCAGCATCTAATGACAAATATGTAAGAAGCAATTCCATTGGCTGCTTTTCTAGTCTTCACTTAACCAAATCCTCTTTAGACATCAAGATTCTGTTTAAGTTCCAGAGTAGAGAGGCTGCTAGCTTTCCATCTTGAAGAGAAACCTATTGTCTCACTCTGCCCAGTCAAGGAATAGAAGCCATGTCTCTCACTTAGGAAGGAGTTGTGGAGTTTAGCTCAGCACCAGTCTTGTATTTCAGATAAAGAAGAGAGAAATGAGAAAGAAGGAGAACAAAAACAGAACATCTATTCTCCTCAGAGAACCTAACTCCTGAGTTTGGCCTTGGTTCCAGTTCCATGTCTGCCACTACAGTCTATTGTGACATTGCTAAATTCCTTCTCAGTTCTGGGTCTCTATTTCCCCATCTACTGAGTTTTAATTCTAGTAACTATACTTTTTATATTTGAGCTCTAACTCTGAGCTCTTTTCTATTCACCTGTTTTTGCTTCATAGCCTCCTATTCTTATTTTATGGTGGTTATTCCTTCCTTTGAGTCACTTAATATATTTGCTGTTAAGCCCTTTTTAGATTGCTCTTATTCTTTATTCTCGCAGTTGGGGAGATTGTGGGAACCTCAGGAAGTGGTTGTGAATCCATCTCTTTAGGATATTTTTCCCAAGTACACCTGGTCGGGGCCTTATGAGAGCATGTACTCATGACCTTGTATATTAGCGGCCCCTATACTGGTCCTAGCCTCCTATGGGTGTGTGGGGAGGCTTTAGTCTTGTCACTGGGCTTTATATATATATATGAATGACAGGAAAACATGAACATGAACAAGAGAAAATAGCAGAGGTATTATATATATATATATATAACTTATATGTATTATATATATATATATATAATACCTCTGCTATTTTCTCTTGTTCATGTTCATATATAATATATATAATATATAATATATATAATATATATGTATTATATATATATTATATATGTATTATATATAATTTATATATATTATATATATAATACCTCTGCTATTTTCTCTTGTTCATGTTCATATATAATATATTATATATATAATATATATATTATAATACCTCTGTTATTTTCTCTTGTTCATGTTCATATATAACATATTATATATATATAATATATATATTATATATATATATATAAAATACCTCTGCTATTTTCTCTTGTTCATGTTCATGTTTTCCTGTCATTTCTAAGGTTAGAGTGGACTGTGTGGTCAGTGTGTACTTGATTTGCTACCTTGAATGGAAATCCAATTTTATAATCTATAAACATATTATAGATGAAATGGAAGCTCAGAGAGGTGGCCAGACTTGTTCAGGAACACATACATAGGAAGGAGAATTGTAATCTGGTCGAACCCTTTCCATTCCTCTGCATCTAGCAGCCTGGGTGCTAATCTCAGCTTTGACTCATTGCTAGCTGTGTGTTCCTTGGCCAATTAAAAAAAATTCTGTTACCTGGGGAGCAACCCAGCTATCAGTATCTCTATCCTTCTGATATACAAGACAAACTCAAAACTGTGTCCTTGGCAGAAGTGAAAAAATATGACAAGTTTAACCTCGTATATTAGAGAAGGTGTGGGATCTGGAGTCTGGGAGTATGACCTCAGGCAGTCACTTAGCCTCTTGGAGTTTCAGTTTTCTCATCTATAAAATGGGGTCAATAATTATACTTATCTTCCTGGGTGGATGAGTGTAAAGTGAGAAAATTCACAAGGTTGATATGTTGTAGTAATAAACATTACTTCCTTCCAGGGAGGAAAGTAGACTGGGGGACTATGGAAGTGGAGGAAAGTGACAGCTGATTCATCAAATCCCTCAGGGTTTTGAAAAGAAAGTGGGGAGAGATTCTCCATGGACCCAACAAAAAAACAAAGAATAACAGGAAATGATCCAGGGAAGACAAATTTTAGCTCTATTTTGGAAAAACAATGTGCAAAAATGGGCAAAAGACATGAGCAGTCACTTCTCCAAAGAAGACATACAAATGGCTAAAAGACACATGAAAAAGTGTTAATCAACATTAACCATCAGGGAAATTCAAATCAAAACCACATTGAGATACCACCTTACACCAGTTAGAATGGCAAAAATCAACAAGGCAAAAAATAACAAATGTTGGAGAAGTTGTGGAGAGAGGGGAACGCTCTTACACTGTTGGTGGGAATACAAGTTGGTGCAGCCACTTTGGAAAACAGTGTGGAGGTTCCTTAAAAAAATTAAAAATAGAACTACCCTATGACCCAGCAATTGCATAGATGTAGTGATACAGATATAGTGAAAAGAAGGGCCATATGCACCCCAGTGTTCATAACAGCAATGTCCACAATAGCCAAACTGTGGAAAGAGCCTAGATGTCCTTCAACAGATGAATAAAGAAGATGTAGTCCATATATACAATGGAATATTACTCAGCCATCAGAAAGGATGAATACCCAACTTTTGCATCAACATGGGTGGGACTGGAGGAGATTATCCTGAGTGAAATAAGTAAAACAGTGAAAGTCAATTATCGTATGGTTTCACTTATTTGTGGAACATAAGGGATAGCATGGAGGACGTTAGGAGAAGGAAGGGAAAAATGAAGGGGGAATCAGAGTGGGAGATGTATCATGAGAAACTGTGGACTCTGGGAAACAAACTGAGGGGTTTAAAAGGAAGAGGGTAGGGGTTGGGTGAGCCAGGTGATGGGTATTAACGAGGGCATGTATTGCATGGAGCACGGGGTGTTATACACAAACAATGAATCATGGAACACTACATCAAAAACTAATGTACTGTATGGTGACTAACATACTAAAAAATTATATTAAATAAAAAAAATACTATGTGAGCTTAACCGATCTGAAAGGAGTTGCTTTTAGAGAGAATGAGTTTCCAACCTCCTCAAGGAACCAAACAGAGTTCAGCAATAAATCTATACAACTATGGCCAATTGATGTTTGACAAGGAATCTAAGTCTGTTTATTGGGGAAGGAATAGTCTCTTCAAAAAATGGTGCTGGGACAACTGGATTCCCAGATGCAAAAGAAGGAAGTCATATTTATATCTCACATAATGTATAAAATTATAATACATAAAAACTGAATATAAACTGAAAATTGCACAAAGACCTAGATATAAAAGCCAAAACCCCCTCAAAAAACCCCCAAAAGCAAATTAAAAAAAAATCCCACAAAAAACCAAAAAACTCAAACCCCAAAACTCTTAGAACATAGGGATAAATCTTCATGATCTTGGATTTGGCAATGGATTCTTAGATATAATACTAAAACTATAAATGACAAAAAGAGATAAATAGGCTTTCAGCAATATTAAACTTTTGTGCATCAAAGGACGTTTTCACAAGAGTGAAAAAACAACCCACAGGTTGGGAACACTTTGCAAAACATATAGCTGATAAGGATCTAAAATCCAGAATATATAAAGAACACCTACAATTTTACAACAAAAAGACAACCCAATTAAATTGGGCAGAGGACTTGAACAGATGTTTCTCCAAAGAAGATATAAAAATGCAGATCAAGGTCATATTGAGATATCATTTCATACCCACTAAAAAGGGTAGAATAAAAAAATTTTTTTTTTAGATAAAAATCCCCAGAAAATAACAAGTGTTGGTGAGGATGTAGAAAAGTTGGAACCCTCATAAATTGCTTGTGCGAATGTAAAATGGTGCAGTACAGTGAAAAACAATTTTGTGTTTCCTCACAAATTTTGTGAATTACCCTATGAATTATAGGGTAATTCATAGAGTAATTAAAGAATTACTCTATGATCCAGCAATTCCACTTCTGGGTATATGCCCCAAATAACTGAAAGCAGGGACCCGGGGCTCCTGGGTGACTCAGTGGGTTAAAGCCTCTGCCTTCGCCCAGGTCATGATCCCAGGGTCCTGGGATCGAGCCCCCACATTGGGCTCTCTGCTCAGCAGGGAGCCTGCTTCCCTTCCTCTCTCTGCCTGCCTCTCTCCCTACTTGTGGTCTCTGTCTGTCAAATAAATAAATAAAATCTTAAAAAAAAAAAAGCAGAGACTCACACAGATGCTTGTACCCTAATGTTCACTGCAGTATTATTCAATAGCCAAAAGTTGGAAATAACCCAAATATCTATCAACAGATAAATAGATAAGCCATATGTGGTGTGTACATACAATGGAATATTTCTCAGCCACAAAAGGAAATGAAGTCCTGACACAAACTACAGTGTGGACAAATCTTGAAAACATTATACTAAGCGAAACAAGCAAGACACAAAAGTATTGTATGGTTCCACTTACATGAAATATCTAGAGTGGATAAATTCATAGAGAAAATAGACTTAAAGTTTCCCAGGGGCTGAGTAAAGTGGGGAGTGAAGAATTATTGGTTAATGTGTGCAGAGTTTCAGTTTGGGGTAATGGAAAAATTTTAGAAATAGTGGTGATTGCACAATATCGTGAGTATAATTAATGGCACTGAATTATTCACCTAAAATGGTTAAAATGGCAAATTTTGTGTTATACATATATATGACAAACTTTAGAAACTCCTACATTTTCAAAAAATGAATACATGGTTGCTTTATATAAGTCCAATGAAGATCAAGATAAAGAACAATGTTTTCTGCTTAGAGCACATTTAATGACGTCTACTTTGCCACAATTATGTTTATGAGACCTGCGTTTTTAGGTTTCACTTTGAGCAAGAGGTGAACAGAACATTCAGAGGAAGTTAAATGGATTTCGCTGCTACTCCTGAACTAAAATGGAAGTGTCTTGGTAGTTGGAGATAGGCAAAGTACAGGGTCAGATTCCGTCAATGGCTTCCACATTTATTTTTACTATGACTCATAGTATGAAATCCAATTTACAACATGACCCAGTAAACACACTTAAAAAAAAAAAAGGATTAGTTATTTTAGGGGTTGTGGACCAAAAGTTGTGTTGAAGAATCGTAAGTTAATAGCTTCTAGAAGATTCCAGAAACTCCTCAGTTTTAGATTTCCAGAAGGAATGGATGTCCAGTATCCCAGAGAAGGTGATGTATATTTTATGGTCTGGGAAACAAGAATCTAAGGATAAATACCTTGAAATCAAATTGACATGTCAGTAGTTAACAGTACCAGAGATCCTGTGGAGGCAGGTGATTTGGAAATGTAGTTTGTGTGTGTTATGAGAAAGCTGGAGGTGGCATCTGAGTTCCTTATTAATTAATCATATTTATAATAAGGTAGCATCCAAGATTGGGAGTGAAATTCATGGAAATGCCTATTACTAATTCATAAGGAGAGGGGGAGAAAGCAATAGTAAAGAAATAATTATTTATGATGTTGATGATGGGACTTAAACCCAATGCTGCCATGACATGGGAAGGCAGTTCCTCGTGTTGGTACAGTACTTGTAGTTAAAGACTAAAAACTCAGCCTGCTTGGGAAGTTTATGGCAGGTTTTATGCAATCAAAATGAGGCTCATTTTGTTGTTGTTTTTAATACGTCAAAACTATTTCTTCTACCTTTTCCTAATTTCTTTGCCTTGCCTTTTCTTATTGTTTGGAATTTCCTGTGATAAGGAGGAAAGTAGAATTCAATCAAGAAAATAAGCTGTGAATAATATGATTTTTCCTCACCCTGGCCAAGGCCTGGTCTGCTGAACTGTAGGAATGTTATTGTCTATGAAGTAGAAATAACGGTCTTTCAAGGTTAATGATTATGTTGGACTGACCACAGCACTCTGGGCTGTATGTAGCACATAGAAGGTATTCTAGGAGCTCATGGGGATTTTTCTTCTGCTCTGTTATCTGGTATGAAGTAGTTAAGTGGCATTTTCTTAGAAAGTTTTCAAATGGAAAACTTATACAGTATGAATGTTCCAAGATCCATACCACTCTAAAAGTAATTTCTGGTTCTTATTTGATAAAAAGTACAGCTTTGTAGCACTTTAAGGCCAGTGTTTAATTTCTAAAAATAACAGGAAGAAAGGAAAACCCCCCAATATTTGGAAGCCAACACACTTCTAAATAACGTATCGGTTTAAGAAATCACAAGAAGTGAAAAAAAAAAAAAAACAACCTTGGAGTTGAGTGAACTTAAAACATCAAAAATTGGGTGAGGGGGATGAAAGCAGTATTTAGAGAGAATTTAATAGCATTCAATGCATATTTCAGAAAATAAAAAATATCTAAAACCAATGATCTAAGTGTTCACTTTAGAAAGCTAGGAAAAGAAGAGCAGTTGAAACACAAAGCAAGCAGAAGAAAAGAAATAATAGAAATTAGAGCAGAAATCAATAAAATTGAAAACAATAGAGAAAACCACCAAAGCCAAAAACTTGTGAAAATGTCAATAAAATTGATAAAGCTTTTCTTTTTTTAACTTTTATTTTGTTTTTTTTTTTCAGTGTTCCAAGATTCATTGTTTATGCACCACACCCAGTGCTCCATGCAATCTGTGCCCTCCTTAATAACCACCACTAGGCTCACCCAACTCCCCACCCCCCCACCCTCCAAAACCTTCAGTTTGTTTCTCAGAGTCCACTGTCTCTCATGGTTCATCTCCCCCTCCAATTTCCCCCAATTCACTCAACTTTCCTTACCTTCTCCTACTGTACTCTGTGTTATTCCTTATGCTCCACAAGTAAGTGAAACCATATGATAATTGACTCTCTCTGCTTGACTTAATTCACCCAGCATAATCTCCTCCAGTCCCATCCATGATGATACAAAAGTTGGGTATTCATCCTTTCTGATGGAGGCATAATATTCCATTGTATATATGGACCACATCTTCTTTATCCATTCTTCTGTTGAAGGGCATCTTGGCTCTTTCCACGACCGTGGCCATTGCTACTATGAACTTTGGGTACAGGTGGCCCTTCTTTTCACTACATCTGTATTTTTGGGGTAAATACCCAGTGGTGCAATTGCCAGGTCATAGGGTAGCTCTATTTAGAATTTCTTAAGGAATCTCCACACTGTTTCCCAAAGTCACTGCACCAAGGTGCATTCCCACCAACAGTGTAAGAGGGTTCTCCTTTCTCCACATCCTCTCCAACACTTGTTGTTTACTGTCTTGTTGATTTTGGCCACTCTAACTGGTGTAAGGTGGTATCACAGTGTGGTTTTGATTTGAATTTCCCTGATGACTAACGATGATGAACATTTTTTCATGTGTCTGTTAGCCATTTGTATGTCTTCTTTGGAGAAGTGTCTGTTCATGTCTTCTGCCCATTTTTTGACGTGATTATCTGTTCTTTGAGGGTTGAGTTTGAGGTGTTCTTTATAGATCTTGGATATCAGCCCTTTGTATGTAGTGTCATTTGTGAATATCTTCTCCCATTCTGTGGGTTGTCTCTTTGTTTTGTTGACTGTTTCCTTTGCTGTGCAGAAGCTTTCAATCTTGATGAAGTCCCAAAAGTTCATTTTTGCTTTTGTTTCCTTTGCCTTTGGTGACATGTTTTGAAGGAAGTTGTTGTGGCTGATGTTGAAGAGGTTACTGCCTATGTTCTCCTCTAGGATTCTGATGGATTCCTGCCTCACGTTGAGGTCTTTTATCCATTTTGAGTTTATCTTTGTGTATGGTGTAAGAGAATGGTCTAGTTTCATTCTTCTATACATAGAATTTTCCCAGCACCATTTACTGAAGAGACTGCCTTTTTTTCACTGTATTTTTTTTTCCTGTTTTGTCGAGGATTATTTGACCATAGAGTTGCAGGTCTGTATCTGGGCTCTCTACTCTGTTCCACTGGTCTATGTGTCTGTTTTTGTGCCAGTACCATGCTGTCTTGGTGATCACAGCTTTGTAGTAAAGCTTGAAATCAGGCAGCATGATGCCTGATTTTTCTTTTTCTTTTTCAACATTTCCTTAGCAATTCAGAGTCTTTTCTGGTTCCATACAAATTTTAGGATTGTTTGTTCCAGTACTTTGAAAAATGCTGGTGGAATTTTGATTGAGATGGCATTGAAAGTATAGATTGCTCTAGAAAGTATGACATTTTAACAATGTTTATTCTGCTCCATGAGCATGGAATGGTCTTCCATCTTTTTGTGTCTTCAATTTCTTTCATGAGTGTTCTGTAGTTCTTCGATCCTTTACCTCTTTGGTTAGGTTTATTCCCAGGTATCTTATGGTTCTTGGTGCTATAGTAAATGGAAACAATTCTCTAATTTCCCTTTCCGTATTTTCATTGTTAGTGTATAAGAAAACAACTGATTTTTGCTCATTGATTTTGTATCCTCTCACACTACTGAATTGCTGTATGAGTTCTAGTAGTTTGGGGATATTTCTTTTGGGTTTTCCATAACAAGTATCATGTCATCTGCAAAGAGAGAGAGTTTGACTTCTTGCCAATTTGAGTACGTTTTATTTCTTTTTGTTGTCTGATTGCTGTTGCTAGGACTTCTAGTACTATGTTGAACAACAGTGGTAAGAATGAGCATCCTTGTTCATGATCTCAAAGGGAAGGCTTTCAGCTTTTCCCCATTGAGAATGATACTCACTGTGGATTTTTCATACATAGGTTTTGTGAAGTTGAGGAATATTCCCTCTATCCCTATACTTTGAAGAGTTTTAATCAGGAATGGATGCTTTGTCAAATGCTCTTTCTGCATCAGTTGAGAGGATCATGTGGTTCTTCTCTCTTTTATTGATTTGTTCTATCACAATTGATTGATTTGCAGATGTTGAACCACCCGTGCTTCTCAGGGATAAACCCCACCTGTTCATGGTGGATAATCTTCTTAATGTACTGTTGGATCCTATTAGCTAGTATCTTGTTGAGAATCTTGGCATCCATATTCATCAGGGATATTGGTCTGAAACTCTCCTTTTTGATGGGGTCTTTGCCTGGTTTGGGAACCAAGGTAATTCTGGCTTCATAGAGTCTGGAAGTTTCCCTTCTATTTATCTTTCTTGAAACAGCTTCAGGAGAATAGGTGTTATTTCTTCTTTGAATGTTGGGTAGAATTCCCCAGGGAATCCATCAGGCCCTGGGCTCCTGTTTTTTGGGAGTTTATTTTTTTTTAAGATTTTATTTATATATTTGACACAGAGAGAGAGAGATCACAAGTAGGCAGAGAGGCAGGCAGAGATAGGGAGAGAAGCAGGCTCCCCGCTGAGCAGAGAGCCCGATGTGGGGCTCGATCCCAGGACCCTGAGATTATGACCTGAGCTGAAGGCAGAGGCTTAACCCACTGAGCCGCCCAGGTGCCCCTGGGAGGTTTTTGATCATGCTTCAATCTCGTTACTAGATATTGGTCTATTCAGGTTGTCAATTTCTTCCTGTTTCAGTCTTGGAAATTTATAGGTTTCCAGGAATGCATCCATTCCTTCTAGGTTGCTTAACTTATTGGCATATAACTGTTGATAATAATTTCTGATGATTGTTTCTATTTACTTGATTTTGTGATCTTTCCCTTTTCATTCATAACTTTATTAATTTGGGCCCTCTCTCTTTTCTTTTGGATTTGTTTGGCCAGTGGTTTATCAATCTTATTCTTTCAAAGAACGAGCTTCTAGTTTCATTGATGTGTTCTACTGTATCTTTAGTTTCTAACTCATTGATCTCTGCTCTAATCTTGATTATTTCCCTTCTTGTGCATGGGGTTGGCTTAGTTTATTGATTTTCTGGTTCTTTAAGGTGTAAAAGAGAGCTGGTGTATTCAGGATTTAAAAATTTTTTTGAGTGAGGCTTGGCTGGCTATATATTTCTCCCTTAGGACAGCCTTTGCCATAGCCCATTGGTTTTGTACCGATGTGTCTTCATTCTCATTGGTTTCCATGAATTGTTTAAGTTCTTCTTTGATTTCCTGGTTGATCCAAACATTCTTGAGCAGGTTGGGCTTTAGCTTCCAAGTGTTTGAATTCCTTCCAAACTTTTTCTTGTGGTTGAGTTCCAGTTTCAAAGCATTGTGGTCTGAGAATATGCAGGGAATAAACTCAATCTTTTTGTATTGGTTGAGCCCTGATTTGTGACCCAGTATGTGGTCTAGTCTGGAGAAAGTTCCATGAGTGCTTGAGAAGAATGAGTATTCTGTTGTTTTAGGGTGAATGTTCTGTATATATCTATGAGGTCCATCTGGTCCAATGTGTCATTCAAAGCTCTTGTTTCTTTATTGATTTCCTGCTTGGATGATCTATTACTGAGAGTGGCATGTTAAGATCCCCTACAACTAATGTATTCATATCAATATGACTCTTTATTTTGATTAACAGTTGGCTTATATAATTGGCTGCTCCCATATTGGGGGCAAAAGTATTTACAATTGTTTGATCTTCTTGGTGGATAGACCCTTTGAGAAATGATGTAGTGTCCTTCTGTATCTCTGACTATAGTCTTTAGCTTAAAATCTAATTTATCTGATATGAGAATCACTACCCCAGCTTTCTTTTGAGTCCCATTGGCATGAACGATGCTTCTCAATCCCTTCACTTTCAGTCTGGATGTATCTTTAGGTTCTAAATATGTCTCTTGTAGACAGCATATGGGAGGGTCCTGTTGTTTTATCCAATCTGCAACACTGCCATTTTATGGGAGCATTTAGGCTCTTCATGTTGAGAGTGATTATTGAAAGATAAGTTTTTATTGACATCATGTTGCCTGTGAAGTCCTTGTTTCTATAGATTGTCTCTGTAAATTTCTGATCTATGTCACTCTTGGGTTCTTTCTTCTTTTATAGAAATCCCCCCCCCCCTTAATATTTCTTGTAGTGCCAGCTTGGTGGTGGCATACTCTTTTAAACCTTGCCAGTCTTGGAAGCTCTTTATCTCTCCATCCATTTTGAATGTCAACCTTGCTGTATAATGTATTCTTGGCTGAATGTTCTTCTCATTTAGTGCCCTGAATATGTCTTCCCAGCCCTTTCTGGCTTGCCAGGTTTCTGTGGACAGGTCTGATGTTATTCTGATGGACCTTCCTCTGTATGTAAGGAATCTCTTTCCCCTAGGTGGCCTTAGGACCTCTTGTCTAAAATTATGATTTGTGAATTTCACAATCAAGTGTCTGGTCATTCTAGATTCGTTGATCTTGGGGATGCTCCTTCTGCCTCTAGGATATGAACGCTTGTTCCATTCCCCAGATTGGGGAAATTTTCATCCAGAATTTGTTCAGCTATATCTTCTAGTATTCTCTCTTTCTCCACCCCCTCAGGGATCCCAATAATTTTGACTTTGGAACACTTCATGGGATCATTTATTTCCCTAATTCTGTTTTCATAGCTTCTAAGCTGTTTGTTCCAGGCCTCCTCCTGATCCTTTTTCTCTATCAGTTTGTCTTCTAGATTACTAATTCTATCTTCTGCCTCAGTTACCTTAGCTGTTAGAGTATTTAGATTAGATTGGATCTCACTGATAGCATTTTTAACTTCTTCCAGGTTGGCTTTCACTTCTGCCCTTAGAGATTCTATGTTTTCACTAATGGTTTTCTCCAACCTAGCCATTGCTTGGATAATTGTTACCCTGAATTCCCTTTCCAACATACTGTTTATGTCCATATCCAATAGTTCTGATGGAGAGGGCACAGACTCTGATTTTCCTCTCTTGGGTGTTCCTACTCCTAGTCATTTTGGTGAGAGGTGGTTGAGGGGATGTATAGCTGAATATATCAACCATGATCCAGACAAGGTGCACCCTTTGTGGGAGTCCAGGAATCCAGCTGAAAGATTCCAGTACCCCTGCTTCCTGTGATGATGTGAGAGGGCAAAATATCATTTCATTTCTTTTCTTTATTTCTTATTCCCTCCCTTACACCTTCCTTATCCTCCTCTATCTCCAGCTTTGGTGCTTTCCATTTCCCTGTCTTCCAGATCATCGATTTGTTCTTCTGCATTCTGTTAATCTACTATTAAATCCCTCTAGTGTATTTTTCATTTGTTATTGTATTCTTAACTTTGATTGGTTCTACTTAATATTTTATATCCCTTTGTTGTTCTCACTGAGTTTATCCATTCTTTTCTCAAGTCCAGCTAGCATTTTTATAACCAATACTTTTAACTCTTTATCAGGTAGATTGCTTATTTCTATTTCATTTAATTCTTTCTCTGAGTTTTGTCTTATTCTTTTGTTAGAGCATATTCTTCTGTCTCATTTCATTTGACTTTCTCTGTTTTCTATGAATTAAGCATAACAGCTACGTTTTCCAGTGTTCAAAGAATGACTTTTTTAAAAAAAGATTTTTATTTTATTTATTTGACAGACAGAGATCACAAGTAGGCAGAGAGGCAGGCAGAGAGAGGGGGGAAGCAGGCTCCCTGCTGAGCAGAGAGCCTGATGCAGGGCTCAATCCCAGGACCCTGGGATCATGACCTGAGCCAAAGGCAGAGGTTTTAACCCACTGAGCCACCCAGGTGCCCCCATAGAATGACTTTTTGTTGCAACATCCCCTTTGTAGGCTGTCTGTGTCTGGTAGCTTTGGTTAACTGGCTGGAGCTGGAACAGTCATTGGCCAGTGTTCTCAGGCCATTCTTCACCAGTGCTTCTCTGGGGGTACAGCTGGAGCTGGAGTGGGCAAAGACCAGGTAATTCCAGGGTGCTCCACATTGAGGCTGCCTTGCAGAGTGACTGAAGCTAAAGCAGGTGGGGTCTGGAATATCCTGTTTGGATAGCTGGAGCTGCAGGAGATATGGGTCAGGTGGTTCTTGGCACCCTGTGTTATGGTCACTGTGGCAGGACAGCTGAGACTGAAGCCGGCACAGGCTATGGGTTCCTGGGGCACAGCACACCAGGGTTGTTCTGGTGGGATGGCTGGATCTCAGGCAGGTGCAGGCCAGAGGGTCCTCTGCATGGATACAGAGGTGGGACAATTGGAACTGAATTTGATACAAGCCAGGGTTGTCCTGATGTGTGCTGCAATCCCTTGATGAGACAGTAGGAGTTGGTGCAGTCACAGGTGGGTGTCTGCCTTGGAGGAACAATTGGAGTTGGTGTGGTCTAAAGGCCTTGGGCTTGCTGAGGTGACAAGCCAATTAAACTGTGCACACTTTGCTCTCATCTGTACCATCACGGGGAAGGGGGAATATGAACAATGGTACTTATCATCGCTTTGACCTCTTAGAGAGTTCCAGCAGTTCTCTACTGTTTAGCAGTTGTTCTAGGATTACTAAATGGTTTTCCTTCACTTATAGCCTAGTTGTCATTTAAACCACTGTTATTAATTTATTAATTTTTTTTGCTGGGCTCCAGGTCATGCAAATCTGTGCAAGGGCCCTTGGTCCTATCCTCTTCTACTATAGTTTATAGCATTGAAGGTAGATCCCATTAGTACTTTTTCTCTAACTCTCTGGCCATTCTCTATGTAGTCCCATGATCCTTGTTGTGTATTAGCTGTACTTATTTAGGAGAAATTGCTCTTCATGTAGGTATAGATTCAGTGCACCCATGAAAGGAGGTGAATTCCTATGCCATCATCTTGCATCCCCTCTCATATTTGAAGGACCATTTTTTGAATATAGAATTCTCACTTGCCAGTTATTTTTCTCTCAACACTTTAGATTTATCATCCCATTACTTTCTGGCCTCCAAAGGGATTGCTGAGAAATCTGCTCATGGTCCTCTTAGGGACTTCTTGTATGTAAGGAGTCACTTTTCTCCTATTGCTTTCAGGAGTCTCTCTATGTCTTTTCACAGTTTGATTATAATGTGTCTTGGTATGGGTTTCTATGGGTTAATCCTTCTTGGAATTAACCCATAGAAGAGACTCTCAACCAGACTATCCACTGAGCATGGAGCCTGACACAGGGCTTGATCTCACAACCCTGAGATCATAACCTGAGCTCACATCAAGAGTTGGATGCTTAACTGACCGAGTCACCCAGGTGCCCCAGCTTTTTGGATTTTTATACACACCTCTTTCCTCAAATTTGGGAAATGTTCAACCATTATTTCTTCAAATAATCTCTTTGCCCTTTGTGTTCTCTCTTTTTCTGGGATTTTAATGTATATATATTGATCTGCTTGATGATTTCTCTTAAGTTCCTTAGGCTCTGTTCTCTTTATTCTTTTTCTTTTTGCTTTTCAGATTCAATAATTGCAAATAATCTATATTCAAGTTTTCTGATTCTTCTGCCTGTTCAAGTCTGCTCGACTCTGCTTGACCTCCTCTAATGAATTTTTCAATTTAATTTTTGTATTTTTAGCTCCAGAATTTCTGATTCATTATTTTTTAAAGTTTATTTGACATACAATTGATGTACAATGTTCTATTAATTTCAGTATATGACATAGTGATTCAACAGTTCTATATACTACACCATGATAAGTGTGATCACTCTGTATCACCATACAACATTAATACATTTTATATTTCCTAGGTGTACTTTCCATCTCCTTGACTTCTTTATTTTATAATTGCAAGTTTGTACCTCTTAATTCCTTTTGCCTGTTTCCCTCCCTCCTTTCCCCCATGACATCCACCAGTTCTCTGTATTAATGGTCCATTTCTATTTTTTGTTTGTTTGTTCATTTGTTTTGTTTTTTTAGAGTCTGTACAGAAATGAAACAATATATTTGTGTTTCTCTCACTTATTTCACTTGGCATAATACCCAGTGGCCAATAAGTTGAAAAGAATTTCAGCATCATTGATCATTAGTGAAATGCAAATTAAAACTGCAATGAGATAACACTTCAAAAAGAAAGGAAAAAAGAAAAACAATAACAAATGTTGGAAAAGATATGGGGACATTGGAATATTCATACATTGCTGGTGGAAATGTCAAATGGTACAAATGCTTTGGAAAGACAGTTTGGTAGTTCCTTAAAAATTTAAACACATTTACCATATGATAGTAATTCTACTCCTAGAGGATACCCAAGAAAATTAGAAACATGTTTAACCAAACTTTTACATATTAAATTAAATATTAAATTATTTACATTAAATATATTATGTACACAGCAGCATTATTCATAATAGCAAAAAAAAGTAGAAACAGAAAGTAGAAACAACCCAAATGTCCAACCACCAATGAATGAATAAATGTGGTATATCCATAGAATGGATTCTTATTCATCCATAAGAAGGAATGTAACACTAATATGTGTTACAACATCTATTAACCTTGTAAACATTATTCTATGTGAAAGAAGCCAAATACAAAAGGCTTTATATTGTATGATTCTATTTATATGATATATCAAATGTAGGCAGATTCATAGAAACAGAAAGCAGGTTAGTGGTTGCTCAGAGCTGGGGGTAGAAAGTAACAGCTAACAAGAATTTTTTTTTTTTTTTTTTTTGTGGCAAGGGGAGAGTGATAATGAAATGTTTTGTAATTATAAATGCTTTTTAAAATTAGCATATAGTTGACATTTAATATTATGTTAGTTTCAGGTTCACAACATGATTGACAATTATATACTTTAGGAAATGCTAACAATGATACATGTGGTTACCATCTGCTACCATACAAACTTACTATATTGTTGATTATATTCCCTATGATTTTATTGAAAATTTCTGGAATTAGATAGTGATGATGGTTGTACCACATTGTGATTATAACACAAACTACTGAATTGTACACTTTAAGATGGTTAAAATGCTGAACTTTCTTTTATATGAATTTTACCTAAAAAATGATGTATAATGGTATAATGAACATAGTCTGCACTTGCAACCTCGTTACTTTTTTCCCCTTTGGCCATTGGATGACTTGTTGAACCATGTGTTGTGACAATGTCTGCTCTGCAGCATTTAAGACTCTGGGTGTGTCATATCTGCCAACTCTAGAGCAGATTATTGGGAGGAACAAAGTGATTTTTTTTTTTTTTTAGTTTCAGGGGGTACAGTATAATGATTTAATAATTCTGCATGTTACTCAGTGCTCATCGCAATAAGTATACTCTTAATTCCCTTCACCTATTTCACCCCTCATCCCCCCCCCCCAAACAAACAAACCCCAAAACTCCACTGTGGTAACCACCTATGTGTTCTCTATATTTAAGAGTTTTTTTTTTTTAATTTGTGTCTTTTCCCTTTCATTTTGTTTCTTAAATTCCACATGGGTGAAATCATATGGTATTTGTTTCTCTCTGACTTATTTTGCTTAGTGTTGTACTCTCTAGCTCTACCCATGTTGTTGCAAATGGCAAGTTTTCCTTTTTTTTTTTTAATAGCCAAGTCATATTCCATTGTACATATATACCACATCTTTATCCATTCATCTATCAATGGACACTTGAGTTGCTTCCATATTTTGGCTACTGTGAGCAACGTTGCAATAAACAGGGAGTACAGCTATCTTTTCAAAGTAGTGTTTTCACGTTCTTTGGGTAAATACCCAGTAGTGGATCAGATGGTAATTCTATTTTTAATTTTTAAGGGCTCTTCATACTGTATTCCACAGTGGTTGTACCAGTTTGCATTCCCACCAATAGTGCATGAAGATTTCTCTTTCCCCACATCCTTGTCAGCACTTGTTTCTTGTGTTTTTGATTTTCACCATCTGCCAGCTGTGAGGTGATGTCTCTTTGGGGTTTTGATTTGCATCTCCCTGATGACTAGTGATGTTGAGAATCTTTTCATGTGTCTGTTTTCAATCTGTATGTCTTCTGCCTGTTTTTTAGTTGGATTATTTGGTTTTTGGGCGTTGAGTTGCAGAAGTTCTTCATATATTTTGGATACAAACCCTTTATCAGATATGTCATTTGCAAATATCTTCTCCCATTCCATAAGTTGCCCTTTAGTTTTCTTGATGTTTCCTTCACTGTGCAGAAGCTTTTTATTTTGAATGAGTCCCAATAGTTTATTTTTGCTTTTATTTCCCTTGCCTTAGGAGATGTATCTAGAAAAATGTTGCCATGACCAATGTCAGATAGATTACTGCCTGTGCTCTCTTCTAGAATTTTTATTGTTTCAGGTCTCACATAAATGCCTTTAATCCGTTTTGAGTTCACTTTTGTGTATGGTGTAAGGAAGTGGTCCAGTTTCATTCTTTTGCATATAGCTGTCCATTTTTCACAACACCATTTGTTGAAAAGACTACCTTTTCCTTATTGCATATTCTTGTCTCCTTTGTTGAAGATTAATTGACCATATAATCATGGGTTTGTTTTGGGATTTCTGTCCTGTTCCATTATCTGTGTGTCTACTTTTTGTCCAGGGCCATACTGTTTTGATTACTGCAGCTTTGTAAAATAACTTGAAATCTGGAACTGTGATACTTCCAGCTTAAAAAAAATTATTCTTAAAGTAGATGTGATATATATATATATATACACACACACACACACACACACACACACACACACAATGGAATACTATACAGCCACCAAAAGAAATGAAACCTTGCCATTTGCAATGATGTGGATGGAACTAGAGGGTATTATGCTGAGCAAAATAAGTCAATTAGAGAAAGACAATTATCATATGATCTTGATATGAGGAATTTGAGAGGCAAAGTGGGGGGTTTGGGGGATTGGGAAGGAAAAAATGAAATAAGATGGGATCAGGAGGGAGACAAACCATAGGAGACTCTTAATCTCAAAAAACAAACTGAGGGTTCCCAGGGGGAGGGAGTTAGGGAGAGGGTGGTTGGGTTATGGACATTGGGGAAGTTATGCACTAGGGTGAGTGCTGTGAAGTGTATAAACCTGGCGATTCACAGACCTGTACTCCTGGGGCTAATAATACATTATATGTTAATAAAAAATATAAATAAATAAATAAAATAATAAAAAATAAAAAAATTATTCCTATCACCTACAGTAAACCTTTAAAATGTGTCTGGCCTTTTAGTAGGTCTGAATGAATTATCATATGGTGAAATGGTGGGCACAATAATTTGTTTCTTTAGGGATTTTTGAATTTTTTCCTTAATTTGAGTATGTCCTATTAAAAATACTTTCTAAATGGGGATCTCTAACACACTTAGCCTTAATGGATAATCTATCTTCAGTTGTTAGGAATTGTGGTACTCATATCCCCATGTGTTTCTTCTTTTTCAAGATTGTTTTGGCTATTTGGGGTATTTTGTGGTTCCATACAAATTGTAGGATTATTTGTTGTTGTTCTGTGAAGAATGCTATTGGTATTTTGACATGGATTGCATAAGTCTATAGATTACCTTGGGTAGTATGGACATTTTAATAATATTATCCCAATCCATGAAATGGCATATCTTTCCACTTGTGTTGTCTTCAATTTCTTTCATCAATATTTTATAGTTTTCAGAGTGCAGGTCTTTCACCTCTTTGGTTAAATTTATTCCTAGGCATTTTATTATTTTGGGTGTAGCTGTAAATGGGATTGCTTTCTTAATTCCTCTTTCTGTTGCTTCATTATTAATGTTTAGAGATGAAACAGATTTCTATACATGATTTTGTATCCTGACACCTTGCTAAATTAATTTATTGGCTCTCGTTTTTTTGGTATAGTCTTTCAGGTTTTCTCTATATAGTATCACGTCACCTACAAATAGTGAAAATTTTGCTTTCTTACCAATTTGGATGACTTAATCCCCTCCACCCCTTTTTTTGGTCTGATTGCTGTGGCTAGGATGTTCAGTACTGTGTTGAATAAAATTGGTGAGAGTGGACATTCTTGTCTTATTCCTGATCTTGGGGGAAAGCTTGCAATTTTTTACCATTAAGGATGATGTTAGCTGAGGGTTTTTCATATCTGGCCTTAATATTAAGTTGAGGTATATTTCCTCTAAACCTACTTTGTTGAGAGTTTTTTTTTTTTTAATCGTGAATAGACATTGTACTTTGTCAAGTGCATTTTCTGCCTCTATCAAGATGATCATATGGTTTTTATCCTTTCTCTTATAAATGTGATTTATCACATTGGTTAATTTGTGAATATTGAACTAATCTTGCATCCCTGAAATAAATATCACTTGATTATGGTGAATGATTTTTTTAAAAAGATTATTTATTTATTTATTTGACAGAGAGAGAGAGAGAGAGATCACAAGTAGGCAGAGAGGCAGGCAGAGAGAGAGGGGAAAGCAGGCTCCCTGCCAAGCAGAGAGCCCAATGTGGGGCTTGATCCCAGGACCCTGGGATCATGACCCGAGCCGAAGGCAGAGGCTTTAACCCACTGAGCCACCCAGGTGTCCCTATGGTGAATGATTTTTTAAATGTATTCTTGGATATAGTTTGCTAATATTTTGTTGAGGATCTTTGCATCTATGTTCATCAGGTTTTAGTCTATAGTTCTCTTTCTGTGTAGTATCTTTAATGGGTTTTGGTATCAGGGTCATACTGATATTATAGAATGAATTTGGAAGATTCCTTTTTATTTTTTGGAATCACTATTAACTTTTCTTTATTATTTTTAAAAAAGATTTTATTTATTTACTTGACAGAGAGATAGAGAGCACAACTAGGCAGAGTGGCAGGCAGAGGGAGAGGGAGAAGCAGATTCCCCACTGAGCAGGGAGCCTGATGTGGGGCTTGACTGCAGGACCCTGGAATCATGACCTGAGCCTAAGGGCAGCCACTTAACCAAGTGAGCCATGCATGTGCCCATCAACTATTCTTTAAATGCTTGGTAGAATTCACCTGTGAAGCCACCTGGTCCAGGACTTTTATTCATCAAGAATTTTTTAAATTACTGATTCAAATTTATTGCTAGAATTCAGTCTGTTCAAATTTTCTATTTCTTCCTGATTCAGTTTTGGAAGGTTATATATTTGAGGATTTATCATTTTTTTCTGGCTTGTCCAGTTTGTTGGCTTATAATTTTTCATAATATTGTCTTATAATCATTTGTATTTTTGTGGTGTCAGTTGTTATTTTTTCTTTTCTGATTTTGAGTCCTCCCTCTTCCCCTCCCCACCATGAAGGCAGCTATAGGTTTATCAGTTTTGTTGATATTTTTCAAAGAACCATCTTCTCATTTCATTGATCTGTTCTATTGTTTTTTTAAATTCATTTATTTATGCTCTAATATTATTTTCTTTCCTCTACTGACTTTGGGCTTTGTACTCCTTTTCTAGCTCTTTTAGGTGTAATGTTAGGGTTTTTTTGAGAGTTTCTTTGCTTTTTGAGGTAGGGCCAGATTGTTATAATCTTCCATCATAGAAAAGATTTTGCTGCATTCCAAAGATTTTGAGCCATTGTTTTCATTTTCATTTGTCCCCATGTATTTTTTTTATTTCCTCTTTGATTTCTTAGTTGACTCATTTGCTCTTTAGTAGCATGTTATTTAGCTTCCATGTATTTGTGTTCTTTCCAGGTATTTTCTTGTGATTGATTTCTAATTTCATACCATTGTGGTCAGAAAAGTTGCATGATATGATTTCAGTCTTTATGAATTTATTGAGACTTGTTTTGTGTCCTAATGTATATGATCTATTCTGAAAAGATACCATGTGCATATGAAAAGAATGTGTAATCCACGGTTTTTGTGTGGAATGTTCTGAATATATCCGTCAGGTCTATCTAGTCCAATGAATCATTCTAAGCCACTGTTTCCTTGTTGACGTTCTGTCTGGATGATCTCTCTATTAATGTATGTGTGGTGTTAAAGTCTTCTATTATTGTATTATTATCAATTTCTTCCTTTATGTCTGTTAATAGTTGCTTTAAAATTTGGGTACTCCCATGTTGGATGCAGAAATATTTGTAATTGTTATATCTTCTTCTTAGATTATTCCCTTTATTGTTTTGTGGTGTTCTTCTTTGTCTTTTGTTATAGTTTTTGTTTTAGAGTCTATTTTTTCTGATATAATAATTGTTACCCCAGCTTTCTTTTCACATCTGTTTGCATGGTAATTGTTTTTCTATCTTTTCACTTTCAATCAGCACGTGTCTTTTGGTCTGAAGCGAGTCTGTTATAGGCAGCATATAGATGTGTCTTCATTTTTTATTCACTCAGTCACCCTATGTCATTCTTTTTTTAAAGAACAAATCCACATTTCTTTCTTCCTTTCTTTTTAAATGCTTCATCCTATTTATTTTATTTTATTTATTTATTAACATATAATGCATCATTTGCTTCAGGGGTACAGGTTTGTGAATCATCAGTCTTACACAATTCACAACACTCACTATAGCACTTCCCAATGTCCACAACCCAGACACTCCATCCCTCCTCCAACCCCCGCCCCCAGCAACCCTCCTTTTGTTTCCTGAGATTAAGAGTCTCTTATGGTTTGTCTCCCTCTCCAGTCCCACCTTGTTTCATTTTTTCCCTTCCTACTCCCTACGATCCCATACCCTGCCTCTAAAATTCCTCATATCAGAGAGATTATATGATAATTGTCTTTCTCTGATTGACTTATTTCAGTTAGCATAATACCCTCTAGTTCCAACCATGTCATTACAAATGGCAAGATTCCATTTTTTATGGCTGCATAGTATTCCATTGTATGTATGTATATATGTGTGTGTGTGTGTGTGTGTGTGTGTGTGTGTGTGTGTGTATACCACACATATATACCACATCTTCTTTATCCATTCATCTGTTGATGGACATCTAGGCTCTTTCCATAGTTTGGTTATTGTGAACATTGCTGCTATAAACATTCGGGTGCACTGTCCCTTTGGATCACTACATTTATATCTTTAGGGTAAATACCCAGTAGTGTAATTGCTGGGTCATAGGGTAGCTCTATTTTCAACTTCTTGAGGAACCTCCATACTGTTTTCCAGAGTGGCTGCACCAGCTTGCATTCCCACCAACAGTGTGGGAGTGTTCCCCTTTCTCCACATCCTTGCCAACAACTGTCATTTCCTGACTTGTTAATTTTAACCATTCTGACTGGTGGGAGATGATATCTCACTGTGGTTTTGATTTGTATTTCCCTAATGCCAAATGATGTTGAGCACTTTTTCATGTGTCTGTTGGCCATTTGGAGGTCTTCTTTTCAGAAATGTCTGTTCATGCCTTCTGTCCATTTCTCAATTGGATTATTTGTTCTTTGGGTGTTGAGTTTGATAAGTTCTTTCTAGATTTTAGATACTAGCCCTTTATCTGATATGCCATTTGCAAATATCTTCTCCCATTCTGTTGGTTGTCTTTTGGTTTTGTTGACTGTTTCCTTTGCTATGAAAAATCTTTTAATCTTGATGAAGTCCCAATAGTTCGTTTTTGCCCCTGCTTCCCTTGCCTTTGATGATGTTTCTAAGAAGAAGTTACTACAGCTGAGGTCAAAGAGGTTGTGGCCTGTGTTCTCCTCAAGGATTTTGATGGATTCCTGTCTCACATTGAGGCCTTTGATTCATTTTGAGTCTGTTTTTGTGCGTGGTGTAAGGAAATGGATGTCCCATTTTCCCAACCTCATTTGTTGAAGAGACTATGTTTTTTCCATAGGACATTCTTTCCTGCTTTGTTGAAGATTAGTTGACCATAGAGTTGAGGGTCTATTTCTGGACTCACTATTCTGTTCCATTGATCTATGTGTCTGTTTTTGTGCCAGTGGCATACTGTCTTGGTGATTACAGCTATGTAATAGAGCTTGAAGTCTGGAATTGTGATGCCGCCAACTTTGGTTTTCTATTTCCACATTTCTCTGTCTTTTCTGGTTCCATACAATTTTAGGATTATTTCTTCCATTTCTTTGAAAAAGCAAAACTGATGGTATTTTGATTAGGATTGCATTAAATGTGTAGATTGCTTTAGGTAGAATAGACATTTTCACAATATTTGTTCTTCCAATCCATGAGCATGGAACGTTTTTCCATTTCTTTGTGTCTTCCTCAATTTCTTTCATGAGTACTTTCTGAGTACAGATTCTTTGCTTAGGTTAGGTTTATTACTAAGTATCTTATGGTTTTGGGTACAATTGTAAATAGTCCTTAATTTCTCTTTCTTCTATCTTTCTGTTGGTGTATAGAAATGCAACTGATTTCTGTGCGTTAATTTTATATCCTAACACTTTACTGAATTCCAGTATGAGTTCTAGCCATTTTGGAGTGGAATCTTTTGGGTTTTCCACATAAAATATCATATCATCTGCAAAGAGTGAATGTTTGACTTCTTTGCCAATTCAGATGCCTGTTATTTCTTTTTGTTGTCTTATTGCTGAGGCTAGGACTTCTAGTACTATGTTGAATGGCAGTGGTGATAGCAGACAGCCCTGCCGTGTTCCTGACCTTAGGGGAAAAGCTTTTAGTTTTTCCCCACTGAAAATGATATTCGCTGTGGATTTTTCATAGATGGCTTTGATGATTTGGAGGTGTGTATCCTCTATCCCTACACTGTGAAGAGTTTTGATCAAGAAAGGATGCTGTAGGGGCGCCTGGGTGGCTCAGTGGGTTAAAGCCGCTGCCTTCGGCTTGGGTCATGATTCCAGCGTCCTGGGATCGAGCCCCACATTGGGCTCTCTGCTCAGCAGGGAGTCTGATTCCTCCTCTCTATCTGCCTGCCTCTCTGCCTACTTGTGATCTGTCTGTCAAATAAATAAATAAAATCTTAAAAAAAAAAGAAAAAAAAAGAAAGGATGCTGTACTTTGTCAAATGCTTTTTCAGCATCCATTGAGAGGATCATATAGTTTTTGTTCTTTCTTTTATTAATGTATTGGATCACATTGATTCATTTGTGGATGTTGAATCAACCTTGCAGCCCAGGAATAAATCCCACTTGGTCATGGAGAATGATCCTTTTAATGTACTGTTGGATCCTATAGGCTGGTATTTTGGTGAGAATTTTTGTATCTGTGTTCATCAAGGATATTGGTCTGTGATTTTCCTTTTTGATGGGGTCTTTGTGTGATTTTGGGATCAAGGTAATGCTGGCCTCATAAAATGAACTTGGAAGTTTTCCTTCCATTTCTATTTTTTGAACAGTTTCAGGAGAATAAGTATTAATTCTTCTTTAAATGTTTGGTAGAATTCCCCTGAGAAGACATCTGGCCCTGGGCTCTTGTTTATTTGGAGATTTTTGATGACTGCTTCAATTTCCTCACTGGCTATGTGTCTGCTTAGGTTTTCTATTTCTTCCTGGTTCAGTTTTGGTAGTTTATATGTTTGTAGGAATGCATCCATTTCTTCCAGATTGTCAGATTTGCTGGTATATAGTTGCTCATAATATGTTCTTATAATTGTTCATATTTCTTTGATGTTGGTTGTGATCTCTTATCTTTCGTTCATGATTTTATTAATTTGGGTCTTTTTTTCTTTTTCGTAAGTCTGGCCAGGGGTTTATCAATCTAATTCTTTCAAGGAATCAGCTCCTAGTTTTGTTGATTTGTTCTACTGTTGTTTTGGTTTCTATTTCATTGATTTCTGCTCTAATTATCATTTCTCTTCTCCTGCTGGGTTTAGGCTTTCTTTCTGTTCTTTCTTCAGCTCCTTTAGGTGTAGGATTAGGTTGTTTATTTGAGATCTTTCTTGTTTCTTGAGAAAGGCTTGTATTGCTATATACATACTCTCAGGACTGCTTTTGCTGTGTCCCACAGATTTTGAACAATTGTGTTTTCATTTTCATTTGTTTCCATGAAATTTTTCAATTATTTTTTAATTTCCTGGTTGACCCATTCATTCTTTAGTAGGATGCTCTTTAGCCTCCATGTATTTAAGTTCTTTCCAACTTTCCTCTTGTGATTGAGTTGTAGCTTTGGAGCATTGTGGTCTGAAAATATGCAGGGAATAATCCCAATCTTTTGGTAGCAGTAGAGACCTGATTTGTGACCCAGTATATGATCTATTCTGGAGAATGTTCCATGTGCACTAGAGAAGAATGTGTGTTGGATAGAATATTCTGAATATATCTGTGATGTCCATCTGGTCCAGTGTGTCATTTAAAGTCTTTATTTCCTTGTTTATCTTTTGCTTAGATGATCTGTCCATTTCAGTGAGGGAGTTGTTAAAGTCCCCTACTATTATTACATTATTGTTGATGTGTTTTATTGATTTTTTTATTAATTGGTTTATATAATTGGCTGTTCCCATGTTACGGGCATAGGTATTTAAAATTGTTAGCTCTTCTTGTTGGACAGACCCTTCAAGTATGATATAGTGTCCTTCCTCATTTCTTATTATACTTTTTGGCTTAAAATCTAATATATCTAATATAAAGATTGCCACCCCAGCTTTCTTTCAATGTCCATTAGCATGGTAAATTGTATTCCACTCCCTCACTTCAAATCTGGAGGTGTCTTTGGGTCTAAAATGAGTTTCTTGCAGACAGCATATCAACGAGTCTTGTTTTTTTTAATTTTATTTTTTCAGTGTTCCAAGATTCATTGTTTATGCACCACACCCAGTGCTCCATGCAATACATGACTTCTTTAATACCCACCACCAGGCTCACCAATACCCCACCCCCATCACCTCCAAAACCCTCAGTTTGTTTCTCAGAGTCCATAGTTTCTCATGGTTCACCTCACCCCCTGATTTCCCCTAATTCACTTATCCTTTCCTTTTCCTAATGTCCTCTGTGTTATTCCTAATGCTCCAGAAGTGAGTGAAACCATATGATAATTGACTCTCTCTGAGCCTTGTTTTTTTTTTTTTTTTAATCCATTCTGATACCCTGTGTCTTTTGATTGGGGCATTTAGCCTGTTTACATTCAGGGTAACTATTGAAAGATACGAATTTGGTGTCATTGTATTGCCTGTAAGGTGACTGTTACTGTATATTATCTCTGTTCATTTCTGGTCATGTTAGTTTTAGGCTCTCTCTTTGCTTAGAGGACCCCTTCCAATATTTCCTGTAGGGCTGGTTGGGTGTTTGCAAGTTCGTTTAGTTTTTGTTTGTCCTGGAACCTTTTTATCTCTCCTACTATTTTCATTGACAGCCTAGCTGGATGTAGTATTCTTGGCTGCATGTTTTTCTCACTTAGTGCTCTGAATATATGATGCCAGTTCTTTCTGGCCTGCCAGGTCTCTGTGGATAGTTCTGCGGCCAATCTAATATTTCTACCATTGTATGTTACAGACCTCTTGTCCTGAGCTGCTTTCAGGATTTTCTCTTTGTCAGTGAGACATCTAATAGTAAAATAAATTTTACTATTAGATGATGGAGTGTTGACCTATTTTTATTGATTTTTGAGGGGGGGGTTCTCTGTGCCTCCTGGATTTCGCTTGTTCCCTTTGCCAAATTAGGGAAGTTCTCTGCTATAATTTACTCCAATATACCTTCTGCCCCTCTCTTTCTTCTTCTTCTGGGATCCCAATTATTGTAATATTGTTTCATCTTATGGTATCACTTATCTCTTGAATTCTCCCCTTGTGGTCCAGTAGTTGTTTATCTCTCCTTTTCCCAGCTTCTTTATTCTCTGTCATTTGGTCTTCTATATCACTAATTCTCTCTTCTGCCTCATTTATCCTAGCAGTAAGAGCCTCCATTTTTTATTGTACCTCATTAATAGTTTTTTTGATTTCAACTTAGATTTTAGTTCTTTTATTTCTCCAGAAAGGGATTTTACTTCTCCAGAAAGGGATTCTCTAGTATCTTCCATGCTTTCTTTGAGCCCAGCTAGCACCTTGATAATCATCGTTCTGAACTCTAGTTTTGACATCTTACTAATGTCTGTATTGATTAGGTCCCTAGCCATTGGTACTGCCTCTTGTTCTTTCTTTCTTTCTTTTCTTTTTTTTTTTGAGGTTAGTTTTTCCCCTTGTCATTTTATCCAGAGAATAATAGAAGAATGAGAGAATAAAATACTAAAAGGGTGACAATGACCCCAGAAAAATATACAGTAAGCAAATTGGAAGAGACCAGAAATTGGGGGGAGAAGAAAGGAAAAAAAATATGTATTTATTATCTAATTATCTATTTAATATTTAATTTAATTAATTAAATCTAATCTAATTAATTTAATGATTTATTATCTAATTATCTAATATATCAGACCAGTGAATAGAACAGGACCACACATTTGATTTTGGGTGTATTTTGTTCTCTTAGAAGAAAGTGCCTCTCAAAATTTTAAAGAAAGAAAGCTTATATATATACAAAAATAATGGTAAACACAATGAAGGGATGGAACATCACTGTAAAGATGAAAATTTAAAAAGATTCTAAAGAAGGAATTGATAAGTTGGTTGAAAAAAGGGCGGGGGAAGGAAGGAATGTGATCAGACTGGAGACTAGAACAAAGCTATGCACTAGATTTAAGGTATATTTTGATCTATTAGAACAAGCTGTATCCCAAAATTTTAAATAAAGAAAAACCTATATGTAAATTAAAAAATAAGGTTAAGTACAATGAAGGGATAGAATATGACAATGTCAATGAAAATTGAAAAAGATTTTTACAAGTATTGATAAGATAAAATAGTTAAAAAAATTAAAATAGGAAAGAGGAAAAATTAAGAAAATAGAAAAAAAATTTAACTTTGAAAGACTAAAGAATCATGGGGAAAAGTCATGAATTCTATGTGCTATATTTCTGTGTTTCTGAATTTTTGCAGTTCTCATTGATCAGTGAACTTGGTCTTGGCTGGATGTTGTTGTTGATCTTCTGGGGGAGGGGCCTGTTACAGTAATTATCAAATGTCTTTGCCCAAGGCAGAATTGCTCTGTCCTTGCCAGGGGCCAGGCTTAGTAATCTACTCTGGTTTGCTTTTGGTAGCTTTTGTTCCCTGAATGCTTTCCATACAGATTTGGAGGACAAGAATAAAGATGGCAGCCTCCCAATCTCTGGCCCCATAGCAGCCAAGAGCTGGAGGCCACACTCCTCAGTGCGCCCTCAGAAAAAAGCAGTTACTCCCTCTCATCTCCCTGGTCTCTGGCCGCACTCTGAGCTCACCCGGCCTGTGACGGAGTGTTTCTGTCTCTGGCATACAGCCCCACTTGGAGTCTCCAAACCTAGCAGATTCCTGCAGCATGCTCCCATGCTGCTCCTCCTGGAGGAGGAAGGGGGAGGTCTCCACAGATCTGCCTCTTGTGGGGGTCCCTGCTTGAAGAGCAGTGGCCTGATTATGCCTCGGATCATGGTTTAAGGTAACCCTGAGCTGAGAGCCCACTCCTCGGCTCTATCTCTGCAGCCGGCTTCCTGCTCTGATACCTGGGGGCTCTGCCACAATCAGGCACCACTCATCTTTCTGTGTCCCTGTGGGTCCTGAGACCACACTGTCCCCATGAGGGCTCCACCCCCTGCTTAGCCTCTGGAGTGACATCCTTCAGTGGAGCAGACTGTTCCTATTTCGTGCTCCGCTGCTCTACTGCTTGCTGGGAACTGGCCCTTACAACCCTCCCCCCACCATCTCTCATCCTGTGTATCGCCTCAGATTCACCTCTCCGCATGTCCTACGTTCCAGAAAGTGGTCACTTTTCTGTTCCTAGAATTGCTGCTATTCTCTTTGATATCCTCTTGAGTAGGTGTTCAGAATGGTTTGATAACTATCTAGCTGAACTCCTGGGACCTGATGATATCTAGGTCTCCTACTCCTCCACCATCTTCTCCCTATGTCTTTTGATTGGAACATTTAGGACTTTATATTCAAAGTAGTTATTAACAATTATGTATTGACTTTTTGCTACTTGTTTTACAATTGTTTTCATAGTTCTTCTTTGTTCCTTTCTTCTCTTTTTTCCTTCTGGTTTAATGGCTTCATTAATGTTATGCTTGGATTCCTTTTTCTTTATTTTTTGGGTATCACAGGTTTTTGATTTGTGATTTCCTTTAGGCTCATATATATTATCTTACTGATATAGCAGTCTATATGAAGTTGATGGTTGCTTAAGTTTGAATCTGTTCTAAAAGCACTACTTTTTATTCCTCTGGTCCACATTTTTTGTATATTCATACTTTACATCTATTATTTTGTGAATCCCTTGACTGATTTTTATAGATATAACTGATTTTACTGCTCTTGTGTTTTGACCTCTGTATTGGTTTTATAAGCAGTTAATCTGCTGCTTTTATTATGTTTGCATTTACCTGTGAAAACTTTTCCTTTCATTTTTTTTTTTACTCCTGATTACAGCTTTTTCTTTCCACCCAAAGAATTCCCTTTAACATTTATTATAAGGCTGGTTTAATGGGGATGAGCTCCTTTAACTTTGTTTATTTCTTTAACTTTGTAAACTCCTACATTTGTCTGGGAAACATTCTCTCTTCTATTCTGAATGATAGTCTTGCTGGTACTGTATTACTTGGTTGCAGGCTTTTTCCTTTCAGTACTTTGAATATATCATGTCGTTCCCTTCTGGTTGTAGTTTGTGCTGAGTAATGAGCTGATTGTTTTATGGTTGTGTGTAACTGTTTTCTCTTAGTGCTCTAAAGATTCTCTATTGCTACTTTTCTCTCTTTTTTTTCTTTTGGCCTTTTTAAAAAATTTTTTTTATTTATTTTAATAAACATATAATGTATTTTTATTCCCAGGGGTACAGGTCTGTGAATCGCCAGGTTTACACATTTCACAGCACTCATCATAGCCCATACCTTGCCCAATGTCCATATCCCCACCACCCTCTCCCGTCCACCCTCCCCCCAGCAACCCTCAGTCTGTTTTTTGAGATTGAGTCTTTTATGGTTTGTCTCCCTCCCGATCCCATCTTCTTTCATTTTTTCTTTTCCTACCTCCCCCAACCCCCCCACATTGCATCTCCACTTCCTCATATCAAAGAGATCATATGATACTTGTCTTTCTCCGATTGACTTATTTCGCTAAGCATAATACCCTCTAGTTCCATCCACGTCATCGCAAATGGCAAGATTTCATTTCTTTTGATGGCTGCACAGTATTCCATTGTGTATATATATCACATCTTCTTGATCCATTCATCTGTTGATGGACATCTAGTTTCTTTCCACAATTTGGCTATTGTGGACATTGCTGCTATAAACATTCGGGTGCACGTGCCCCTTCGGAGCACCACGTTTGTATCTTTAGGATATATACCCAGTAGTGCAATCGCTGGGTCATAGGGTAGCTCTATTTTCAGTGTTTTGAGGAACCTCCACACTGTTTTCCAGAGTGGTTGAACCAGCTTGCATTCCCACCAACAGTATAGGAGAGTTCCCCTCTCTCCGCATCCTCGCCAGCATCTGTCATTTCTTGACTTGTTAATTTTTAGCCATTCTGACTGGTGTGAGGTGGTATCTCATTGTGGTTTTGATTTGTATTTCCCTGATGCCGAGTGAAGTGGAGCATTTTTTCATGTGTCTGTTGGCCTTCTGGATGTCTTCTTTGCAGAAATGTCTGCTCATGTCCTCTGCCCATTTCTTGATTGGATTATTTGTTCTCTGAGTGTTGAGTTTGATAAACTCTTTATAGATTTTGGATACTAGCCCTTTATCTGATATGCCGTTTGCAAATGTCTTCTCCCATTCTGTCAGTTGTCTTTTGGTTTTGTTAACTGTTTCCTTTGCTGTGCAAAAGCTTTTGATCTTGATGAAATCCCAATAGTTCATTTTTTGCCCTTGCTTCTGTTGCCTTTGGCGATGTTCCTAGGAAGAAGTTGCTATGGTTGAGGTCAAAGAGGTTGTGGCCTGTGTTCTCCTCAAGGATTTTGATGGATTCCTTTCTCACATTGAGGTCCTTCATCCATTTTGAGTCTATTTTCATGTGTGGTGTAAAGAAATCGTCCAATTTCATTTTTCTGCATGTGGCTGTCCAATTTTCCCAGCACCATTTGTTGAAGAGGCTGTCTTTTTTTCCATTGGACATTCCTTTCTTCCTTTTGTCGAAAATTAGTTGACCATAGAGTTGAGGGTCTATTTCTGGGCTCTCTATTCTGTTCCATTGATCTATATGTCTGTTCTTGTGCCAGTACCATACTGTCTTGATGATGACAGCTTTGTAATAGAGCTTAAAGTCTGGAATTGTGATGCTACCGACTTTGGCTTTCTTTTTCAATATTCCTTTCGCTATTCGAGGTCTTTTCTGGTTCCATATAAATTTTAGGATTATTTTTTCTATTTCTTTAAAAAAATGGATGGGATTTTGATAGGGATTGCATTAAATACGTAGATTGCTTTAGGTAGAATAGACATTTTCACAATATTTGTTCTTCCAATCCATGAGCATGGAACATTTTTCCATTTCTTTGTGTCTTCCTCAATTTCTTTCATGAGGACTTTATAGTTTTCTGAGTATAGATTCTTTGCCTCTTTGGTTAGATTTATTCCTAGGTATCTTATGGTTTTGGGTGCGATTGTAAATGGGACTGACTGCTCAATTTCTCTTTCTTCTGTCTTGTTGTTAGTGTAAAGAAATGCAACTGATTTCTGTGCATTGACTTTATATCCTGACACTTTACTGAATTCCTGTACAAGTTCTAGCAGTTTTGGAGTGGAGCCTTTTGGGTTTTCCACATATAGTATCATATCATCTGCAAAGAGTGATAGTTTGACTTCTTCTTTGCCAATTTGGATGCCTTTAATTTCTTTTTGTTGTCTGATTGCTGAGGCCAGGACTTCTAGTACTATGTTGAACAGCAGTGGTGATAACGGACATCCTTGCCGTGTTCCTGACCTTAGCGGAAAAGCTTTCAGTTTTTCTCCATTGAGAATGATATTTGCAGTGGGTTTTTCATAGATGGCTTTGGTGATATTGAGGTATGTGCCCTCTATCCCTACACTTTGAAGAGTTTTAATCAGGAAGGGATGCTGCACTTTGTCAAATGCTTTTTCAGCATCCATTGAGAGTATCATATGGTTCTTATTCTTTCTTTTATTAATGTATTGTATCACATTGATTGATTTGTGGATGTTGAACAAACCGTGGAGCCCTGGAATAAATCCCACTTGGTCGTGGTGAATAATCCTTTTAATGTACTGTTGGATCTTATTGGCCAGTATTTTGGTGAGAATTTTCGCATCTGTGTTCATCAAGGATATGGGTCTGTAATTCTCTTTTTTGATGGGATCCTTGTCTGGTTTTGGGATCAAGGTGATGCTGGCCTCATAAAATGAGTTTGGAAGTTTTCCTTCCATTTCTACTTTTTGGAACAGTTTCAGGAGAATAGGAATTAATTCTTCTTTAAATGTTTGGTAGAATTCCCCTAGGAAGCCATCTGGTCCTGGACTTTTGTTTGTTTGGAGATTTTTGATGACTGTTTCAATCTCCTTACTGGTTATGGGTCTGTTCAGGCTTTCTATTTCTTCTTGGTTCAGTTGTGTTAGTTTATATGTCTCTAGAAATGTATCCATTTCTTCCAGATTGTCGAATTCGTTGGCGTAGAGTTGCTCATAGTATGTTCTTATAATTGTTTGCATTTCTTTGGTGTTGGTTGTGATCTCTCCTCTTTCATTCATGATTTTATTTATTTGTGTCCTTTCTCTTTTCTTTTTGATAAGTCTGGCCAGGGGTTTGTCAGTCTTATTAATTCTTTCAAAGAACAAGCTCCTAGTTTCATTGATTTGTTCTATTGTTTTTTTAGTTTCTATTTCATTAATTTCTGCTCTGATCTTTATGATTTCTCTTCTCCTGCTGGGTTTAGGCTTTCTTTGTTGTTCTTTCTCCAGCTCCTTTAGGTGTAGGGTTAGGTTGTGTATTTGAGACCTTTCTTGTTTCTTGAGAAAGGCTTGCACCGCTATATATTTTCCTCTCAGGACTGCCTTTGTTGTGTCCCACAGATTTTGAACTGTTGTGTTTTCATTATCATTTGTTTCCATGAATTTTTTCAATTCTTCTTTAATTTCCTGGTTGACCCATTCATTTTTTAGAAGGATGCTGTTTAGTCTCCATGTATTTGCATTCTTTCCAAATTTCCTCTTGTGATGGAGTTCTAGCTTCAGAGCATTGTGGTCTGTAAATATGCCGGGAATGATCCCAATCTTTTGATACTGGTTGAGACCTGATTTGTGACCCAGGATGTGGTCTATTCTGGAGAATGTTCCATGTGCACTAGAGAAGAATGTATATTCTGTTGCTTTGGGATGGAATGTTCTGAATATATCTGTGATGTTCATCTGGTCCAGTGTGTCATTTAAGGCCTTTATTTCCTTGTTGATCTTTTGCTTAGATGATCTGTCCATTTCAGTGAGGGGAGTGTTTAAGTTCCCTGCTATTATTGTATTACTGTCAATGTATTTCTTTGATTTTGTTATTAATTGGTTTATGTAGTTGGCTGCTCCCATGTTAGGGGCATAAATATTTAAGATTTTTAGGTCTTCTTGTTGGACAGACCCTTTGAGTATGATAGAGTGTCCTTCCTCATCTCTTATTATAGTCTTTGGCTTAAAATCTAATTGATCTGATATAAGGATTGCCACCCCAGCTTTCTTGTGATGTCCATTAGCATGGTACATTGTTTTCCACCCCCTCATTTTAAATCTGGAGGTGTCTTTGGGTCTAAAATGAGTTTCTTGTAGGCAGCATATTGATGGGTTTTGTTTTTCTATCCATTCTGATACCCTGTGTCTTTTCATTGGGGCATTTAGCCCATTAACATTCAGGGTAACTATTGAGTGATATGAATTTATTGCCATTGTATTGCCTGTAAGGTGACTGTTACTGTAAATTGTCTGTTTCTTTCTGATTTACTACTTTTAGGGTCTCTCTTTGCTTAGAGGACCCCTTTCAATATTTCCTGTAGAGCTGGTTTGGTGTTTGCAAATTCTTTCAGCTTTTGTTTGTCCTGGAAGCTCTTTATCTCTCCTTCTATTTTCAATGATAGCCTAGCCGGATATAGTATTCTTGGCTGCATGTTTTTCTCGTTTAGTTCTCTGAATATATCATGGCAGTTCTTTCTGGCCTGCCAGGTCTCTGTGGATAGGTCTGCTGCCAATCTAATGTTTTTACTCTTGTATGTTACAGACTTCTTTTCCCGGGGTGCTTTCAGGATTTTCCCTTTGTCGCTAAGACTTGTAAATTTTACTATCAGGTGACGAGGTGTGGAACTATTTTTATTGATTTTGAGGGGCGTTCTTAGCATCTCCTGGATTTTGATGTTTGTTCCCTTTGCCATATTAGGGAAATTCTCTCCAATAATTGTCTCCAATATACCTTCTGCTCCCCTCTCTCTTTCTTCTTCTTCTGGAATACCAATTATTCTAATGTTGTGTCATCTTATGGTGTCACTTATCTCTCAAATTCTCTCCTTGTGGTCCAGTATTTGTCTCTCTTTTGCTCAGCTTCTTTATTCTCTGTCATTTGGTCTTCTATGTCACTAATTCTTCTGCCTCATTTATCCTGGCAGTAAGAGCTTCCATTTTTGATTGCACCTCATTAATAGCTTTTTTGATTTCAACTTGGTTAGATTTTAGTTCTTTTAGTTCTCCAGAAAGGGCTTTTATCTCTCCGGAGAGGGTTTCTCTAATATCTTCTATGCCTTTTTCGAGCCCGGCTAGAACCTTGAGAATCATCATTCTGAACTCTAGATCTGTCATATTACCAATGTCCGTATTGATTAGGTCCCCAGCCTTCGGTACTGCCTCTTGTTCATTTTTTTGTGGTGAGTTTTTCCACCTTGTCATTTTGTCCAGATAAGATTTGCTTTCTCCTCCTCTAGAATTCCGCTGTTCTTGGTGAGTGAAGTTGGTCTTGGCTGGGTTTCTTGTTGATCTTCTGGGGAGGGGCCTGTTGTAGTGATTCTCAAGTGTCTTTGCCGCAGGCAGAATTGCACCACCCTTGCCAGGGGCCAGGCTAAGTAATCCACTTGGGTTCACTTTCGGGAGCTTTTGTTCCCTGAGCGCTTTCTGTAGAGTTCCAGAGGATGGGAATGAAGATGGTGGCCTCCTAATCTCTGGCCCAGAGGAGCCGAGATCTTGGGGTCCCACTCCTCAGTGCACCCTCAGAGAAAAGCGCCCAACCGCCCCTGCGTCCCTGGCCTCCAGTCGCACCTGGAGGATAGCAGTCAATTGCTGGCACTTGGAGAAAAGCACCCGTTTGCTTCTGTCTCCGTGGCCTCCAGCCGGGCTCCGAGCCCACCCAGCCTGCGACCGGCACAAGGTAACCCCGGGCTGAGAGCTCGCTCCTGGGCTTTGTCGCTGTAGCTGGCTTCCCCGCTCTAATACCTGCGAGCTCTGCGGCACTCAGACACCCCCGGTCGTTCTGTGACCCCGCCTGGGCTTCCCCCCCGTTTCGCCTCTGGAGCGATGTCCCTCCGTGGAGCAGACTTTTAAAAGTCCCGATTTTGTGCTCCGTTGCTCCGCTGCTTGCCAGGAGCCGGCCCCTCCTGCCACTTTGTCTTCCCGTCGCTTTGGATTCACTTCTCCGCAGGTCCTACCTTTCAAAAAGTGATCGATTTTCAGTTTCTAGAATTGTTGCTCCTCTTCTCTTCGATTTCCCGTTGAATTTGTAGGTGTTTGAAGTGGTTTGATAAGCTATCTAGCTGATCTCCTGCTACCTGATGTCGTCTCAGCCTGCTACTTCTCCGCCATCTTGACTCCTCCCCTACTTTTCTCTTTTTATGTTTTCACATTTTTATTTAAATTTTTGTAAGTTATCATACAATGCAATGTTGGTTTCAGGGTAGAATTCAGTGATTCATCACTTATGATACCCAGTGCTCATCATAACCGGTGCCCTCGATAATACCCATCACCCTTCTAGCCCATCCCTCATCTACCTCCTTTCATCAACCCTCACCATTTTAATTATTATGTATGTTGGTGTGGAGCTCCTTGGGTAGATTTTGCTTGGGGCTTTCTGTGCATCCTGGATCTTGATTTCTGTTTCATTCCCAAGATTAGGAAGATTTTCAGCTATTAATACTTCAAATAAATTTTATGTCCCCCCCCCCACCTTTTCCCTCTCTTCTCCATCTGGTATTCCTATACTGATAATGTTATTATGTTTGATGATGTCATGGAGTTCCCTTAAACTAATCACATTTTTTCTTTTTTCTTTTTGCTGTTTGGTTTGGTTGTTTTCCATTACTCTGTCTTTCCACTCACTGGTCCCTTCCACCTTTTCTAATGTTATCGATTCTGTTGTAGGGCATTTTAAATTTCAGTTAGTTCTCCATGTCTTATTGGTTCTTTTTTATATTTCCTATCTCTTTGTTAACTGTCTCACTAAGATCCTCCACTCTTTTCTCAAGTCCAATAAGTACTTTTATGACCATTATTTTGAATTATTTATTATGTTTATTGCTTACCTTTGTTTCATTTAGCTAGTTTGCTCTGGTTTTGTCTTGTTCTCTTATTTAGGACATATTTCTCTGTTGCCTCATGTGTCTACCTCTATGTGTATGTTTCTATGTATTTGGAAAATCTGTTACATCTCGACAGTTACATTCCTGACAGTAGTGGCCCTAAGAAGAAGATGTCCTGTTGTACCCTGTAGTGCAATGTCCTCTGTTCACTAGAACCAGGCACTTCAGCAGTGTCTCCTATTTAGGTTGTATGCATCCTACTGTTTCGGCTAAGCTGTGTTTGCTTTTAGACCAGTTGACTGCAATGGGCCACTTTGCCTGTTGTGGGTGTGGTTTGGTCCTTGTGCTCTTAAGGGGACAATCTGGATCTGCTGTGGGCTTATAGTTGGGCAGGTTCAGCAGTCAGACCAGATGCCTGTCCTCACCCTGTCTCCTGTGTCAGTAGTTATACTGGACTGCAAAGTAGTCTCCCTCCATTGTCACCTGGAGGATTTTCTGGTGGGCAGGGCTTCAGTTAAAACAGATGCCTTCCCCAAATCCATCTGTTGGGCCTGCATGACCCTGAACTGCAGGTGCCTCTCCATGTGCTGCTCCCTTGGGGCCAGCAGGAAGACCAGATATCTGTCCTCAGTCCCTCTGCTGGGGCTGTAGTTGAACTGGTGTATGTGGTTATCTTCCCCTCTCCCCATGGCATGAGTCACTTTGGAGCAGTGCCAGTCCCTTCCCAGGCTTCTTGCAGGGTGTATTGCAACAGAAACTACTTGGAGGGGGCAGGTTAGATGGGGGGCAGATCTGCAGAAGAACCTGGGAGCAGGGTGGGTGTTGTTAGCAAGGTAGGCACAGAGTGTTCTTGAGGGTTCCTTTAAGTGTCTAGCTATCTCAGGTTGTGTGTGTGTGTGTGTGTGTGTGTGTGTGTGTGTGTGTGTGTTTGGTGGGGAGTGTAATGGTGCCTGCCAGCTCTTTTGTTCTTGGATAAGTCTCCTGAAGATCCCTGCCCTTTCAGTGCATGTTTAGAGATTAGTAAATAAATCTTCCTCGTGTACACCAGGAGTTTTTCAAGCAGTTGCTTTAATGCTCATCTCTGCTGGGTTGTTTGTTATACTCTCTTTAAGGGTGGGGACTCTGTGACTATTGTCCTCTGAGTCTTCCAGAGCTAAGACCATGGATTTTTAAAGTACCAGAGGTAAACCCTGCTGATGGCAAATACTTGCAAAGTTAAGTCCCACTGGTTTTCAAAGCCAAATGTTATGGGGGTTTGTCCTCCCTCTGCAGGTCTCATGCTTCAGGGGTGCCTAATATGGGGTCCACTCTCTTCCCTTCTCTGTGCTTGTGGTTCCCTCCTGTTTGTGGTTAGTCTTGCTGTGAATTTGTTTCCCAACCTTGTCTTCACCTCTTCTATCTTTTTTGACGCGTCCTTTCTATGATTAAGTGTAGAAAGTTTGTTCTGTTCATCTTTGGGCCATTTTCTGGGCTAGTTCGTAGACATGGCTATTATCTAGGTGTGCCCATGGGATGAGGTGAATCTAGGATCCTCCTACTCTGCCATCTTCTCAGAAGTCTAAACTGTGGCATTATTCTGTGCCCCACTAATCTGCTCAGTGTTCCTTGGTACCATCCCTTCCTAGTAAGATTTGCAGCATTGGGAGTGGGGATTCCCTTCATTACTATGTCTCTATCTCTCTTGCAGTTTTCTCCCATCCAAGTACTAACCAGGCCCAACACTGCTTAGCTTCTGAGATCAGATGAGATAGGGACAGTTCAGGGTGTTATGGCCATAGACTCTCTTGCAGTTTTCTATGTGGTCTCCATCTTTTCTTGTCCAGAAGCCCCCAATTTTTCTTCAGGACAAATTGCTCTATAAATAGGTATAGAATTGGGGTATCTATGGTGGGAGTGAATTCAGGGTCTTCTACATTGCCATGTTGAACTCTTTTCCAATAATTAATAGGGATGTACTTATTTCCATTTTGTTGTTTTACTTTAGCTGTTTTGTGATTACTTTGTTTTTTCTTCTTGTTCACTTCCTTTTTGATGATCTTCTGTAGTTTTTTTTAAGATTTTATTTGTTTATTTGACAGAGATCACAAGTAGTAGAGAGCTAGGCAGACTGAGAAGAAGGGAAGTGGGCTCCCTGCTGAGCAGAGAGCATGATATGGGGTTTGATCCCAGGACCCTGGGATCATGACCTGAGCCGAAGGCAGAGGCTTTGACCCACTGAGCCACCCAGGTGCCCTGATCTTCTGTAGTTTTATGCTTAGATTTATTTCTTTTTAAAATTAATTTATTTAATTCAATTAGTTAACATACAGTATATTAGTTTCAGATGTGGAGTTCAGTAATTCATCAGTTGCATATAACACCCAGTGCTCATTAAAGCATGTGCCCTCCTTAATGCCCATCACCCAATTACCCCATCCTCCCCACCTCTCCTCCAGCAACACTGTTTGTTTCCTATATCTTATGGTTTGTCTCCCTTTCTGATTTTGTCTTACTTTATTTTTCCCTCTTTTCCCCAATGATCCTCTGTTTTATTTCTTAAATTCCACATATGAGTGAAACCATATAGTTGCCTTTCTCTGATTTACTTATTTCACTTAGCATAATACCCTCCACTTCTATCCTTGTTGGTGTAAATGGTATGATTTAATCCTCTTTGATGGCTGAGTAATATTCCACTGTATGTATATGTGTGTGTATGTATGTATGTGTGTGTATATGTATGTATGGATATATATACACACACACATATATACATACACACACACATATATATATACATATATATATATATATATAAAGAAGATCTGGTGTGTGTGTATATATATGTATATACATATATACACATATATATGTGTGTGTGTGTGTGTGTATACCAGATCTTCTTTATCCAGTCATCTGTTGATGGATATCTGGGCTTTTTCCATATTTTGGTGATTGTGGACATTGCTGCTATAAACATTGGATGCAGGTGACTCTTCAGCTTACTACATTTGTATCTTTGGGGTAAATACCCAGTAGTGCAATTGCTGGGTCATAGGGGAACTCTATTTTCAACTTTTTGAGGAACCTCAAAGTTCAGAGTAGCTGCACCAATTTGCATTCCTACCAACAGTGTAAGAGTGTTCCCCTTTTCCCACATCCTCTCCAACATCTGTTATTTCCTGAATTGTTCATTTTAGCCATTCTGACTGGTGTGAGGTGTTATCTCATTGTTGTTTTGATTTGTATTTCCCTGATGCCAAGTGATGTTGAGCATTTTTTCATGTGTCGGGTAGCCATTTGACATCATCTTTGAAGAAATATCTGTTCACGTCTTGGCTATCATTTGGAGTGGAAGGAGAGATTAAAAACTTCCAGGACAAACAGAAACTAAAAGATCTCTAAACCAACCCTGTAAGAGATCTTAAAGGGGATCCTTTAAGTGAGGAGACAGCCCCAAAGTAACATAGACCAGAAAGGAACAAAGACAATATACAGAATCAGTGACTTTACAGGTAATACAATGGCACTAAATTCATATATTTCAGCAGTTACTCTGAATGTAAATGGGCTAAATGTCCCAATCAAAAGACACAGGGTATCAGATTGGATAAAAAACATGACCCATCCATCCATATGCCTTCTACAAGAGACTCCTTTTAGACCCAAAGTCACCTCCAGATTGAAAGTGAGGGGGTGGAGAACAATTTATCATGCTAATGGGCATGAAAAGAAAGCTGGGTTAGCCCATCATTATATCAGACAAATCAGATTTTAAACCAAAGACTGTAATAAGAGATGAAGAGAGACACTGTATCATACTTAAAGGGTTTATCCAATAAGAAGATCTAACAATTGTAAGTATTTATGCCCCTAACTTGGGAGCAGCCAGATATATAAACCAATTAATGGCAAAATTAAACACATTGATAATAATACAATAATAGTAAGGAACTTTAACACCCCACTCACAGCAATGGACAGATCATTTAAACAGAAGATCAACAAGGAAACAAGGACTTTAAAAATTTTTTAAATTTTTTATTAACATATAATGTATTTTTAGCCCCAGGGGTACAGGTCTGTGAATTGCCAGGTTTACACACTTCACAGCACTCACCATAGCACATTTCCTCCCCAGTGTCCATAACCCCACCACCCTCTCCCTACCCCTCTCCCTCCAGCAACCCTCAGTTTATTTTGTGAGATAAAGAGTCTCTTATGGTTTGTTTCCCTCCTGATCCCATCTTGTTTCATTTTTTCCTTCCCTGCCCCCCAGACCCCCAATGTTGCCTCTCAAATTCTTCATATCAGAGAGATCATATGATAACTGTCTTTCTCTGATTGACTTATTTCGCTCAGCATAATACCCTCTAGTTCCATCCACATCATCGCAAATGGCAAGATTTCATTTCTTTTGATGGCTGCATAGTATTCCATTGTATATATATACTGTATCTTCTTTATCCATTCATCTGTTGATGGACATCTAGGTGCTTTCCATAGTTTGGCTATTGTGGACATTGCTGCTATAAACATTCAGGTGCACATGCCCCTTCGGATCACTACGTTTGTATCTTTAGGGTAAATACCCAGTAGTGCAATTGCTGGTTTGTGGGTAGCTCTATTTTCAACTCTTTGAGGGACCTCCATGTGAAACAAGGACTTTGAATGGCACACCGGACCAGACGGACTTCACAGATATATTCAGAACACTCCATTCTAAAGCAACAAAATACACATTCTTCTCTAGTGTACATGGAATATTCTCCAGAATAGATCTTTCTTTGTTGTGGATCTTCCATAAGGTTTTTGCTTTGTCATTATTTTGAAGCTTACATAAAACTGCTTATAACTGTCTATTTTAAGTTGAAATAACTTTAGTGTGAACACATTCAAAAGGTCTACATTTTTTTAAAGATTTTATTTATTATTTATTTGACAGAGGGAGAGAGATCACAAGAAGGCAGAGAGGCAGGCAGAGAGAGAGGGGAAAGCAATCTCCCTGCTGAGCAGAGAGCCTGATGTGGGGCTCGATCCCAGGACCCTGAGACCATGACCCGAGCCAAAGGCAGAGGCTTAACCCACTGAGCCACCCAGGCGCCCCTAAAAGCTCTACATTTTTATTCCTCCTTCCCACATTTTGTGTTTTTGATTCCACAATTTACACCTTTTATTTTATGTATCCATTAACAAATTATTGCAGTTTTTAGTTATTTCTACCTTTTGTTTTTTAACCTTTATGCTAGCTTATAAGTAATTAACCCACCACATTTATAATATTAGATTATCCTGAATTTCATTATATATTTACCTTTACCATTGAGGCTTATACTTTGTTTTCCTGTTACTAATCACTGCTCATTTGTTTTCTCTTACAGAAGCATTGAACACATCTTATAAGGCCTGTCTAGGTGTGATGAACTCTTTTAAGTTTTGCTTCTCTAGAAAACTCCTTATCTCTCTTTCAATTCTGATGGACAACTTTGCTGGGTAGAGTGTTCTTGTTTGGCAGTTTTTTCCTTTTAGCACTCTTAATATATTTGCTACTTCCTTCTGGCCTGCAAAATTTGTGCTGAGAAATCTGATAGTCTAATGGCTGTTTCCTTATATTTAGCAAGTAGTTTTTCTCTTGTTGCTTTTAAGATTCTCTCCTTGTCTTTAACATTTGAGACTAATTACATGTATCTTGTTTTGGGTCTCTTGGGTTAATCTTATTTGGAATTTTCTGGGCTTCCTAGATCTGGATTTTTGTGTCCATTGCCAGACTAAGAAAGTTTCAACCATTATTTCCTCGAATAATTTTATGACCCCTTTCTCTCTCTTCACTTTTGGGGACTCCTATAATGTAATTTTTGGTCTGCTTGATGTTATCCTATGTGTCCCTTAAGCTATCTTCACCCTTTTTCATCCTTTTAAAAATTTTGCTTCCCTGATTGATTGGTAAGTTCCACTGCCCTGTGTTCAGATTCAGTGACCTTTTCTTCTGCCTCTTCTAGTCTCCTGTTGAACACCTCTATTGTATTTCTCAGTTCAATTATTATAGTCTTCATCTCTGTGACTTCTATTTGGTACTTTCTTATATTTTCTATTTCTTTGTTGAAATTCTTACTTTGTTCATTCATTCTTCTCCTGAGTTCAGTGAGCATCTTTATGACCATGAGTTTAACCTCTTCATCATGTAAGTCATTTATCTGTTTCATTACTGTGTTTTTCTGAGGGCTTACCTTGTTCTTTCAGTTGGAACATATTATTCTTTTTCTTCATTTTCCTTGTCTCTCTGCATTGTTTTCCATGTGTTAGATAAAACAGTCACCTTCCCAGTCTTAAAGCATGGCCTCATTAGGAGATGGTCCTTATCATTCAACCCTTCTTTAGCTCTTGGCTGTCTTAAACCTTTGTGATTTCCAAGAAGTCAGCTTTACTTTTAGTGGTTCCCAGTAGCTGAGGGTGTGCCAATACCCTCAACTACTGGGTGGAATACCTGTCAGTATTCCAAAGGGGAGGAACTTAGCACCTAGCATTAGTCTGATTGGAAGCTAGCTAATCAGGCAGCTGCTCTTAAAGTATGCAAATACACTTCTTTCAAGGGAAGACTGGAAGCTGGGTGTTTCTGTTGGCTCCCTCTGCACTGAGCCCTAATGTAATAGCCAATTAAGAACTGTTTCTTTGGTATTATCCTGTTGAACCTGTGAACACAAGCCCTATTGGCCATGGAGCCACACTACCAAGGGAAGTATTTTCTGGGTGGCAGACACAAAAGTAGGGTGTCAGGAGAGCATGAATATACGCTTGTCAGCCTCCCACTCTCTGCAGAGAGTCACCCCCTCAATGTATGTTTAGAAGACTGCTCTTCAGGCCACAGCTTTGAAGATGAGCTAATAGGCTTCTTTCACAGATATCAAGGTAGAGGAGAATGCAGAGATGGTGGTCTCTGGCTTATGTTCCCCGAGGGCAACTTCACAGTCCTCTAGATATGTGCCAAAGCAGAGGACTACCCCTTAGAATAAAGCTCTAAGACAAGAAAATAAGCTTCTTTCACAGAAAGACTGGGGATGTGCTATCCTTGCTGTGCCCTGAGGTAGTGGCCAACCAAGAACAGTCTGGTTGTCTTAGTCACATGGAACCCATGAAACAAGGCCCCCTGGCCACCAGACACATGTACAAGCACCCTTCCTGGGAATACTGGCAATCTGGAGTGTGGCAGGGGAAAAGCGTGAAGGTATAGTGTCCATTTTCTGAGGTCTCTGGAGACGAGACATCCCTGACAGTATCTCTAACATTATCCCATTTAATATAATGGGCAATTTATCTCTGCAGTTATGGGTAATATCAGGAATTTTGTTAGATTCCTCTCAAAATTTTTTTGGTGATTTAAGTTGATAATCCTTAAATGTAATGCACATCATAACTTTCCCCATTTTCTTTTTTTCCTAATCAGGGCCTTGTCCTGACAGTTAATAATAGCTTCTCTGAATTTCTCCAACTTTTGTCAACAGTGAGATTACATAAGTATTTCTCTAGGTTAAACTTGTTTCTTTAGAATAATGGTTAGCCCAAGAATTACCATTAGAGTCTGGGTCTTTGTGTCTTATTTTATTTTAATTTTAAAAAAGATTTTATTTATTTATTTGTCAGAGAGAGAGAGAGAGCAAACTCAGGCAGAGTGGCAGGCAGAGAGAGAAGCAGGCTCCCTGCTGAGAAAGGAGCCCAGTGTGGGGTCAATCCCAGGACCCTGAGATCATGCCCTGAGCTGAAGACAGTGACTTAACTGACTGAGCCACCCAGGCATCCCTGGGTCTTTGTGTTTTGATAATTATTGTTATTATAGCTATTTTCTTACATGTTAGTAAAGCATATAAAATGTCTTTGTTGGGCACCTGGGTGGCTCAGTTGGTTAGGTGACTGACTCTCGATTTTGGCTCATGTCATGATCTCAGGGTCGTGAGATCGAGCCCTGCCATCAGGCTCCATGCTCAGCTGGAAGTCTTGCTTGTCTCCCTCCCCATCTGTCCCTCCCCTAACTCTCTCTCTCTCAAATAAATCCTAAAAAAAGGCTTTATTATTCAATTTTTACAGGCTTTTTTCAAGATCTTTAAGACTCTTTGAGTGAAAAGCAGTCAGAATCCCTCCAAATGTAACTATGTACAGTACAGTAATAGAACAAGGCATCATACATATCATTGTCCTCACCTGAAGTTAGCAAAGCTGGATTCTGGAATGACACCACTCCTTTATCTCTTTTCCAAGAATTAGCAATGCCTCCTTCCAAGCAGAATCTAGGGGAAGACACAACTCCTTTACCTCTCTCTAGGTCACTTGTTCCACCTGACCCCTTTATATGGTTCTAATGCAGTTGCTTTCTTTCTTTTTTTTTTTTTTTTTTTTCTTCTTAAGATTTTACATATTGAGAAAGAGAGAGCACAAGCAGGGGGAGCAGCTGAGGGAGAGAGAGAAGCAGGCTCTCGGCTGAGTAGGGAGCCCAAATGGGACTCAATCCCAGGACCCTGGGATCACCACCTGAGCCGAAGGCAGAGACCCCAATAGACTGAGCTACCCAGGTGCCCCTCTAAGGCAGTTTCTGCTTGTGGGAAATGGTGACAAGTAGTGAGCCACCAACTCCCAGGTGGTATTAGATCCCTGCCTCTTAGAACTTTCAGCACCGCGGACAGCGCCCCAGTCTGTTCTGAGTTCCAAGCTCTTGCTATTTCCTGACCCTCAGCCCTGTGTTTTCCCAGGCCCTTTACCTAGGGGCAGGGAGGTGGGGAACCAAGTTATTATTCTGTGGTCTGTGGGCAGTTCTGGCCAATGACTGGCCCCACCACTTCTGCAAGAATCCATCTTCAGAGCTGGTTCCATTGCCTCTTTCACTCAAGGCATCAGTGGACCCAACTGCATACAGCTAGGCGGGTGAGGAGTGCCAGGAACAGGCCGGAATCCTGCAGTTGCAGCCTTCCTAGTACTTTTCCTCCACCTTCCCTTTGCTTCTAGACATTTGGCAACTTCTTACTTTCCAATCACAATATAAGATACATATTTACTGAAAATAATCCACGTATAAGTGGACCTGCACAGTTCAAACTCCTGTTGTCCAAGGGTCAAATGTATATCATCATCTAAAAGTACTTGCATATTTTGTTAATTTAAGAAAAGGTAAATTAAAATTCTTTTTGTATCCATTTCTTTCCATAAAGTGCACACCTCTAAATATTACTTACAAATGACCTTAAGGTCCAAGTTTTTAGAAGTTAGTTACCAATCTGGACATTAAAATTTCAAAAGCATAGTAAGTCTTCATGAATTATAGTATTTTAAGAATTTTTAAAAATTAAGCTATTTAAAAAGATATTTAAATGATATATATGTACACATACATATATATAATATATATACACATATATTTACATAAAAAACTTAAAAATTTTTGTTTTTAAAGTTTTTAAGTTCACTTTTGTCAACATATACTGTATTATTAGTGTCAGAGGTAGAATTCAGTGATTCATCTGTTGCATATAACAGTGCTCATTAGTTCAAGTCCCTCCTTAATGCCCATCACCCAGTTACCCCATCCCCTGCTTCTGTTTGTTTCCTACAGTTGAGAGTCCCTTATGGCTTGCCTCCCTGTTTTCCTCTTATTTTTTTCTTCCCTTTCCCTATGTTCATCTGTTTTGTTTCTTAAATTCCACGTATGGGTGAAACCATGTAGTTGTCTTTCTCTGACTTATTTATTTTGCTCAGCATAATACCCTCCAGTTCCATCCACATTGATGCAAATGACAAGATTTCATTCTTTTTGATGGCTTGTAATATTCCATTGTATATGTATATACCACATCTTCTTTATTCATTCATCTGTTGATGGATATCTGGGCTCTTTCCATATTTTGGCTTTTGTGAACATTGCTGCTATAAATACTGGGGTGCACATGCACCTTCAAATCAGTATTTTTGTATCTTTGGATAAATACCTAACAGTTCAATTCCTGGGTCATAGGGTAGCTCTATTTTTAACTTTTTGAGGAACCTCCATACTGTTTTCCAGAGTAGCTGCCCCAGTTTGTATACCCACCAACAATGTAAGAGGGTTCCCCTTTCTCCACATTATCACCAACATCTGTAATTTCCTGAGTTGTTCATTTTAGCCATTCTTACTGGTGTGAAGTGGTATCTCATTGTGGTTTTGATTTGTATTTCCCTGATCCTGAGTGACGTTGAGCATTTTTTCATGTGTCTCTACATGTCTGTGGAGAAATGTCTGTTCATGTCTTCTGCCCACATCTTGACTGGATTTTTTTTTTGGGGGGGGGGAGGATGTTGAATTGGTAAGTTCTTTATAGATTTTGGGTACTAGCCCTTTATCTGATAAGACGTTTGTGTCTTATCAGATAAAGACTTCCATAAGTAAGTTTCTTTTAAATTTTAAATTTTGTTTCCTTTGCTGTGCAAAAGCTTTTTTCTTGATGAAGTTCCAATAGTTCATTTTTGCTTTTGTTTCCCTTGCCTTTGGAGACAAAGCAAGAAGTTGCTGCAGCCGTGGTCAAAGAGGTTGCTGACTCTAGGATTTTGATGGATTCCTGTCTCACATTTGGGTCTTTCATTCACTTTAAGTTTATTTTTGTGTATGTTTTAAGAAAATGGTCCATTTTCATTCTTCTACAGGTGGCTGTCCAATTTTCCCAGCACCATTTATTGAATAAATGTCCTTTTTCCATTGGGTATTCTTCCCTGCTTTGTTGAAGATTAGTTGACCATAGGGTTGAGGGTCTATTTCTGGGCTCTCTATTCTGTTCCACTGATCTGTGTGTCTGTTTTTGTGCTAGTACTGTACTGCCCTGCTGATTACAGCTTTGTAATAGAGCTTGAAGTCTGGAACTGTGATGCCACCAGCTTTAGTTTTCTTTCAACATTCCTTCGGCTCTTCAGGGTCTTTTCTGGTTCCATACAAATTTTAGGATTGTCTGTCCCAGCTCTGTGAAAAAGCTGATTTGTATTTTGATAGGGCTTGCATTGAATGTGTAGATGGCTCTAGGTAGAATAGACATTTTAACAATATTTTTTCTCCAATATTTAACAATATTTTTTCTTCCAATCCATGAGGCATGGAATTTTTTTTTTTAATTTCCTTGTGTCTTCCTCAATTTCTTTCATAAATGTTCTGTATTTTTCAGAGTACAGATCATTTACCTCTTTGGTTAGGTTTGTTCCTCAGTATCTTATGGTTTTTGGTGCAATTGTAAATGGGATTGGTTCCTTGATTTCTCTTTCTTCTGCCTCATTGTTATTGTAGAAGTGCAACTGACTTCTGTGCACTGATTTTATATCCTGCCATGTTGCTGAATTCCTGTATCAGTTCTAGCAATTTTTTGGTGGAGTCTTTTGGGTTTTCTACATATAGAACCATGTGGTCTGTGAAGAGTGAAAGTTTGACTTCCTTTTCCCAATTCAGATGCTATTTATTTCTTTATATTGTCTGTTGAGGCTAGGACTTCCAGTACTATGTTAAACAATGTAGAATGGACATCCTTGCCGTGTTCCTGACCTTAAGGTAAAAGCTCTCAGTTCTTCCTCATTGAGGACAATATTTGCTGTGGGTTTTTCATATATGGCTTTGATGATATTGAGGTATGTTCCCTCTATCTCTACATGATGGAGAGTTTTATCAAGAAAGGATGCTGTATTTTGTCAAATACTTTTTCTGCATCTATTGAGACGATCATATGGTTCTTGTCTTTTCTTTTATTAATGTGGTGTATCACATTAATTGATTTGTGGATGTTGAACTACTCTTGACCCCACAATTATATCCCACTTGGTCATACTGAATAATCCTTTAAATTTTTTAAATTTTCAAGAAATATTTGAGAGAGAGAGAGCAAGTGAGAGAAAGCACAAGCCAGGGGGAGAGGCAGAGAGAGGAGAAGACTCCCCATGGAGCAGGGAGCCTGATGTGGGGCTTGATCCCAGGATCCCAGAATTATGACCTGGGCTGAAAGCAGATGATTAACTGAATGAGCCACTCAGGCATCCCATGAATAATCCTTTTTATGTATTGTTGGATCCTACTGGTTAGTATTTTGGTGAGACTTTTTGCATCCATGTTTGCATCATCAGGGATATTGGTCTGTAATTCTCATTTTTGGTGGGGTCTTTGGTTTTGGCATCAAGGTAATGCTGGCCTCATAGAATAAGTATGGAAGTTTTCCTTCCGTTTCTGTTTTTTGAAATGGTTTCAGAAAAATAGGTATTCATTCTTCTCTCTCTTTTTTTAAAAGATTTTATTTATTTGACAGAGATCACAAGTAGGCAGAGAGGCAGGCAAAGAGAGGGGGATAGGAAGCAGGCTCCCCGCTGAGCAGAGAGCCCGATATGGGGCTTGATCCCAGAACCCTGGGATCATGACCTGAGCTGAAAGCGGAGGCTTTAACCCACTGAGCCACCCAGGCACCCCTAATATTCATTCTTCTTTAAATGTTTGGTAGAATCCTGCTGGGAGGCCATCTGACCCTAGACTCCTGTTTGTTGGGAGATTTTTGATTACTGATTCAATTTCTTTGTTATGGGTTTGTTTAGGTTGTCTATTTCTTCCTGTTTCAGTTTTTGTGGTTTAGGAATGCATGCATTTCTTCCAGATTGCCTAATTGTTGGCATGTAGTTGCTCATAATATTTAATTTTTTGTATTTCTTCGGTGTTGGTTGTGATCTCTCATCTTTGATTCATGATTTCATTTATTTGGGTCCTTTCTTCTTTCTGATAAGTCTTTTTTTTTTTAAAGATTTTATTTATTTATTTGACAGACTGAGATCACAAGTAGGCAGAGAGGCAGGCAGAGAGAGAGGGGGAAGCAGGCTCCCTGCTGAGCAGAGAGCCCGATGCGGGGCTCGATCCCAGGACCCTGGGATCATGACCTGAGCGGAAGGCAGAGGCTTAACCCACTGAGACACCCAGGCGCCCCTAGGGGCTTGTTCTTATTCTTTCAAAGAACCATATCCTGGGGTGCCTGTGTGGCTCAGTCTGTTAAACATTTGCCTTTGGCTTAGGTCACAATATTAGAGGCTTGGGATTGAGCTCTGCATCTTGGGCTCCCTGCTTGGCAGGAAGCCTGCTTCTCCCTCTGCCTCTACCTGCCACTCCCCCTCCTTGTGCTCTCTCTCACTCCCTTTCTCAAATAAGTAAATAAAATCTTTAAAAAAGAAAACAAAAACTCCTGAAGAACCAGCTCCTAGTTTTATTTTTCTGTTCTACCATTCCTTTGATTTGTTTCATTGATTTCTGCTGGAATCTTTATTATTTCTCTCCTCCTGCTGGATTGAGGCTTTACTGTTCTTTTTTCAGCTCCTTAGGTTTAAGGTTAGGTTGTGTACTTGAGACTTTTCTTGTTTCTCAAGAAAGGCCTGTATTGTCCTATAGTTCCCTGTTAGGGCCATCTTTGCTCCCTCCCAAAGGTTCTGCATTGTCATGTTTTCATTTTCATTTGCTTCCATATATTTTTCAAATTCCTCTTTAATTTCCTGGTCGACCCATTCATTCTTTAGTAGGATGCTCTTTAAACTCCATGTATTTGAGTTCCTTCCAAATTTTTTCTTGTAATTGGCTTCAAGTTTTAAAGTTCTGGATATACACATGGAATAATAACAATTTTTTTTTTTAACTGGTTGAGGCCTGATTTGTGATCCGGTGTGTGATCTATCCTGGAGAATGTTCCATCTGCACTTGAGAAGAATGTATATACTGTTGCTTTAGGATGAAATGCTCTGAATACATGTGTGTTCCATCTGATTGGTGTGTCATTCAAAACCCTTGTTTCCTTGTTGATCTTTTGCTTAGATGATCTGTCCATTGCTGTGAGTGGGGTGTTAAAATCCCATACTATTATTTTATTATCAATGTGTTTAATTTTGTTATTAATTGGTTTATATATTTGGCTACTCCGATGTTAGGGGCATAAATACTTACAATTGTTAGATCTTCTTTTATTATGATTTAGTGTCCCTGTTCATCTTTTACTACAGCCTTTGGTTTAAAATCTAGTTTGTAAGATATAAGGACAGCTATCCCTGCGTTTATTTGATGCCATTACCATGATAAATGTCCTCTACCCCCTCACTTTCAATCTGGAGGTGTCATTGTATCAAATAAGTCTCTCGTAAGCAGCTCATCGATGGGTCTTGTTTTTTTATCCATTCGGATACTCCATGTCTTTTGATTGGAGTATTTAGTCCATTTACATTTTTTTTAAGATTTTATTTATTTATTTGACAGAGATCACAAGTAGGCAGAGAGAAGAAGGGAAGCAGGCTCCCCGCTGAGCAGAGAGCCCGATGTGGGACTCGATCCCAGGACCCTGGGATCATGACCTGAGCCAAAGGCAGTGGCTTTAACCCACTGAGCCACCCAGCCGCCCCCATTTTAGTTTATTTTAAAAATATTTATTATTTTGAGAGAGAGCAAGCATAAGCAGGGAGAGGGACAGGGGGAGGGGCAGGGGGAGAGGAAAAGAGTCCCAAGCGGACTTCTCATGGAGCAAGCTCAATCTCAATCTCACAACCCTGAGATCATGACCTGAGCTGAGATGAAGAGTTGGGTGCTTAACCGACTGAGCCACCAGGTGCCTCAGAGCTTTTTTTTTTTTTTTAAAATTTTTATTTATTTGAGAGAATGAGAGAGAAAAGGAGCAGGGGGAGCAGCAGGCAGAGGGAGAAGCAGACTCCCTGCTGAGCAAGGAGCCCAATGTGGGGCTTGATCCCAGGACCCCAGGATCTGAGCTGAAGGCAGATGCTTAACTGACTGAGCCACCCAGGTGCCCCAAGCTTTTACTTTTAAAATTCAAATTCAGCTTTGTGCAAAGCAAACTACCATGCTAACAAGTTTTTCACCATAAACCGTTAGACTGAATCCTGTCAGTTCATGTTAGGTGGGTCTGTTGCCAGGCAAATATCTCCTGCAAGAGTTACTGGGAAGTAACAAAGTAACAGCAGAAGCTCTCCTCTGTATTTTTCCTCATTTCATGTGTATGGTGTTTCTCAGTCCTGCTACTTTAGCAACATGGGGTGAAATTAGAACTTTTTTTTTCTAAAAGAGGAAGGCATTTTGGGAGTGTCAGGTGATTCTTATGAAGTTCAGAAGCCTTTAATGAGATACCTTTATTGAAGTAAAGTCTGGAACCAAACTGTTTCTCTTATAAATGAGGGTTAACAGGAAGCTCACCTGTTTCTGTTGGTCAGTAACACCTGATTGGCTTTGGTGGAGAAAGAGAAGCTCCAGCCTTGAATGGGTGTGTCCCAGTTTTGCAAGTGCATACAGGAGATCTGCTAGTGAGGCTGTCTGAGGGCCACGTTTGCCATGGGCCCCAAGCACCAGGGCTCCGGTTGTATAGGAATCTGGTGTCCCTGAGGGACAAAATATAGGTTGGAAAGGCAACGTGGCTCGTTCTACTGAGCCTTGGTGTAAAGCAGAGAAGAGGTGGGACTCAAGTTCATTTTGTACGTTTCACCTCAACCACTTTGACCTTGGGGGATGGTTGGATTTCTTCATGATGTAATTGACCTCAAACAGAAAGTTTGTGTTTAGTGTCTGCTGGTTACCCAGCAAGTCTGAGTGTTCAAAGGCTGGCTTTTAAAATAGACTGGAAATAAGCAGGGGAGAAAAGCCAGTTGGAGCAGGCAAGACTGTGTGAGAGAGTTAGCCGGGCTGACGAACTGTGGCATACCCAGTGTGCCTGGTATGTGGTGTTTCTACAGGTTCCATTTGGAGCATCTGTGGGGATCTGAAAAATTGCAAAAGGGTCAAAACACTTCTAATTAAAAGGAAGAATAAATTTTAGATGTGCCAATTATTTTCTCTCAAGGACCTTCAGTGACCACCATGGAAAGACATGGAATTTAATTAGACCACGGAGGTTTCCAGCCATGATAAATCAAACTGCACGGAATAAGGCAATGACAGAACGGTATACTCTGGGGTGAGAGAATCCAGTGATGAATAAATTCATCTTACTGTAAAGAAGAGACACACAACAATTCAAGGCTTTTGAAAAAAGCATCATTTATTTCAAAGTACAACACAAAGTTGTATTTTTAAGAAATACACATTCAATCTTGTATCCCAAGACTTGGCTATGTGCATTTCAGTTTATCGTTAAAATAACTTCAGGTATACAAATGGTACATACCTCAAGTACAAACAGCACAGAAAATGCGTATGGTCTCAACCGAATGTTTTTACATTCATTCACGGTTCTTAAAGTTGACTTACATTTCTGTAATCTGCTTTTAAACCAAGACAGCCTTATTTTAAAAAAATACTCTGTATTTTTCAGCACAAAGTCCTCATACATTTTTAAAATTAGATCTTGGTGCATAATATTGCGAAATTATTAAAAACCAAACTTGGTAATTTAATAAAATTGTCACATGCCAGGACTTCTGAATCAACTCAAATTATCTCCTTAGCTGTAAATGTCAAATTTGTGTTCAGACAGATAAATAAAGGATGGAAGAAGACAGGTGGTGGAGACTTGATAGCAGCTAAGGTTTTCAGATGTACAGGTCTTATTAGAATTTGTGGCTGAGTCCAGACTTTTCCCTAAAAGCACAACAGCAAATCTCATATTATCATAATTGCAAGAAAGATCTGAAAGAAGCGAGTGGTATAAGCCTGCCCTGCTTGAATCTGTTTTGCAAAGATGAGGAGGGTGGGGAGTGGGAAGCTACAGCAGTAACAGCCTTAAAAAGATGTCTCAAAAACTGGCATATCATGATCTAGATGAGGGGCCCCCACTTTTGTTTTTTTTTGTTTTGTTGCCTAATTTCAATTCTCATGAGGGAAGTGTGAATTAGACCAAGGGTCGGAGCTTCTTCTTCCGATTGTGGGGCTCCATATCCGCCATGGGTTGTAGGTCTGCCCCAAGTCATCAGCTGGACTGGAGGTGGAGGGAGCATGAGGAGCAGAGGAGTTTTCTGTGCCCATGAGACCAATGCTTGGCAGCGCGTTGGCTGGAGTAGTGAAGGGCAGGGTACTGTTCAGGTTGCTGGACCAGATCGAGCTGCTGAATGGAGTGGTGGACCACAAGCTGCTGGTGTTGCCAAGGATCGACTGACAAGACAGAAAACACGCAGCATGGAGCATCAGGACTGACAGGCGCGCAGGTGCTACGCGGGTGACGCTTATGCTAGAAACCGGGCCTGGGCCAGAAGGGCTTTCACCTTCTTTATTTTGAAACAAATGTTTCATACATACAGCCATCTCAGAATCTGAGCAGATGGGGCTTCTATCTTAAAGGGCTGGCAAACCACAGTGGGCCACATCCAGCCCTGCCTGTTTCTAAGTCAAAGGGCTGCGGGCACATGGCTGCCCCGCTGGGGGAGGGCCCGTCTGGCCACGTCGGCACGACTGCAGCAGAGGGGAACAGATGCAAAGAAGCAGGTTGGCCTGCGAAGCCTAAAATATTTACTGACCCATTTTAAAAGCAGCTTAACCATTCTTTAAAACTGAAGCCAGAATGATTTACAAGTAAAGAAGGTAAAGTATCTACTTTCAACCCTGCTTGTCTAATTTAGTTTTCCTGAGAATGAAGAAGGAATCACAGCAGGGTATTTTTCTGTCATCATTTTGTGAAAGCTGAAACCAGTAATTATCTTGGCAAGAATACTTCTTTGGAGCATGATCTCGACAGAAAAATTTAGCTGAAAAACCAACAAATGTACACTGGAAAAGTTCAAGCTAAGGTGCTCCCCCAAAGCAAAATTAATGCACCCTTCCAGCAGCTTGCTGCCGGGGACCCGAGAGGCTACAGGTCATAGAGGGTGAAGGCCACCCTCTGCCGCTGTCTGGCTGCCAGCCACAACTGTGGCCTGACTTGCAGGTTGGGACGAGGCGGTAATGCTTTGACTCAACTCGGAGACCCACCCCACAGGAGCTCACTTGTGCTTCCTATAGTTTCCTGACTGTAATCGCTGACGAATATGGGTGGGTCACTTGGGCAGAGTATGAAGACATGGCAATGGGCAATGAGGACCATAGAAGAACTAACCTGCCCCTTCCAGGCCATGCTCTGGCCTCTGTAACAGCGTCAGTGCTGCCTGAGGAGCAGTGACAGTAACAGCAGGAGTCATGAGGGAGCAGGTGAGGCCAAGCCCCGAGTACTCACTGTGGCCGTGTGGGTCGGGGAACTGGAACTGGCTGGCCAGGAAGGGCTGGGATCCGTTGCTGGAGAGTCCCAAAGGTAGGAAGGGCCACTACTAAACTCATTCCAGCCTCTCTGGGAGGCCTGATTGCATGATCGAGATAACCCAAGTTTGCTGAAAACTTCTGCAAATAAGGAAGCAATCAAGTGTGTATTATTTTGCCATGCTCACTGGGGCATTCATTCAGAGGCACATGTCCCCCCAGCTCTCACTCAGGGCCCCTCACCTGCTCTGCCAGCTCCCACCACAGCCTGGGGAAAACGGCACACAGGGGGTGTTCCCCAGAACTCGAGCGCATGGCACACAGTCTGAGCTCTTTACCTGGCCCGCTAGCTGGATGACACAGTGCAAACATCCCATTGCTAACGTGACTGCAGCGAAGGCAAAGCTCACACTGCAGCCTCTAGTCTGGGACACCAAGTAAGGAGCCCAGCATGGCCAGGAGTCACCTTTCAGACACACAATCCTTTTCTTGAAGTTCTTAAATAACGGCTGGGGACCACAAACCAGTTGGCACTCCTGGCACTGAGCTGGCTCTGCCGGACACCTGGGCTGCGGGCGGGTGGAAGAGGAGGCCCTTTAGAGAGGTTCCTGCTGGGCCTCCCTCACTGCAGGCCGCTGTGCCAAGGGCTGATGGGGCCTGGGCTCAGGCATCTGTTTGGGAGAGCTGCAACAGCCTGGCTGCCCTGAAGCCAGCCTGCGTGTCTTCTGTCAGTGCCTGACTACAGGGACAAAGAAACGCGCTGACAAAATGACAGGCTGGGGGGTGCCTGGGTGGCCTAGTCTGTTAAGTAGCTGCCATTGGCTCAGGTCATGATCTCAGGGTCCCTGCTTAGCGTGGGGAGTCTGCTTCTCCCTCTCCCTCTGGCCCCACCACTTGTGCTTGCTTGCTCGCTCACTCACTCTCAAATAAATAAAATCTTAAAAAAAAAAAAATGACAGGCTCTCCTGGTTCAGCGTGTTTCTCCACACATAAAACTAGACCTCATCTTCCCTTTTTCTTTGTCCACGGGCTTATTAGTTGCAGGTCTAGTGTTAAAACACTCACCACCAGTTAGGTTAAAAGAATTTCCAAAGGCCGAGAACGAATTGAGGGGTGTGAAGTCAGGGCTGCTGGGGTTGCTGGCAGGACTCCACAAACCCGAGCTGGATGTTACAGGAGGAAAATGCAACACACAGAGATGTATACTGGTTAGTGCGCACAGGCCTGTTACACACGGCTTTGCAGACAGCGGGCGCTGCGTCACCCGGGGGCACTTAGGCTATGGAAGACAGGCTCCTGTGCCAAAAAGGGTTCAGGCACAGAGAGGTTCTGAGCTCCTAGTCTACGCCAGAGCTGTGAGCTGGGCTCAAAGCAGGTGTTCTGCGGAGAGAACAGGTATTTTTTTTCCTTATGTTGATCTTCTGGTAATGGAAGATTGATTTTTAAAAATTTCCAATCCAGCACTCACCCCTTTCAATACAGGGTAGGTCGAGTTGGGGCTTTACGGACAGTCTTTACTATTACTGACCTGGGAAATTGAACCACAGCAATTGCTGCCCGTCACCGTGCCCAGGAGGGTTGCTCGGGGTCAGGAGAGCGCATCTCCAGTATTCAGTACACACTGTCCCGTACCAGCTCTCAAGCATAGTTTGTTCTCCTCTATGTGCTCACATCCTTTCTTACAAAAGACCATGACAGGGAAGAAGGACAGACACACACCTGGCCCTCTGTCGGGGGAGCCACCGGGCCTTCTGCTTCCACCCAACAGACCAGAGCTCCGAGAGGATGGCCTACTTGGAATCTCGGGGGGAACACAGGTATGGACAGAAAAAGCTAGCCCTGCCTTTTAGCTTTCTTTTGATTAAGAATGGTCTACTGTACCTGTCTGAGCCATCGCTGTCGACAGGAGTGTGTGAAATGCCAAGGCTGCTGGAAAAATCTGTTTTGTTTGAAGAAACTTTAGCAAAGCCATTCCCGCCTGTAACAATGGACTCTGAATTAATCAAAGGCAATTCTACTGTGCCCAAAGCCCAGGTGTGACAGATAGGACCCCAAGCCACTCACCTGGACTCTTGTCGTACCCAGCTGTGACTGCAGCAAACGTGGGGTTGCCGTTCTTGCCAGGGAGTGAGGCTGCTTTTGTCAATTTGTGTTTGCTTCCATTTGGCTGCTTGGTTTTAGGGTCACTTGAAGGAAGAAGCAAAGAGAGGGGCCATTCCTCAATAGTCCAGGCTGGAGGCCTGCTGGGGGCACTTGTCTTGGGCGGTTTGGCTGCCCTGAGACTGAGCCCATGCAGTGCCCTCACTGTAGCTGGGCCCAGGTTTTGACGGGGAGCTAGAAACAGCCCAGGACAGCCCCCCGAGTATGGCCTGGCCTCACCTAAAATGCTGCCAGACCTAAGACTGTGCCGTCTGATGGGACATAAGGGACTTGGGGGAAGGTGTGAAAACAGAAGGCCCCTAGAAAAGAGAGCAGCGCAGGGATGAGCATTTAGGGGCTGGCAAAGCTGCAATCCCATTTTAAAGAACACTGGATAGGGAGCCATTGGTTGTGGGCTGAGGAGGAGACCAAGGGCTCACCGGCAGGCAATACTATGTGACAGGGTTCTAGTCTCTGGCCTGTCAGGACCTGGTAAGGGGCCCAGTACAGCAAGGGCCCCAAGCAGGGCAGCCTGCCCTCTGGCTCTTTGGCAAGAGAGAAAAACTGGGCAGGTTGGCTGTCATGTCAGGCTGGGTGGTTCCCCAAGGGCAGAGCAGGGATGATGACAACATTGGGCTCTGCTTGCAGGTGTGTGTGTGGGGAAAACGTGCAGCACTGGGGGCATTCTAGCACTCACTAAGAACTCGTCCTGGGGGGCGCCTGGGTGGCTCAGTGGGTAAAAGCCTCTGCCTTCGGCTCAGGTCATGATCCCAGGGTCCTGGGATCGAGCCCTGCATCGGGCTCTCTGCTCAGCGGGGAGCCTGCTTCCTCCTCTCTCTCTGCTTGCCTCTCTGCCTACCTGTGATCTCTGTCTGTCAAATAAATAAATAAAATCTTAAAAAAAAAAAAAAAAAAAGAACTCGTCCTGGGCTCCTCACTCTTACCGAGGTTGCTGTTACAACAAGTTAGCCAAACACGGGGGGGCTCTGGGCCTCCACGAAGGAGCGCCATCGCGGGGCCCTGCCTGCCTGTTGGGAGGCTGCCGCCTCTGTGCATGGCACCTGGTGTAGCAGCTCTTGCGGCGGCCGGTCTTGGCCTGTAACTGCTGAGCTCTGCGGCCGTTAAGGGCGAAATAAACATCCTGTAAAGCCACTTCCTCAATGCACAGGGCGGCTGTAGATCTTCAATACTTAGGATGCTCACTGCCTCTTTAATTAGAAAGTAATTCTACTAAGTTAAATGATGCACAGTTGGGGCCGGGCACCAACCCCAGGAAAGGACAGAAGATGGTAGCGGTGGGATGGGACACCAGGCTGTGGCCACTGAGTGCTTCCAATCCAAGGGTGCAAGCATTTACCAAACTTAGTTATCTGAAAGGTGGGGGACAGCCAGGGACCCACCTGCTGGAGCTGCTGTTGACGATGCTGCTGTAGCTGCCCCGGGTCGAGAACGGGCAAGGTGCAGCAGGGGGAGAGGGAGAGGCAGGTGTCGGTGAGGTCTGGCGTTGTTTCAAGAAAATGTCTGCATTGAGGGTTTGCAGAGAAAGTTTATAAAGACTATCGGTAGCTGGAAATGAAAAATAAATGGTCTTGTTAATGTAGTGTTTTGATTTTTACTCTTGAAATTACTTTTGATGTTCTGATAAAATGCAGAACTCAACCGCTTCTATAAAACAAAAACGAAAACAAAAACAGCCAGCAAGAAAGCTTTTACATGTGTTCTGTTTAAAGGTTTGAAAGGGCAAAAGGAAGTCCTGCGTCTCTCTACCTATCGAGGCATTCCAATTCACTGCTCCTCAGTGCTCTGCCAGATGTTCCTGGACAGCTTTTCCCGGCTCAGGCTGGGAAGGCGGCTCTTCCTCATCCTTCAGGGGTGGGCAGGTAAAGTCAGTGCCTGGGACCGGACACAGTCCCTGTATTTCCACCCAGGAAGGTGTGGGGGTTGTGGGCAAAACATCCTTGAGTCCTATAGCTTGACTCTACCCTGCTGCTGCCCCAGTCCACGGCACAAGGATGCAGGCTCCTAGGACAGTCCTGCTGCCCTTTAGGATAATGTGTACAAAGCTGTTTGAAAAATTAAAAAAAAAAAAAAGCCTGCATAAATAAAATATTAATTCTGCACTCACTAAGAGGAAACACACATAACTTCTTTCAGAAAATGGCACCATCTGGTGAGGTTGCATCCGGCCCCAGCCACGGGGGCTGTGGCCTCTGTGAGCTCAGTCCCCATGGGCTCCTGGGATGTGTGGTTGCACACCTTCCCGCAGTTCTCCTGGCACAACAGCCCTGTCCTGTCACCCTCCTTTCCCATCCCTGCCCAGCACACTCTTCTACTGGGGCACATTCCTACCCCATTCCCGCCTGACGGCCCTTCCTGGCCTGTGCAAGCCCTGTCTACAGTGAGGACAGCCTGCTCTACTCCCAGTCTCTGTGAACGGTCTGTTTCATCTCACCTCCAGAAAGACCAGAAGCTGGCTCAGCACGGTGGTTCCACTTCTCTTGTGATTCTCTCCCACACCCGTGGTTCTCCCCAAGCCCCCAGGGCTCAGAGCCTGGATGGAGCTGCATGTTCCCTGGCTGCGTCAAGGCAGCACCTACAGCACGGCCATGCTAAGCCCCCTTCTTCTCAAAGCCTGAGCTAGCCATTCATTCCCCATCTCCAGTGCCACCTTGCACCTACCCCAGGATTCTGGCATTCCTCAGTGGTGTTGGCCCCTTATTCCCTGTCCCTGCCTCCAGCCCACCAGCTCTCACCCTTATGTGGTTAATCCCTTTCTTATATGCTCTGTAGTCTGTTGACTCGATGCCCATGTTCAGGGACAGTCCATCTCAAAGCTCTCCACCTTTCTGCCTGCCTGGGAAGCCCCTACAGCGCACTGTGTCTGGTATCACCTCCATGAGGTAGGACCATTATTTGTACAACTGTCCTGATCCTTCCCAGCCACCCCTTGCAGGACACCTTCTCTGACTACCCCCTCCCCCTCAAGAAGTGAGCCGGGAACTGTCCGCAGTGGGACAGTCCTCCTTCAGTGGGATGTGTTTCACTGGGCCCAGGAGTAACTTAGTAAATGCTGGAATGCAAGAGGGGAAGTTAAGTCAGAAAAAGACTTTTTGGACTAACGCTTGAAGTAAGAAGAGAAGATGGGGGGAAGGTAGGAGGTGACCAAGAATAGCATAGGGCATGTGCAATTAGAGAACTTTTTGACTCAACAGATTTCCTCTGGGGCTTTCTGTCTGCCTTTCAATAAACCCTTGGATTTGTTTTCTTTTAAAGTCATGACGTTATTCGAAGAGATTTTTCTCAGCATCTCCTAGGGGCCCAGGGAACCATGCTATAAGGGGTCCTGCCTAGGGGGAGGTTTTCCAGTGAGGTGCCGGCTAGCACAGCCGAATGGAGGATGGTCTACCCCCTGGGAAGCCTAGGAAGTGTAGCTCTGCTAGTGGGGGGTTTGGAGGCTGGAGATCTCAGCCAGGTCAATTATTAGTGAAGGGTGGAAAAGGGAGAAAAGACGAGAAAACAGGGGGACAGGGAGTGTATCAGACTGGTTCTTACTGGTTTCATGTAGCAGTTTTGTGTATATGATGGAGCCCTGCTGGAACTTTCCAGTAAGGCTGGTGGAGAGAGTGGAGAGGTTACAGGATGTGGGTCCAGGGTAAGGTATTCCTTGCTTGGAAAAGCACACAATCATTATGCAGATGTGGGTCTTGGAGCGAGTACACACTTTCTGCAGTGGCAAAGCCATCTAGCTGTCTGACAGGGAGCTCTGCCCTGAGGCACTGAGCTCTCGGAGGCATCGGCTGGCCTTCTTAGACAGGCCTGGGGAGGAAACAGAGGCCCACAGCATTCTGCTTTCCAAACATTTTCTTCTCTAGACCATTTGTCTGGCATTTCTTACATTCCTTCCCTCCTGAGGTGGGGAGCCGAACTCACATGGGTTTGGATCTGGTCACCTTTTCTCCTCCACCCCAAAGGAGGGACAACAGCATGTTTGTCAGGTGCCACTTGGTGGTGACACTGTCACGGCCAGCTATCTGGTCTTGAAGGCTGTGCCCGGTTGATACCCCCTTTCTCCTGTACCACGTGTTACTCATGGCAGCAGAGCTCACGCTGACCTCGCTGGGCCGCAGACAACCCTATGAAACTGGCTCCCTGGGAACCCAGTATCCCCAGTGCTGAAAACGTCCCTCTGTGGGGGCGGTGATGTCTGTTTAATACGGCATGGCCCAAATCACAAAGTGGAAGCCAAGGACCGGTGTCCAGCTGAAACTCAGAGGGGAATCTAAGGAAACAAAAAGGATTCAGCCCGGACACTAGGACGACTGAGAGATTCGTTTCAAGATCTCTGAATGACCAGGGATTTAGGTTTGTATCTCATCCCAGGCAAAAAAAATAGTATTAAAAAGTGCCAGAAAGTCTCATGGCAAATAGGGGGCTAAAGGTTTTACCACAGAAAGTGTCTCTTTCCAGTGTATTTATACAGGTGAAAATGTAAAAGGCACCATGTTTCCTGTACACAGCACCTGGACTTCCAAGTTCTTTTCCTCCTTCGCTTTACTGAGGGCTCCAATCACATAGTCTTCATTTAAATCCCCCTTTGCCCCAAACAATCTTTTGTTCAACTCTGATTTTCCCTTTGGCACAAACTGGCTAAGTGTGAGTTCACTCTAACACTGTAGATGGGTTAGTCCTCAAGCTGGTCCTCTCTTGACCCCAAACACCTATAATTAGGCCCCTCCCCTGGCCTGTGTCTGTTGCCTTCTATTCTGGATTGTAAGTATGTAAGGCGAGGACTGCTATCTTATTTTAGTAGCCTGTGCTACTGCCATGATTTGCTCTTGGCCAAGTCTGACAAACAAGGTCAAGACGCTAGTGAGTAAAATACAGAAACTTTCACAGGTGGTTTACGTAAAAGATGTGGGTCAAGGAAGGAAGACTGAATTTTTACAAAAATGATTATTACACTGGTAAACATTATGAGGAACTAGTCAGGCAAAAAATGGCTGAGTTAACAATTTCCCAAAGAAGTATTTCTTTGGGTGATTCACCGCTCCAGACAGATCTTCCCATTTTGTACACTGGGAAGTGGTGTGGTCTAGAAGCTCTGGAAAAGAGCCCTCATGTGAACTGTCTACTGGTTTTTCTGGTGTAAACACTCCCGCCACCGCCAAACAAGCTATGACACTTTTACCAATGGCAGACTATTGAACAAAGGGCTTTGGCTGGCTGGTACAAGTGGCCTCCAGCAGACCACAGATACCAGGCCTCCTTTTAAAGCAATACGCTCCACGGAATTTTCCTGCCCAGAGCGGACCCCATGGTTTCTCAATCCCCATACTTACAGCTGCCGGGCTTGTGAACTGGCACAGAATCCCATTCCGGGGGTGGAGAGTCTTTTTCACCTTCTGAGCTGCTGGTGTTGCCTAGTTCTTGACTATTTGGGAGGAATTTTGCTAGGGCAGGTGGCCTGTTATCCACTAACTTATTTGTACCTACACAAAAATCAGGAAACAAAAAAATCATTAATGGAGGATAATTCCTTTCTTTCAGGTCTGTTTCAATGAACCTTCTAATGAGGATGAGGATACCACCATAGCCTTTTACAGGACCGATGACTACTAATCGATTACTGGTAACTCACAACTAATAATTACTAGTACAATGAATCATGAAAATATCCATATGGTCAAACAAAAATACCTTTTGTTTTCTGGGAATTTCGTGATTTGGATCCACTTGTCAATGCAGTTGGAAGAGGAATCTTGGTTGGGAGATTTCTGCGTTGTTTACTTTCCAGTGGGGGGGTATAAGGGAGCTCTAAAGAACTGAAAGACAATCGTGGATGGAAAATACAAATTTATGCCTTTGTTTTGGATCAGAGAGTAGAAGTCCCTGATCACACTACAATTTCCATTGCATATGTTTTTCTAATTTGGCTTCCTCAGACGCTATGTAGTCATGGTCCTAACTTAACCCTGGCTGCTTTCCAAACGTTTCCAAGACTGCTCAGAAGACATGCAGCATCTGCAGATTTATCCTTTGCTATTCTGAGTGCTGACAATGAACTGAGGTCTGTTGTTTGATACTACGGAATGGGTTCGAGCACCTACCTCACATCGTATGTATAAAGGCTTTGGCAAAAACATGCTGTTTTGGGGGCTGCTAAATGCAGTCATTTTTGCTTGTGAATGAGTCTCTCCCATTATCCGGACTACTAGCGGGACTCTTGAATGTGGAGATTCTGAAAGGTCTCTGACTTACAATGTCAAAGGGTCTGCACATTTGTCTCATAGAAACCATGAAATGACCCAGGGCTAAGTTCCTGGGTTGCCTATGAAAATCCACTAGCCCACTGCAGAGCAGGACTGACAGATTTGCCTAAGCTCTAGGGTGAGTAGGGTGAGATGAATTTTCTTCTTTATTCTTAAACTCAAGGTTATCCCTGGGCAACATTTAAGTATTATTTTTTATTCATTCAGAGTATATATGTGTTTAAAAGATTCGGAGGTAAGCTTAACATAATAAACATTTGTAAACAGAATTAACTGGCTCTGAACTTCCTGTCCAAGGCAAAATGGGAGGCATGCTGTGCTATTTTCGTTTTTATAGCCTGATGCAGAGAACATTAAAATCTGCTGGGAGAGAAGCAATCTCTAGGAGAAATGGACACATGACCTATAGAAGGTAACAGTGTGAGCAATGTAACTGTCTGGGCCATAAAGGTATTCTTTACGAATTTGCTTCTGTAATGGTCACCAAGATCAAGTCAGAGGCTTGGGAAGGCCTTGGACAGGAGCTAAGCTAACTGTGGTCCAAGAAGGGTGTTTTCCGGTGAAGGCATGAGACATAGCTGAGAGAACCCAGTGGCCCCTTACCAGGATTCTTCCAAAATTTATCAGTTATCTCCACCATTCTGATGATGGCCAGAAAGCTGTCGGTTCAAGGGTGAGCAGAGAGCTTGCTTTTCATTAAAAATCTGACCAAGTTTACACGCTGACATAGATGTTCTAAAATGGGTGTGTCTCTGGCACTTTCCACCTTAGGGTACTTCCTGTCCTATCCCCAACCCTCAGGTGTGTGACTCCAACAAACCACTCTGGCCTCCCCGAGCCTGTCCTTCATGTTCTTTTTTATGTACCACATCATCTTCCTTCTGTTGCTATTCCAAATTCTCACTCCTAGAAGCATCTCACTCCTAGAAGGCATCCTGTTTCTGTTAGGTTCTGGGATGCGGACAGCCCACCATACTAATTCACATCAGATCTCAAAGGTCAGAATGGTTCAAACCTTCTAAGTGACAGAGTAATATATAAATATTAATAATATAAATAAACCCATTTTAAATAGGCTATTTACAAATATTTATATGGTAGTAGGTTAAAGTCATTTTCTTCTCTTTCTTTTGTATCTCTGCATTTCACAAATTTTCTACAATAAATATGTATTAGATTTGGAATCAGTAAAAGAGCTAACCAAAAATCCAAAGGGCTCTGTTAACCCAAGTAAGTGGAATTTTTGGCAGGTTAACAAACCAATGTGAAAAAATTCACTTTTTATGGGCAAGAGTATTAATGTTACAGTTTTATAAAGCTTCCATGTCCTTCCACTTCTGATTGACAGTGTTATTTAAAAATTCCACCTAAACAACAATAAAGGCTCCCATGAAACCCTCTGGTGCTGGTGGCAGAGGTGGGTGTGTGGGAATTATTTTTAGGTAAGTCATTTATAAGTATGGGGGTTGGGGCTATTTATACAAAGCCTAACTCTGTGCCACTGTAAAATTAGTTGGTTTCTTAAGAAAAAAGATGTCAGACAACTATTTTTGCTGACTCATTCTTTCCAAAATTAAGCTAAATGATCTTTATCAAGAAACCTTCTTAAAAGCTTCTAAGTAAAATAGGTAAAAGCCTACTTAATTTATAATTTTTTTAAAATTAACATATAATGTATTATTAGCCCCAGGGGTACAGGTCTGTGAATCGCCAGGGAGTCTACTTAATTTAAATGATTCTTTCTAAAAGGGAAAAACTGTAAGGTGGTTCAGATGCCAGGCTTGATTTTTGCTCTGTAATACACAGTCTGTGCCACTGTCTGGGGAAGGGGGAAGGCAGAGAGCTGAAGCCAAGGTGAGGGTTTTCCCAGTGCTCACGGGTCTGGAGGCCAGTATGTGAAATGTGGTGCCCACGGCCCTGAGCCGAGTGTGCTGTTAGAGCAGAATAGTAAAGAGGACAATTATTCTGTGAAGGCTCCCCGCACACCCTCATTTTAGATTATTACATTTAAGTCGTATAAAGTGTTGATAAATAAATAGACAACAAAAGGATGAATGGATAGCTGCTGTCCTAAGCCAGGCCTGGTTCCACTGTGCCTGAGCTGGAACTCTCATTTCCTGGCCTCTTGGACCTAAATACAGTCTTTTGGAAGTCTACAGGTCCACTTACTTCCATGGTGTCGAAGCTGGCCAAGACGGACTGACTGGCTCTCTGCCATTGCAACAGCATGCTCCCCACTCCCAGGAAATTTTTTGAAGCAAACTTCAGGGAGTATAGTGGGAGGTGGCTGCACAGGCAGAGACCATGACTGAGGCACTGCTCTGGCTTTATCACCACCTATTTATAAGAAAACAGATTCCTCGACATTTCAGGATTGGGTCTTGTAGCCTAGAAATAACAGAACATCCCACTAATACTGACTTATCAGCGTTTTGGCTGACTGATAGATGGAACATTTATTCCCAATCATATAAAGCTTTCAAAAGAAGGTGATAATACATATAAGCCTTATTAATGGTATCTCTTTTTAAGAGTGCATCTGTACCCTACAGATCATGGAATCACAGAGTAACAAACTGACATCATTTCTGAGGTGACAGGAGTTTTGGGTATCACTAACATAAGGACTGGCAGTGATTTTACCTGAGTGACAGAGCAAGGCCTTTACCATCATAACTCAGTGTAGACAGGGAATGGCTCTATTCAGAGAGGCCACATTTCTGGTTATTAAAAAAGCCAGTCTTTGTATGATCTCATGGATACGTGGAATTTAAGAAACAAAACAGAAGATCACAGGGGAAGAGGGGGAAAAAGAAAACAAGACAAAATCAGAGGGAGTTAAACCATAAGAGACTCTTAGTAAACAAACCGAGGGTTGCTGGTGAGGGGATGGGGTAACTGCGTGATGGACATTAAGGTGGGCACTGGGTATTATATGAGACTGATGAATCACTGAATTCTATTTCTGAATAATAATACATTATATGCTAATTTAATTTAAATTAAAAAAATTAAAGAATATATGGTCTATTTGTGAAAACAAACAAAACCAAAAACCAGTCTTTGTTTAACTCCATATCTGAGTGATGTACTAATGAATTCTGACTCTTTTAATAGATTTATCCCTGAGTTTGGAAAAACACAAAATAAAATTGGTGAGTTTAAAGAGATTAATTAAGGAGATTAGAGGAGTAAGGTTGCATATGGATTTCTTCAATTACAAAAGACAATTTAGAAAGACAATTCAGAGAACACTGCTTAAACTGTTTTGCTGGTAACGATTTTTCTCTTAACTATGCACCAAGAGGACATGAGTTATCCTTGTAACTGTCCCTTGATGGAGAGCCAGCAGAGAATGGACTCCTGTAGCTTTCTGTTAACCAGAGACTCAAAGTCCTTATAAAATTAGTAGCATTCAAGTGAAAGCTTTTATAAAATTTTCAAAATCAAATCTGCTAACGGTCAACTTATTTTATAAAAAAATAAGAATACTGTAGAAGAGGAAAAGGGATGAAGGTAAAAATTAACATGTAGTATTTGTCTAAAAAATACTGTGTCTCTGAGCTCAGGCATCAAGGCTAACACACAATGCAGAATGGGTAAAATCACCTGTAATTCTGCTAATGGTCAATTTATCTCATAAAAATTTGGAATATAACAGAAGTCAGGGGAAAAGAGATGAAGGTAAGAATTAACATGTACTATCTGTTTAAAAAATTATGTCTGACAGCTCACACATCTAGGCTAATCATGCAGATTTGGCAAAAACCACCCATGGAATGGTTTTGTTACGATAATTTTTAGAAGGTTGGTTTTTAAATCCGTGCTAAGAATTATAGCATGATTTTCTATTCTCACAAGATTTCCATGAAAACTATGGTTTTTCAGAATCTGTATTTTTAGCCCCATTTACTTAAGAATATCTTATCAATCACCTAAGCCTGCTTTAAAAGGCCTAGAAGGATAATCCCTAATCACTAGAGTGTTGTTCCAGTCCTGGGATGCCAGAATGTTGTTAGCACTAATTAGTGCCTCAGGTTGATTTCTCTCAGGAGAGATCCAAGTGTGTCAACCATTGCTTCTAGCTGGATCAGATTGTTCTCAACAAACTGTGGGATTGGATCCAATAACAATTTGCACATAAGAGTGAATTTTAGGTCTAAATATTCCATTAGTAATTAATGACTGCCATATGCTGTATTATTTCATAAATTCAGAGACGAGGTTTCATTTCACTAGCATTAACACCTAATTTTTAGGAGCTGTTGATTCTGTGGAGGAGACTGCCTGTGCCTGAGTTAGGCCCTTCTAGGGAAGAGTCCAGTTTATTGGTGTTTCTGGAAATCTCACATATTATTCCCAGAATCAAAGAATAGATCTTCCCAAAATGTAAGGCCAATTCTAATGATAACAATGCTTTCCTTTAGTAATTTATACCCAACTCTCTCTACCTCCTAGGTCAATGCTCCCTTATCACACAAGAAGGTAAATATCAGCTTCCATTCTAATGGCCATTTTGTATGATCGCCTATGAAGGGCATGAACAATGCTAAAACTAAACTTAGCTTATTTGGTAGATCTAAGGTTTAATGAAAGTAACCTTAGTTAATGACCTACTAGTTCAACTCCTTCATTCACTTGAGGAAACATTCTGCAGCAAGCCTTCCCTGTGGGACCCACCAGAATCCTGTTCCATGGTGACTGGAATGGAGTTATTTCATAGTTAATTCTTGTCTGATAGGGGATATCTGCCCTAAGCTTTTTTATTTATTTATTTATTTTATCGGAGAGAGGGAGAGAATCTTCAGCAGACTTCCGCTGAGTGCAGAGTCCAACTTGGGGCTTGATCCCAGGACCCTGAGATCATGACCTGAGCTGAAGCCGAGAGTCAGACGTTTGACGGACTGAGCCACCCACGTGCCCCTTGCCTGAGCATTTTCAGGTAAGAATAAATTCTTTCAAGTTTTATGGCACAGAATTCTAGAACCCAATTGCAGCTCTGGGTTAGTGAAGAGACTCAGAGCTCTTTTTGAGAAAGTTATGTTCCTATCTGTGGTTAAACCACCAAGGTTACCTTTGTATGGAACTGAAATGGCTCTCTGCCTGGGAACAAATTACCAACCTAAAATTTCATCCTAAATTTTCAGAACAAGTCCTTAACTCTGCCTTTTCCATGTCTGATATCAGCAGCATGTGGTCCCCAATCAACACCAGGCATTAGAAAAACACTGAGAGGAGCATGATGCAGCTGTGGCTTTTGCTGCAGAAACCCCACAGTAACCAACCCACCACAAAAACATGACCTGATTCACCAGTCATTTCTTATGTATGCCTGATTATTTCTGCATACATTTATTTTTCTTACCTGGGTTTCACATCTGTTGGGATTTCTTTCTTTAAAAGTTTTTTGCTTTTTTGCTTCACTTGAGACATTTCATTTTCCTGTTTTTCAGGCATGGCTTGTTTTCCCTTTTGCTTTTCTGTATCCTGTAAAAAATGTACACTTAATTGCTATGAAGGATTAATAAAAATGAGTGATACAGCCCTATATGAAGGCAGAAACACAAAATCAAAGAGGCAGCAGATACAACATGTTATATGTATAAAAAGAATAAACTTTTTCTATCTTTATTGTAGTTCTGTCAATTTTTTAGCCTTTGTTTTATTGTAATTATGTTTTGGAGAGCCTGAATTATAAAGAGTATTTTTATTTATACTCATGTTCTGCCTGGGGTGGGTGGTGGCAGTGGCAGGGTCAAATTGGTAGCTTCTCATTTTTAAGCACAGGGGTGGGTGTGTAAAACCTTGCTCTTTTACAAGAAAAGTCAGCTTGGAGTACAATATAAAGTCCTACACTTCCGGCAATGTTGCTAATCCTAAGTACAGGTAAAATCTGGGGCGAGAAAGCAGTGCAGGCAGCAATACACATTCGCACCTGTTCACCAAGTGTTCACAAGCAACACTGTGAGCATGGAAGTGTTACGGTGGGTTTAATGCTAACCATTCACGATCAATGAGAGGGGCTTCATTATTTATTCAGTTACTCAACTGACACTTACTGGTCACCCACTTGGTGCTGGGCAATGGGGGCTCCCAGGGGCCCAGACCCTTTCCCCAAGGACTGTGAAGTCTAGCAGGAGGCAGACGCATATGACGGTTGGAGACTTGTACCCTGGTGGAGGGCTGTTCATGGGCTCTGACCAGAACAGAGAAGGGCTGTCTTACCTGGCTTGAGTGTGGAGCCTGCATGGGAAAGGCCACACTTAAGCTGTACCTTACAGCTGTGCTGTGTCACTGGTCTGCCCCCTGTGGTTTCCAGTACCTGACTGGGTAAATACGGAAGCCACACTTAGGCATGTTTATAGTGAGTCCACACTGTTGTGGCATCCAAGCATGAGACCAGTGGCCTGGCCTCCCAAACAAGGCACAGATCTGTTCAGGTCTTATTGAACTCATTGGGGAGTCCCATGTGGCATGGGTATGTACAACCTACGTGCGATAGGACTGCCCATATGACAGACTAGAAAGAAACAACACCCTGGTTCTTCACCCCACAAAGCTGGAGCAACACGGTGTGCAGGGAAACACCGAGGCTAATTGGGGGACGGAAAGGGGAAGGACAGCCTCAGTCAAGCACCACAGCTGTGGGTATGGGAGTTACTGGTACGGGTCAATGAAATGCTACCCAGCTTCACCATTTATGGTCATTAAGGCACCCTGGGTTTTAACAGGTCACATCAGGTCAATCTGTTTAACTGTCAGGAGTAAATAACCAGAGAAAGGGCAAAGCCACCCTCTTGCCCACATACCTTTTAAGACTATTCTGAGTTATTCAAGAAGTATTTCTTGAACACTTGACTCATCAAGCACTTTTGTACACCATGAGCTCTCTGAGGATAAAGAGATGGTCTTTTTGTCCTGTTGTTTCCCATGCACAAGGTTAGCACTCAGGTGCTTACTACCTAATTTTTTTTTCATTTTAATTTGCCTTAAAAAAAGACCGATATAGCTGACACAAATGTGACAAATTTCAAGTGTACGACATTGTGATTCAACATCTATGTTATGCTATGCTCATCACAAGTGTAGCTCCCATCGGTCACCACACAACGCTGCCGTGATATCATTGCCTGCATTCCCTATGCTGTGCCTTCCATCCCTGTGACTTATTCAGTCCACAACTGGAAGCCTGTATCTCCCACTCCTCCTCACTCATTTTGCCCATTCCCCCGCCCACCTCTCCTCTGGCCACTACCAGTTTGTTCTCTGTATTTGTGGGTCTGATTCTGCTTTTTGTTTATTCATTTGTTTTGTGTTTTACATTCCACACATGTGTGAAAGCAGGTGGCATTTGTCTCTCTCAGTCTGATTTTTTTTTTTTTTTTTTAACCTAGCATAACTTCCTCCACCCGTGCAGTCACATAGCAGGAGCTCATCCCTTTTTAATGGCCATGTAATATTCCACTCAAGCCTTCCTTTATGAATGAATGGGTTGAGGAAGGTTGGAAAACACATCTGTGGGATACTGACCTATCAAGTCTGTTATCTAGTTAGGAAAAAAACACACACAACTGGCAAGCAGATCAGTCAATAAGAAATAAAAGCACAGAAACTGTATGCAAGAGCACTGAGGAGGATGTCTAAAAACCAATCTGGAGGGAGGACAGAGGTAATGGAGCTATATGGAGTCTCTGCTGTGTCTGTAAGAAACAAATGGTGGGGAAGGAGATGGGAGGAGCGGGAGGAAGAGAGCAGAGAGGGGAGAATGATGCCAGGGGTGCACAGAGAATGGCGGCAGATGGGGTCAGATGGAGAGAAGCGTTAGGAGAAAAGCCAGAAAGGCAGGAAAGGAAGTGAGGAAATGCTTTCCAAATGCTTATTCATATCACTGAAACCGTTGGGATTCCACTCAAAGATGAGTAGATGGCATTCTACTTCTTTGAAGGAATCTGTTTGGTTATAATAAAGTATAGAACTCCAGGACTATGCACTGTCCTGAGGGCATACGGAGCATCCCACCAAATGTGACAGACCCAAAGGGGAAGGGAGGGAACAAGAAAAATAAGCCACATGTAAACTTCATTTAAAAATTAACATGCAGATAACGCTGTTAGATATCTTTAAGAAATGATTCCTTAGGTCACTAGATTAAAACTGAAAACGAAATTTGGGCCTGTAACATTAAAGGCTATATTAGGATCATATTAAATTTGGAATATAGTTATCTAAAAATAAAAATGCCAAAATAGAATTATGCCTTCACTTTTCTACATAGCACTTGTAACTTACAGTCTCAGACCTGTTCACAACAGTAACTTTACCTTCCATTTACCTAATGCCACTAAGTACCAGGCATTTTGCAGTATTATCTGACACTAGTGACAACCCTGAGAGCTGAGGACTTTGAGAAGTGAGGTGGCTTTCTTGATCCGGTAATGTGTGCCAAGCAGAGTCCCTAGTTCTGGGTGATCGCTGAAGCCTGGGGTCTTTCCCTGGGCCACCTTCCTCTCCACGACAGTCCCTGCCATAACTGTGGGAGGAGTGAGCTGCTATTGACGCCCACTGTACCAGTAGTGGTAAGACAGAAGTCCCATATAATTAAAATGGTCTAGTTCCTTTTCATTCTCTTTTGATACTTAAAATTTGAAACTGATTTCATGAGCCAGAGAAGTTACTATTCCAGACAGTCCCTGACTTTCAAGCAGTGTGTCCAATTTCTAACTACTTTACTTTATCAACATGCTTGCCAATGCTCCTGTTGGGGGGAAAGGATGACCTCCAACGTGGGGGCTGTGACTGCTTCCCGAGAGCCAGTGACTGTCCAGCCATGCCTATGCACTCAGAGGAGGAATTCCCAGAATGTGTGCCTACATTAGAGATAAAGCCCGATCTATGAAACAGTGTCTCGCATGCTGCAGGGGACACTTCCTTCTCTCATTTGTTTATGGGAGACTGTCATACCTCCTTGAGGAGAGGCTCTGTGTCTGGGTTGGAGGTCTCCGTGGTGGTGGAGGAGCTGTCGTCATCAGCCAAGGAGTCTTTCAGATCGTCTTCCTGTGGCTTTCCCTTTCCCTTTTTCTCCTTTTCCTCTTGCTTCTTAGGTGGTTTCACCTTGCGCTGAAGAGGTTTTCCTTTCCCTGGGGATAAAAATCAAAGTAAAGTAACTTCTTGATTTTTCAAACAGCTCAGAAAACACAGCCATTACAATGTTTCTCTAAGAGGCTGGACTCTCAGCGAAGGTTTCTTTCTCTACTTTATTTCTTTTCTGATTAAAACTTTCCAAATCATGTTTGACTTTTTTTGATGAGAATATTTGTAAAAGTCAATTTTATTGAGGCACAATTTATGTACAATAACATAAACCCATTTTAAGTGTACAGTTCAATGATTTTTGGCAAACTGAGTAGTTTTGACAAATCTACGTCTGTCTTAGAATATTTTTTGATACCCCTGAGGACAATGTGGCTTTGAAAAGTGACAGAAGTGAAAACCAGAGATCCTTTCCAATCTCTTTGGAGCTGGAAGCTTGAGGGTGACAGAGGATGAACTGTCCTTGGGCATCACCCGAGGGATGCTAAGAGGCCTGGTGCCAGAGCCATGATGGCTGAGTCCAGATCCTGGCTCTCCCTAACCAGGTGCATGGCCTTGGCCTCCCATTGGGGTTGTAATAAGGAATTGCATAAAGCCCTCAGAGCAGTGCCTGACACATAAACACCATGGAATGTTCTATATGGACAGAGTGAAACAGAGCTCTAGTGAGCTTAGTATTTTAAAAGATATGGATGCTCCCAAGACAAATGAGAAACCAACCTATAGCATATTTGAGTACCTACTACTTCCCAGGCAGAGCTCCATGTCCTGGGAATACAACAGCCCCAACGACATAACCCTTGCAGCTTCCGTTCCAGCTGAGTTAGACAATGGCAGAGAAACTGCCAGACTCCAAAACCTGAGGAATCACCTGGGTGGGTAGGCAGGCTAAAGCTGCAGAAGCTACATAAGCCACAGCCTCACCCATTGTCTACATGCCATTTGAAAATACATCCTTTTGATAACTGGGGCTTAAACAAGTTATTTAAATCCTAATGTCTCCTGGCCACTGGTTAATTGTTGCCAGAAACTCCAAATCTGGCGTCTAGAACAGGGGTTGGCAAACGGTGGCCCTGGAAGGAATCTATCCTGCAGTCTGTTTTGTATGGCTTGCGAGGTGAGAATGATTTTTTCATTTTTAAGTGATCAAAAAAAAGAAACAATATATGACAGAGACCGTATGTGGCATACCATGCCTCACGTATTTATTGTTTGGCCCTTTACAGGAAACCTTTGGTGGGCCTGATCTAGAAAAAGAACAGGTAAAGGTCTGACTGGATTTTAGGAATGACATTTTGTCATTTACTTTCACACTAATTCCAGGAGGTAATAAACTTGAAGCTACAACTGGGACATTAAATCTCAAAAATTGAGAAGCCTTTGTTTTAGGAGAAGACTGGCCAGTTGGTTTAATTACAACAGCTTATGCTCCACCCTGACGGCCTGGAGCTCCTTTCTGCCATGGCAAACGGGAAGGAGCCAGTCTGGCTCTGGCCCTCGAAGCCCCTATGATTTCTCAGATTCTGAGTTCAACAGTTCATGCTGTGAGTACTTCAGACTTTCCCACGTGCCTGAGATCGATACCCCATGCAATGAACAATTCTGTCATGCTTATGAACATTCTCTGGGTGAGAGGCACTATTTGTATAAATAACCAGTATTTACAATAACTCAAAACCTGCTTAATTAAATAGGAAAGCACTAGAAGTTATTTTTTTTTAAAGCTGGCTCAAATTTTGAAAATATGGATACATAAAGGAGAAAAAGAAACACTTAACAAACCAATACTTAAGCCGAAAATTTGGGTAAAAAAAGCTTATTTCATGAAAGATGCTTTTTATCTCCAAATCCCCATCTTTTACAAATTTCTTAATATCCTGCCCTTGGACTTCTTCTCTTTAACTGTCAGTACCAATGACCTCTAACATTCCTCATTCTGTAAGTTTGACTGGACACTGGACTATCCCTCTTCCCACTCCTGCCAGACCAGACATCATTATCCTTTTCTGATACTGTGATTCTTTTGGCAACGTTTTTTGCCAGCTTCATCTTTGCTGGTGTTCCCTAAAGATCAGCCCTTGGAACTTCTCTTCCTCCTTTATATTCTCCCTGGGGGATGACTTTAATTAATTTGACATAAGCAATTCAAATCTGAGATGCCCCAAACTGCGGTATATATCCTAAAAACTTCTTTTGGGTTCTCAGTCTGTAACAATCATTCTTAATCTGCCGTACCTTAGCCTAACCTAGGGAGCTTTTAACAAATACCGGTTTGTTTGGGCTCCACTCTGAGGTTCTGATGAAGCAGTTCTGTGTGGGACCTGGTGTGGGTAAGTATTTAAGCTCCTTAACTGATTCTACTGTGTAACTAGGCTGAGAATGATTAGTCATGGTCTCAACACAATCACCACTATATCAATCCAACAGCCCAGGCTAGCAGCTACCTCACTGTCCTGGATGGTTTCTTCGGCTGCTTCTGTTTCCAATTTCAAATGTTGGTGGGAGCGGAGAGAGCATGCTTTCATCAAAGGACTAATAAGAATTCAGACTGGCTCAGCCTGATGACAGGCCGATGTGCCCTGCAAGGCTGTATGTATGGGGGGTGGCCTCTCCTTCTTGCCACTTGGTGCGGGATTTCTCAGGGAAGGTTGTTCCCAAGGATCTCTTCTATTCCTCAGGAACTGCTTCCCAGGGCTACGAATGGGCTCTAGGGAAAGACAGTCTAAAATGTTTTGCTAGGAGGAGACTGGGGAAGTGGGAACCAGAAGTTAGAGGGAAACTGCCTTCTCAAAGATAAGTCATTTATTACCACGATACACAGGGGAGGACACAGGATAACCCGTCTTAAGGGAACCATGCCTTAACTGGTGTATAATCTATATAAAAACTAATCCCTCTAAATAATGACAGTAAAACTGGAGGGAGAAGCAGCTGAGAAAAACTGAGGTTTCCAGTGGTGGCCAAGGGATATACCCAACATGAGTGACAGGTTCCTCAGGCTTCACCCCACCATCTGGATGAACGGTCCCTGAGGCTACTCACTCTGTCTGCCTACTCCCACCATCACCAAGCAGCTCTTGATTGAAGATGCTACTTGTCCTACCGTGGGCAGCGCTTACCCCCTCTGTGATATTCCACATACAGTTTAAACACCTGAAGGGCAGCGATAAGCTTTACTGATCTCTCCATCCTCAGTGCCTTGCATGGTGCCCAGCACATAGCCAAGTGCTCAGCCAGTGTCTGCCAAGCTGTACAAGATGGTTTTGTGCTTTTGTAAACACTGAAATATGTCTACAGTGTGATCTGCTGGGGGACTTGCCGCCCCTAGCCATTTCACTCTTTCACGACTAATGTATCAAGGACTGAATCCAAAGTCAGTCACAGCAAACGGTGATTCCACATACAGAACATTCTTGAAATACCGTATTATAGGAATGGAGATTAATGGCTGCCAGGGGCTAAGGAAGGGATAGGAGTGGGAGGGAAGTGGGTGTGGCTAGGAAAGGATACACAGGGAAGAGATCGTTATGGTGATGTAAATGTGCTGTATCTTGGCTAGATAGGCATCAGTACAGAAATACCTCTAGACTTTGCAGGTTGGATTCCAGGCCATGACAATAAAGTGAATCAAATTAATTTTGTGGTTTCCTAGTGCATATGGAAGTTACCTTTACACCATACTGCCATCTATTAAGTGTGCAATAGTATTAAATCTAAAAAACCCAATGTATATACCTTAATTATTACTAAAAAATGCTAACCATCATCTGAGCTTTCAGCGACTTGCAATCACTGATCACAGATTACTAACCAAATTTAGTCATAATGAAAAAGGTTGCAATATTGCGAGGATCGCCAACATGTGACACAGAGACACGAAGTGAGCAAATGCTGCTGGAAAAGTGCTGTGGACAGACTTGCTCTGTGTAGGACTGCCACAAACTGTAGGAAAACTCAGTTATTTGCACAGGGCAACAAAGCCAGGCCCAGGGAGATGCACGTGCCTGAACCCCGGCTGTGGTAACGTGGTGCCCATGAACTTATGCCCCGCTGGCGGCTGCGATGCTTGCTCACAGAAACAGTCAGAATGAAACAGTTTCTTCATTGCTTTAAAGCCCAATTAAGTATATTTTTTCTAATAACTGAGTGGATACAAAACTTTATTGGCAAAAGCCGTTTGTCCCTATCTGCAGGGTATGTCAGGACTGACCTATGCATACAGGGACATAAGGCAGGCTGCTAAACATTTGTGGCAGAGTACCATCTGCCTCTTACTGCTCTAGCATCCTGATTCAACAGAAAGTTCTAAGCCTCATCAAATAATCCAGCTATTAGCACTATATACGTACTGCAGTCACCATGAGTACTGTGCACACGGGTGAGGCTAAGCATACATCTGTGTGAAGAACATTCCCATGTTCTCGCCAATAAAGACAAATGCCCATTGTATTAATCAGTGTTCTCCGATGGAAGTGGGGAAAAAAACAAAGGCTGTTTTTTTTTTTTTTTTTCAGATGCAGTCTCAGGCTTCCTCTTCCTGCATGAGAACTACAGAACAATGTTTTACTTTGGCCCTTGCTGCCAGGAACCACGCTGCTCATTTAACACTCAATGGTAACAACTCAGTTTTTTCTAGGTTTCTGAGGAGAGAGCACCATAATTAAAAACAAACAGATAAAACATCAAAAACTCCTTTCTGTCTTCACTGTTTTACCCAGGCTTTAATAATTTAAACTATCTCCAATTATTTTAAGGAGGCAAAGTATGAATTATAAATTTAAAGAATACATCCTGGTCATTTACTTTTTGTCTTCACTAAGGAGTGAATAAATTTGTAATCAACTAGTCTGGCCAAGCTGCTTTGGCTATCTCTCTCCCACATTAAGTCATTTCATTAACTTCAACCCAAAAGAATTGTTTCAGTAAAGTTTCAATTAGCAGCAAGTGGTTTCTCTGAATATGCGCTGTCCCTGGCAGCGGTAGGCCCAAGGCAAGCCATGTAACAGCTGACTAGACGCTCTGGAGAAGCACTAATCCTGACAGGAATTTGTCTTCTTCCTTGTGTTTTGGCTGAAATGGTCTAAATGAGGCCAATAAATAATACAGACCCACACACAATTTACTGGGGTCAGTACCAGTCATGCAAATTTATTTCCCCACATAATAACTTTATATAAGCATGTTAAACTAAAACATAACAAAACATGCATATGAAAAAACTTCTTCAGGAGTTCTTAAAGCAAATAATGGTTTTCAAACTTATTCTGTCGATTAAGTTCTGTGCACAGACTGTGAAGATACTAGTTTAGCTCAATTCAAGTTAGAAAAGAAGTCCTTATTAAGTGAAATAATTTTACTTCTAACCTGGGGAAGGAATTCATGAATTTGTATGAATACCTATACTCCTTTTGTTCTAGCTTTTCTGGTACCTTTATAAGGTTGTATATACCAACTGTGGTGCCTGACCAGAACCAATAAGGTACCCAAGACCTTATTCCTGCATCACCAAAAACTTTACAGTACGCAGAATTCAATTATGTAGGGTTTTCATAAAATTATTATACTCATTTTGGATTTGTCACAGATATTCAAAAGCACACTGAACTACAATTTAATGTTGGGAGAGGATAAGTTTCTGTTCTGTCTAGGTATTTCTGTTCACTCCCTTTAAGGGCAACTCCCTGTCTGCCCAAAAACCACTAGAGGGACCGGTGCCCACCTCCCAAGGACATTCACTGGTTACGTTCACTAGTGGGTTAACACAGGTTATCCCAATCACCAGTGGACCTTGTTGAATGCAGAGTATGACTCAGCAATCTGGGTTGGGGCCCACGATTCTACATCTCTTAAGGCCCCCAGGTGATGTTAACTGTCGCTGGTCCCTGGACCACAACTTTCAGTAGCAAATAGTACCAACACTGCTCCCCTTGTGCTGATACTAGCCCTTCTCTCTGCTTGCTCAGGTCCACTTCTCTGCCCCTATTGGGCAAATCAGGTTAGATTTACTCCGAGGACTGGTTACCTTTGCCTGTGGGACAATATACAGTAGTAGAGGAGAGACTGGAAAGTTTGTCAACCAAGCCTCAGGCTTTACCAATACTTGGCAGATGCCCTGCTTTGGGAGGCAAGTGAGTTTTTATAACGTTAGCTCTGAATCTAGCCTGTTTCCTTGCAGACAGCCCGGAAGGCAGATCAGATCTACGCATGCAGAACCCTCTATATCTGTGACAACTGCACACACACTACATTCCTACACACTGTCTGGCCTCACCACTGTACCCTGCATGTCTCCAGTCCTCACTGAGGAGACTGACACCAGCCTCACGGACTTCTTCTCTCAACCTATCACCTGGGCTCCAGGCCTTGTATGGGTCAGGTCAGTCATCTCTCCTCAGGACCTCTGAAATCCAAAAAGCTCTCGGAGTTTCTCTCCCTAATGCACTGAGAAACAGAACTTGAGGCTTAAACTCTTAGTGCTGAACTGAAGTTAGACTTATGAATCACACGGTACATGCACTGTGTGCCTTTCCAGAATCTCAATTCCCAAACACGTGAGGCTTCCAGAGGGTTTTGAAAGGCTCTGTGGCCTCACTGTTGCTAATGGGCTTTACTTCCACATCCCATTACCAAGGCTGCACCTAAGAACCTCTTACCGCCCAGAACTGCGTTTCCTTGAAGCCCTTCAGTCTCAGGTCTCACTTGCAGACAACAGTCTCCCGTCATTCCCTTGCTTCCACCATCTCTGCAGTTGGACATGTCGGATCTACTATTCTTTGACTGTCCATGTTCTCCCCGATTGTAGGACTCCTTCCAGCCTCAGCTGGGTCCCAATGTTGCCTGCGGGGCTGCTCTGCACATCCAGCTCTCATGTTCCATGGACTCCCAGTCCACAGAAATGTGAGCTCCAGAAATGAGCACCAGACTACTCTCAAGTGTTTCCTGTTTCTGCCCTCCCACTTTGCCCCTCAGTCCCAGCAGCTGTAACTTTAGCTCAAACAGAAGCTCCTTGGACTCCCTGTACCGCTTCTGCATCTCTACCCATTCATCTGCATCCACACACCTGTGGAATGAGTGTCTCATCTTCTGTAATCTACTGAACTGGGGCCCAGCCCACCCACCTCCTTGGGCACTTGCTTCTCTTCTTTTTGGAGGCGGCAGGACAGTGTAGTTACAAGCTGAGGGCTTACAATCGGGCCTGGTCATGGCCTCCCGTAACGCCTGTTGCAACCTTTCTGGACTGAGTTTCTAACTGGAGACAGAGGGTCATAGCAATGTCAGCCACCAGGGTGCATGAGGCATGTGCAGTCAGGCCTGGAACGTTAGTAAGTGTTGACCAACATCATCGCTCTCAGCTCTACTGCCCTTTTGTCCTTCACTCACAGATATTTCCAAACACCATGCTTCCCATTTTTTTCATTAAAAATACGACCACACAGTATTTTCATCCCGGGGCACCTGGTTGGCTAAGTTGATTAAGCATCTGCCTTAGGTCCAGATCATGATCTCTGGGTCCTGGGACTGAGCCCCGCATTGGGCTTCCTGCTCAGCGGGGAGTCTGCTTCTCTCTCTTTCTGTCTCTCCCCCTCTGCCCTTCCCCACTACTTGTTCTCTCTCAAGAAGATAAATAAAATCTATTAAAAAAAATATTCATGGGGCGCCTGGGTGGCTCAGTGGGTTAAAGCCTCTGCCTTCGGCTCAGGTCATGATCCCAGGCTCCTGGGATCGGGCCCGCATCGGGCTCTCTGCTCAGCAGGGAGCCTGTTTCCCCCCCTTTCTGCCTGCCTCTCTGCCTACTTGTGATCTCTGTCAAATAAATAAATAAATAAAATCTTAAAAAAAAAAAATTCATTCCCCTGCTTTTTTTTTTTTTTTGGTTAAAAGTTAAATACGGAAACTACAGATTAAAGAATAAACGCTCCCTTTCACTTACTTGCCCCCAACGCATACCCTAAGAAGTGGCCACTGTTAAGTCTGATGTGAACAGTACTCTCTACACCACAGTAACCAGGTTTCTCATCCTATCACTTCACAGCAACTATCCTGCCAAGGTCAAGTAATGTCCTAGCTGCCAGACTCTGTGCAGCTCTGCTCTACCTTTATTTCTTCTGGCCTTGCTGGGATAGGGTGCCCACATCTTCTGCCTGCTTTGTCACCCTGTCTGCTGGCCTTCTCCTTGCTGGCCCTGCCCTTAGGATTCTTTCTTTAGCCCCGTTTGTCCCATTTCTCACCCTTAAGATCAGTGCTGCGGTGTTCCACAGCTCCCTTCAACTCAGCAGGCTGAAGACCATGAGCACCATCTCCTGCCTAATAATAGTCCCAGCAGGAGCTACGTCCCATGATGTAAGTAGTAGCTATCTCTTCCACTTTAAAGGTAACAAATGGGGGCTCAGAGAAGTAAATGTCAGAGTCACACAGTTAGTAAGGAGCAGAGCCATGATTTAATCTGGGCCTGCCTCATGTCTGAGCCTGGCCTCATGACCGTGTGCCACTCTGTGTCTCCCTACCCTAGATAAAGCTGCCCCTCATGCAACCATAGCCAGAAATTAGCACGGCTGCAGACTGCACCGTTTCTTCAGCTAATGCGGATACCAACAGGTGACTGTACCAGGTGCAGAGCTTCCTTAGGTTTTAACCCTCAATCCAGCAATGGCCTCCGTCCAGTGCCTAGGATTCTGTGTTGCAGGGGAAGAAACCACACAAGCATAGAGTCTGATGACTGCGCAGCTATATGAAGCCCTGCTCAAGCCACCTGTGAAAAGAGGGCATTTCTGGGTGCCATCTTCCACGAGGAGCAGACTACAATCTAGGTAAAACCCAGGGAGAGCTTTTTATTTGAAGAGAAGTCACTCTGAACAGTCCAAAAGCTAGAACTTTTTTTTTTTTTAAGATTTTATTTATTTGGCAGAGAGAGAGACAGCAAGAGAGGGGATGCAAGCAGGGGGAGTGTGAGAAGGAGAAACAGACTTCCCACTGAGCAGGGAGCCTGAGGTGGGGCTCGATCCTAGGACCCTGAGATCAAGACCTGAGCCAAAGGCATATGCTTTAACGACTGAGCCACTCAGTTGCCCCAAAAGCTAGAAATTTCATAAGCTCATTATAAGGTAGACTTTTTGTCTGAGATACTGGGGAGGGACAGAGGGGAACAGGGTGCTTCTGAAAATAGAAGGTTCATATTTAATGTGAACATGATGAAGACTTGCAGGAGCTTGGGGTAAGCTTTAGAGAGCTTATAAAGGTTCTGCCCAGCTAAAAGCCTATGGTTTTATGACACACCACTGTTTTGCAACCTGGAGATCAATGCCCACTTTTATAAGTTCTTTTAAGAGGCCAGTTTTCCACATGTATGTTACACTTCAATATAAATACTTGCTAAAAAAAATTAAAGGTTTTGTTTCCTTCCTTCTTTCCAAACAGCAGCAGTGGGAAGGATAACAAATGTGATGTGATATGATGCCTGGAATCACTGTCCTCATGGGCTCAAGAATCACTAACGATGTGGAGGTACACGTACTCCATCTCCAAAATACCTTTTAGTAGGTCGACTCTAGGACCACTGTGGCCATTAAAATCATTTTTTAGTTTTAATATTTATGTTCCAGATGGATGACCATGAAATTAAAAATGGACCTATCACACTGATGTTAGCAGACTATCTTAGACATAGGTAGTGAGGTATTCAGTTTGACTGCCAAATTCCTTCTGGTAAGAAATGATTATATATGTTTATTTTATTCATGCCCTCAATATTGAAAAAACTCATTATGTAACTTGATCTAATGAAAAGAATTTTAAGGATTCATTTCCTGTTACTATGAAAATTACCCTAAAGTAAGTAAGCTCTATTAATAATGAGTTAGCAAAAAATACATTTCTCTGGAAAAAGTTAAATAATATTTGAGACATTTTACTATTTTGCAAATCCAAAGGCATGTAATTCTAAGAGGACTCTACGTAACTAGTCTTCATATCCAAGAGTAGGAAATTCTCTAATAAAAGTCCTGGACTCTGGGACATTGGGTTTCTCCTGGTCTCTCATGACAGCCAAGCTCCCTGTTTCCCTATGTAAATGAAAGGCAAAAACCCTCCCTGGTACACTGGTACACCAGTGAGGGAGGTCCTGAAACAGGCTTGGAATCATGTGTACTGGCAGAGCTGCCATGGGAGAGAGAGGAAGATGCAAAAGCTCGGGTTGTAAAGGGATTAAACTGAAATAGAGCTACAGGCTGTTTATTGGTTTTTATATTTTGATTTTGGAAGTCACCAAATAGCTTACCTCTGTGTATGTGTTGATAGGTCATGTTTAAGATCCCAGTGCACCCCTGCCTCCTGGTGTTTATGCTCTGTGGAATTCTCTCTCCTGGAGTATGGGCGGGACCACATTTCTGAGTAGCAGAACACTGCCAAAGTCATGGGATGTCACTTCCAAGATTAGATCGTAAAGGACTGTGACTTCTGTCCTGCTAGCTTTTCTCTCTCTTGCCTTCTAAACTTCCTTGCTCTGGTGAAGCCAACTGCTTTAAAGTGCCACATGGAGAGGACTCATGAAGGTGGGGGCCATAGCCATCAAGGAACTGAGATCCTCAGTCCAACAGTGTATGAAGAACTTAATCCTGCCATCAACCGCCTGAGTGAGCTTAGAAGCAGATTCATCTTCAGCTGAACCTTAAGATGACTTCAGCCCCAGGCAACACCTTGATTGCAGTCTTGTGAGCCAGAGAACCCAGCTAAGCTGCACCCAGATGCCTGACCCACAGCAACTCTGGGATAGTAAATGTGGGCATTCTAAGTGACAAAGTTTTGGGGTCATTTGTTACTGAGAAATAGGTAACTAATACAGTATACAGAACTCCAGAGCAGGGATCAGCAAAATTTTTCTGTAAAGAGATAGACAGTAAATACTTTCAGGTTTGTGGACCTCATGGTCTCTTGCAGTTACTCAACTTTGTTGTTGTAGCATGAAAGCAGCCATAGACAATATGGAAATGAATAAGCATGGCTATGTTCCAATAAATCTTTATTTATAAAAACAGGCGGTGATTTGGCGCCCTGGCTGCAGTTCGTTTGCCAATCCCTGCTCTAAAGTACAGATTCTGTGGAAATATTATTATTATCATTTTTTAAAGATTTTATTTATCTATTTGAGAGAGACAGCAAGAGAGAGAGAGCATGAGCAGGGGAGAGAGGCAGATGGAGAGGGAGAGGCAGACTTCCGGGCTGAGCAGAGGAAGGTGAGGGGCTCATTCCCAGGACGCTGGGATCATCACCTGAGCTGAAGGCAGTTGCTTAACTGACTGAGCCACCCAGGTGCCCCGGAAATATTCTGAGTTAAAATGCATGGTCTCCATTTTACCACTGTATTAAAAATTAGTTTAACAATTAAAAAAAAAAGGCTCAACCTATCACAGCACAATTACAGACAGCTGAACATGGAAACAGATGTCCAGGAAATTTCTAAATTTGGTAAATAACCTAAGAAGTTCAAATTTTTTTTATGATAAGTGGATACCTCTCTATCTGCATCAGATATGGAAACGTTGGAAGTCCAAACTGGAGGTAAATTAGAGCCAGAAGAACACTTACTACATCAGCTGTTTATATCACAACTACAATCAAAATAGCCCCTTAATCACGCACCCACTTTCCCCTCATACGTCATGCTTTTCTGCCAGTGAGAACCGATGATTACCTTTGCTTTTGGACAATGGTGATGGCGGCTGCTCTGTAAACACTTCTAGGGGTGGGGAATCGTGGTGGTCGAAGTCTTTGTCCATGGCTTCTATGAGACTGTTGATATCTGAGTCCTCTGAGCTGTGCCTTGTGCTGCCGGCATGTTCTGGGTGGGCAGGGTGCGAGAGAGGGGCGGGGGACAGCCTGTCCAGCTGCGGCTCCTGGTGCTGAGGCACTGGTGGTGGTGGTGGAGGTGGAGAGTGCTGCTCCAGCGGGCTGTGGACATGGTGCTGACTGCTGTGCTGGCTCTGTTTGGCTCCTTTGGACTTTCTGCCTGCTGCGTGACCTTGGGCCACTGCACTAGAATCTAAGACAAGGGGGCTTGCTTTGCTAGCAGCTTGTGCAGAAGTCCTGCTAGAGGTACTTGAGCTGTTTTTTGCTCTGACGTTTTCCACGTCAGCTGAGTTTCTATTGCTGTGACTGCTGTGTGGGTGCACCGGTGGGCCACACTGCTTGTGACTCCCTCCACTGGTTCGGGATGACGAGCCGCCTGCTCCACAGAATCCCCTACTGTGACCGGGGTCACAGCTGAGTGTGTTCAAGCTGAAAAAAGGACCAACTGCAGATCAGTAAATAGCAACTTACAAAATCTAAGATTAAAAAAATGTTACCTCTTCAGGACAGCCACAAGAGAAATATAAATTAAGGAAAAAAAAATCCAGCAAGAAATAGGGATGCTTTCCACAATTTTATAGGATCTGTTCTCTCTGAAAATTTAGCAATCAAGTCAGTGATCTAAGAATATTTTAATATTCACTAACATAACAATAAAAACATGGGATTTGCTGTGAGTTCTTAGTAGAGAAGAGAGCTATACACAAGAGATTATGAAGTTATTAGAATTAAGATTTCTTCCCCCTTGAGCAAAGATGAAAAGAAAAACTTATTTTTTCTTTTAATTATATCAGCCACACCTATGTGTACTAGAGAATTTATTTCCAGCATGTGAACATACTTTCCTTCAGATGAAATACCAACGATTCTCCTGAGATCAAATGGTCTGCCCACATCAAAGGGTGGGTTCGAGGCCTCAAAGGACAGTCGCCTTCGAAATGGCTCCCAAATTCCTTGAGCTTCTAAATAGGCTGTTCCAATTACCAAGAGAAACAGTGCACTGTAGGGGCACAGAATGTGGAGAGTTGGGATTCACTTGTTAGTGTAAGAGTAACAAAATTTTATATTAAAGGCAGAGTTTCTTGGTAAAGTACAACTGGATGTAAAAAGCAGAGATGCCTGAGACAGTTTTTACTGGACTAGACAAAAACAAAGTGTCATGAATAAAAGTCTGCAGGCTCCTTTTTACAGAATGCCAACTTACATAGAGGCTTATAGAGAAGAAATAATTACTTGTATCAGAACAGATACTTGGAGGTTACTTTTCCTTTTACGAAGAAGCAGCTTTTACCTTGCGGTTTTAACCTTCTAGGCCAATTCTTTTCCCTTAAAGGATTTGTGGGGTAACTATGTAAATTTACAGGCAAGTGTATCAGATTCTCTAAACCCATAAATATACTGAAAAAAAGATAAGGTTGCTGAGGATTTAAAAATTATTTCTCGGGGCGCCTGGGTGGCTCAGCGGGTTAAAGCCTCTGCCTTCGGCTCAGGTCATGATCCCAGGGTCCTGGGATCGAGCCCCGCATCGGGCTCTCTGCTCAGCGGGGAGCCTGCTTCCTCCTCTCTCTCTGCCTGCCTCTCTGCCTACTTGTGATTTCTGTCTGTCAAATAAATTAAAAAAAAAAAAAAATAAAAAATAAAAATAAAAATTATTTCTCATGTTTTGTGTTGCTTAGGTCTGCTTAAAAAAAAAAAACATATAATGTTGAGTAAATTACCTATGCCCAAATCAAGTAACTTTACCTGGCAAATTATGAGTAGTTTTTTTCCTTTAAGAAATTAACATGTAAAAAAAAAAAGAAGAAATTAACATGTACTTAATTTCTATAAGAAATTTTAAAGGTAGAAGACTTTTGCTTATTGTATATGCTACTCAACCGGGGTTCAGTTCTGACTGCTCCCACTAGTAGGTATGGTTTGATCAAGGCAAAAAGGTCTGTTCTGTTTGCTGACATAGTCCTAGCACTCAGAACAGTGACTGGCACACAGTGGGCATGCGAGCAATAGTGTCAAGTGATGCCTGAATACCAACCTCAAAAGAAGACACAAGTACCTCATTATTCCTGAGATGATGATGTACAGAGCCAGCTCCCAGTTGGGTCTGGGCAGGGCTTCTGCACAGGTTGCTAACATATGGTACGGAAGGGATGCATTCAATACAAATACAAATTCAGAGCCACTGGTTGTTATAAACTTCAGTTCACGAATAACTCTAGAAGCTGTGAAATCAGGAGTAAACCTAAAACAGAATAGCAGCAGTTAGACTAGTTTTAAAAATACACCACAGCACATTACATCTAATACCAGTCCCACACACCTTTAGATCGTAATGGGGAATTTCAGAGTTTGGTACGTCTATTCAACTTTTAAGACTTCATTTTAAGGTCTCATTTTAAGACTGAGAAAGCATTATTCTATGAGGTTAATAACAAATACAACTATATTCTGTCGGTAATTAGAGAAACTGCATGAAAAATAAGAATAATGAGCTTAATTATTAATTCAGGAAGTGCTCTCTGAGCTTCTCTCCCTTCCTCTTTTCTCCTTTATCTGAATCCACTCTTTTCTCTCAGGATATATTCCTAACATATCCTGAGAGATAAAGCTAAATCTATATACACAGAACCTGAGAGAGAAAATAAAAAAAAACAAACACACAGAACCATAAACCATCTTAGCCCTGGTGATCTTCTCTTCATCTCTTGCAGTACTGATTTCTGCCCTAATTATTTCATTTTTATTTTTTGCTAACTGTATGCCCTCCAACCAGATGGTCGGCACTGTGAGGAGAGGCGTCTTATTCTCCACTGTGCTGTTAGGTACCAAGCACTATGCTGTACATGACTACTACCATTCCGTACTGAGTGACTAGCCATTGAAGATCATAAAAGTATCACTCAGTTAAGGGGACAGAGGTTACATTTTATTACACAAACTCTATAATCTAACAAGTTACCAATTAACTGTCAAAATAGGCTGCAGCTATTCTCAATACAGGCATTAACAATGTCTTCTGACCAGAACATTACACACTCCTCCATTGCACAACATGGAAAAACTGCACGTGTGCGATGCAGGGACCTCTCTGTTACTGAGACTGAATTTATAATCAATTTCCTACCAAAACCTTATGCTTTAACACAGCCCTGGAAATAATTGTGAAACCAGTTTCTAAGATTATCTGATCCACTTTGGATATATAGGAAGTTTCATAAACAAAGATATGAAGAAATAACTAAAGATGAAGGGGAAAAAAATCAAATCAGTACATTTGTGGATAAGGACTTTTTTTGTGAGTATGAAAACGTATCTTTGCACAGTCTGAACAACTGTACTATTTGAGGGTGATGGGAAGCCAGTAATTCGTTACACCTCCCAAGATAATACTTACAATATGATTATGTCTTTAGAGGCGTTGGCGCTTAGTGCAAACTCTTGACAATTAACAACTTTAAAGCCGTATCCTTCACACGAGTACCCACTGACTTCAATGGTTTCTATGTGAATCTGAAGTTGCCCCGTATTCTCTACTTTAAATGTTCTTTTCAATGTGAAATTTGGTTCTCTTAGTTTCAAACCTAAAGGAAGGAATATCAAGAGTATAAATCTTGTTAGCATGTGCTGCAGGTCCAAATGATTATCACATTCACCATAAATGTATGCCAAACATTATGAACCACCTCCTCATGCCGAAGAGATTAGCTGGTACCCAGACTTCATCAGGAAGTACTACTCCACTTTGTTGTACCATTTGAGATAGCAAAAATTTAATTGTTTTATTTTTCATACTCAGAGTAAATCATCTAAGACATGTAATGGAAATTGAACTTTTAAATATTTGAAGATTCAAATCAAACAACCCTGAAAACAAGTCAGGGTATTTCATTAAAAATCTTAAGTATTCATCACTAATATACACACGTGCACATAGAAAAATACTGTTTGTTTTGGGGGAATTATTTATTTTTGGAAACAAACACTGAAGGTTGTGCCATTGAAACTGTTAGGAATACTTACTATCTGTACAATCTTTCAACAATGCTTCTGTGATTTTAAAGCGTAAGGAACTCCCTGGACCTGGAAGCTTGCCTGCCACCCTCAAGTTCTCAGTCGTTCCTTGTCCTTGGACCATCACAGCATCCACCACTGTCAGATTATTTCTGTGCAAGAAATACAGAATTTTCTCCCATTAAAATTTGCATTAATAAATTATAAATTTGCATAAATTACAGATAATTGATCTATAACTCTTATTTTTTTAATAAACCATGTAAAAATGAATATACTAAACTTTAGAATGAAACATTTACACTTCAAGAATTTAAAAATCTTTACACAGAGAGAAGCAAGAGTTTTTCATTTTTAAGAGTCACACATGGTATAGGAAGAACACTATTCAGGTTTTCAAGTTCTAAATATAATCACAGAGGTACATTTCATCAAGTGTGATATGTTGTGTGCATGTTTTGGACAAAATGAATACCCTATTTATTTTTAAAAAAGATCTTATTTATTTACCTGAGAGAGAGAGAGAGAGAGAGAGAGATAGAGAGCATGAGGGGAAGGGTCAGTGGGAGAAACAGACTCCCTGCTGAGCATGGAGCCTGATGTGGGACTCGATCCTGGGACTCCAGGATCATGACCTGAGCCGAAGGCAGTTGCTTAACCAGCTGAGCCACCCAGGCACCCATGAATACCCTATTTAATAAATTAGACGCACAAAATCACATTAAAACAAATCAAGTAAGGACTTCTGAGTAAGTACTAAAAATCAACGCACACTTAAAGCACAGAACATACCTGATTATGATTAGTGAAGAAACAGTTCTGTTGTGAATTGGAGTAAACTTTACTTTGACAGATTTCTTTTCTCCAGGTTTTAAAATTAGGTTTAAAACTGAATGCCGGGAGAGTCCTTCTGTAAATCCTGTTGAACTCTGCAGTGGATGAGCCTTAAATCATTGGGTAAACAACAGAAGTCACTACCATATTCTCTGGAAAGAAGTTTTTTTCTTTACCCCATCCACAGCCCAGTACTAGTTTCTTGAGCTGATTAAATGTGTGAGCAATTTTACCCCTCATGATTCAGATACTGTTTAGCCTGCAGACAGAAGTAGCAACCAGTGATGGCCCTTCTCATTGTGCTTTAAGTCTCCAAAAGGGCTTTGATCCCCTGTCACCAAAGTCCCTATATTTGTACTAGGCATTTGTTTTTGTATACATATCTTTTTATTTTTAAGACTAAAAAATTCTGAAATGTAATACACATATATAAAAAGGACACAAACCTAAGAAGCAAAGCTCAAAATTTTAGCATAAAGCTAAGAGCTGTGCAACCAGCACCCCAAAGTCCTACGTTGCTGTTCCCACTTTCATCCAATTTTCCTGTTCCTTCTCCTTCTGACAGGTATCAGCTGAAGAGTCTTCAGGGTGTATCAGATTTTTTTTATTTGTAAAAATATTTCCAACTCATAACCATCTATCTTTGAATATTATTTTGAAAGCTCAGCACATAATTACTGTTTAACATTTATTTGATTGACTGAAAGTTAAATAATAGCTTAGTTTAATAATCAAAAGATGGCTTCTAGACAGCCAGTTACAGATAAGATTTAAAATATACTTTTTATTAAAAATATGATAGTTCACACTTAAGGATACACTGTTTTGATTTTTAAGCAACATTAAGTTTAAGCTTTTTTGGTGGGGTGGGGGAAAGGGTTGGAAATACTTGGCTATAAATGTCCACGGTTCTTCATGGCTCTGCTAACATGTGGAAGGGGAGTGAGGTTTGCATGACTTCCTGCTCCACTTGGCATAGTTAGGTTTAAAACATATAGATCTATCTACTTCTGCTGGCATGATTCTACAAACATAACTTACAGTCAATAGACTTAATGAAGCCACTATTTTTAAACTCATGCTTCTGAGGCAAAACATCTTCTTCTGCATCTAACCTTCTTCTGTCAATGTCTACTAGGACAACAGAATATCCTGACTGCTCCAAAATGGTTAGTCAGTAAAGTGTCTTTTAGGTAAACTATTTTGAGGAATTGATGGACACATTATATACTATACATATATTCCCAATAAACACCAGCTAATTTAAATTCTGGTGACTTGGCAAACATTTGAGGATGTTGTGATACTTCAGGGATACCATTAAGGCCTCAACTGATTCTCAGTAATTCTGCAGTTGTGGCTCTTTAGAGAGTGACCAGTGGGATCCCCAGGGTTCTCAGAATCTTTTCAGGATATCCATGGTGTCAAAATTATTTTTCTAACACTGACAGATGCTATCTGCCTTTTCCACTGTGTCAACATTTGCACCAGCAGTCAGCAAAATCAATGGTGGGTAAAACAACTGACCTTTCAGCTTAAAGTAAGGCACTGGTATCTAACTTCCCTATAGCTACTATCTTCCTCATTGGTATGTACTTGTAGTTTAAAAAATTTTTTTTACTGATTAAGCAATTAATGATATTAATCTTAATAAATCTCAATCTTTGTGCACACACATTTTTAGTATTGTCTGACAAAATGGGAAGTACGAATAAAGCACTCCTGCTGCCTACTGAAGCATCACGTTGTCTACCATTTGAGAGACAAACTGAATTAGCTGCTTTTCTCATGGAAGACCATTTATAGTTGAAAGAATGACTGACAGTCTGTGGTTGTTCAGACTTGGGTATTTGGTAGAGATTTTCACAAAAATGAAGTGCGTCTGTCCAATTAAGGAAACAACTGAAGTATTTATTGCCCATGATAAAATTTGAGTGAGAAAATTCAGAATTTTGGAAAACATGCATCTACCCCTGTGAACTTCACAGCTTTCCAATAGTTAAGGAATTCCTTGATGAGACTGGTAGTTATATAAATGAATATGATTTTTTTGGATTTTGTAGAGTGAGTCATTCAACATTTGGAAGCTCTGCCTATCTCAGTGAACCAGTATTTTCTGAATAACTGATGCATGCTGTTAGAGTTAATTAAAAAGGCAGTTAAGATACTCTTTTTTTTTGTAACTACATATCTGTGCCAGGTCATGTCAGATATCTGTCATATACTTCAACCAAAACAATACAGCATGAGAGACTAAATGCAGAAGCAGTGGGGCTCTATTTGTGTATCAGGTCTGAGAGCCATTAAAGAGGTCTGTAAAAATGTAAAACAATCTGCTCTTCTTGCAAAAAGTCTTTTTGGGAAAATACAACTATTTTTAATTTTTATGTTACCTGTGTTAAATGGAATGAGTTTATTCTTATTTTAATTGAATTAAATATTTTAAAGATCTTTCACAGTTTTTTCCCAGTTTTGAGAAATAACTGACATACATCACTGTATAAGTTTAAGACACAGGGGTCTCATTTACATATATTGTAAAATGATTACTGCAATGGGCTCAGCCAGCATCCACCTTCTTATATAGACACAGTGAAAAGAAAAGAATGAAAAAAAGAATAAAAGGAAAAAAACTTTCTGTGATGAAAACTCTTCGGATTACTCTCTTAACAACTATCTACTATATACAGCAGTGTTGGCTCTAGTCAACATGTTGTAATCACACATCACATCTCTAGTACTTCCTTGTCCTGTACTTGGAAGTTTATACCTTTTGACCACTTCTCTCCAATTCCCTCTCCCCTCACCCCTCTACCTCTGGTAACCACAAGTCTCTTTTTCTAGGAGTCTGAGTTTTTTTCCTTTTTTTAAGATTCCACATATAAGTGAGATACAGTACTGCCTTTCTCTGTCTGACTTATTTTACTTGGCATAATACCTTCAAGATCCATACACGTTGCCACAAAATGGTAGGATTTCCTTGTTTGTTTGTTTGTTTTTTTTTTGGCTGAATAATATTCCACTGTATAAATATATACCATAAGTTCTTTATCTATTCACTCATCGATGGACACTTAAGATTGTTGCCTTGGCTATTACAGATAATACCACAATGAGCATGGGGGTGCAGATATCTTTCTGAGTTAGTGTTTTTGTTTCCTTTGCACATATTCCCAGAAGTGGAATTGCTGGCTCATTTGGTAGTTCTATTTTAAATTTTTTGAGGATCCTCCATGCTGTTTTCCACAGTGGTTGTACCAATTTATATTCCTACTCTTCTTTCCACATCCATACCAGCATTTGTTATATCCAGTCTTTTTGATAATAGCTATTCTAACAGGTGTGAGATGGTATCTTATAGTGGTTTTAATTTGCATTTCCCTAATGACTGTGATGTTGAGCATGTTTTCATATACTTTTTGGCCTTTTGCAGAAAAGATCTCTCAGTTTTAATTTTTAATATGGTAAATACTGAGAGATGTGAACCAGATGAACAAAAAAACCTCTTTGGAGTCATGAATAATTTAAGACTGTAAAGGAGTCCTGAGACCAAATACTTTGAAAACCACGGGTTTTATAACCACTATAGAGGATGGTGATAGAATTCACCCTAACCTTACTCTAAGATCTAGAATTTCATATTTAGAATAAATTTGTGAGATCTAGAATATTCTTACACATCTTCCTACCTTTCACAGTGCCTACACTTCAGTGTTTTATACCTTGTAAGTAACACTAAAGAACTTGTGTTTGATAAGAAAAAAAGGTAAATATTAGCTCATTTACTTCTTATGTGTATTTCCTCCCTTATAAAAACAGAGCAAAAGGAATCTCTGATTATTGAGCTTTCTAATTATTTGGAATCTAGATAACCTTGAGCTTATTAGGTTGTCATTTTATGCATGGAAAAAACTGACCAGGAAAAGATTCCAAGAGAAAGGCACGAGACTAGAATATATGTCTACATTCTAGTCTGGTTTTCTATTAGTTGGCAGAAAAAAGATACATTGAAATTTACTTTCTTACATTGAAAATTACTTTTACACAAAATTGACTTATAGACAGTATTAAAAAAACTACTATTCTACAAAGATTTAGCTTACACATGCCTTATAGACTAAAACACGAAACTATGGGAAAGAACACAAGTATTTCAAGAACTATAGAATATCTGGTTTGACAGGCTAATTAGGGACACAGACTACATGGCATGACAGTTTGGGGGAGGGCTCTGGGATCTGAGAGAACCAGACTTTAATTTCGCCCTGCCAGTTATTTCATACCTGCTAGGTATGAACTTGGGGCAAGTTCCTTCCTTTTCCTGAGCTTTATTTTTCCCCAGCAACAGAACAAGGAAATCTTTACCTTTTGGGGTAGTTAGTAATTGCTTAGCCTGGCTGCCTGTAATGATTCCATGAAATTACAAATGTGAATGTACCTGTTATAATGCTGACACATACTAGATGTTCATGTAATACTGGGAAGCATTCTTCGAGATGGCTCCCCAATACTGAAAACCTTCCTACTGCTTTTCTTTCCTGGCCTACTTAGCCACAGATTGACTTATCTAGTCAACATTCAGCACAGTCTTCCTACGCACCAAGGAACCATTTGAGGGGCTTCCCATGAGTTTGTTTAATCTGTTCAACAACTATGGGTCTGGCATTAATGGAGCTTACAATTTTATTTGGAAGTATCCAAAATAAAAATTTAAATAACCAAGCTCAATATTTTGAAGCTTAATAAAAATAAATTATGTTAGTATATACCTCATTTAGATACTCTCAGAGTTTCTGGTACCAAGCCATTATTTTAAACCTTCATGGACTCAAGGAGTAACGCCTGCAAATGGGAACCTTCTACCCAGTGTGCCTCATGTTGATCTAAATCCCATCTATTCCTCCTGGGTTTTTTTTTTTTTTTTGCCTCTAATTATTGGACTGCTCTGACTTCTTCAGTAACTTCCCCTTCAGCGAAACTTAAGGATAGTCAGTAGGTTTCCTCCACGTTTGCACTTATCATATCATAGAGTTATTTCTCAGGAATAGTATAAAGTTTGCATACTTACACTGTTTCTGAAGACTTGGAATTCTAGCGTTCTTAAATCTATCTTTGCCACCTTACTCAAGTTAAACCTAAAATCAAAAAAGTATATATATTTCTTCATAAACAGCATCATAATTAATGGGTAATTAGAGTAATTATCAAGTCTGTACTTTATTTGCAAACTACCTTTTGGCAGATTCTGAGGTCAGTATTACCAGATTAATAGCCTTCCAAAAATTAAAGGCCACAACTTATAGTTAATATTTTGTTCAGTTTTTAAAACTAAAATATTTAAAAGATCCCACTTGCTTTCTCTTTATGATCTTTCACTTTTTTATATTTTTTTAGAAAGGAGTTCAACATTACTTTTTCTTGTCTTAAACTGAAAGCTCTTCTAGATACTTAACACATTATGAGTATCTCTCTCCAGAACCCCCTCTCAATTTTAATTATGGATTTAGAATTTCTCTAAGCCAAATCTATAACTGTATAAACTGTAATAGAGTTCTAAATGTATAAAATAATAATTCAATGCTAATATAGAACATTTTGATTAATTAAAGCAGTACTTACCTTGATATTAACTTATCTACAAAGACTGAAGGATTGGAATATAAAGCCAGAGGAATAAATTGAATATAGACAGGAACATCTGCAGGATTTTCCAAAGTAATCTCTTCTTCCTTAAACAAAGTAACAAAACAATAAATGAAATGTTTCCATAGTTAAAAGTAAGAGTAGATACTTAACAGCCCTGTTATGAATTTCCAAAAACCAATGTCACTCTGAATACTTACCGAGGAGCAGTTTGTATTAGTAAGTGGAAATTTCAAGTGCCGGGGTGAGCTAATTATAGAAGGCCAGGAGAGCTCAGCAGTGATTTTTGATAATATATTTTTTTGAAGGTCTGTATTTACTTCAAATAAAGCACTCAGTCTAGAAAAAAAAATTTGTTAGTTACTATATCAAAATGAAATATCTGAATTTTCTGAATATAAGAAATCTAATTAGGCTTGTATACTTCAGAAATTTTATTCTGGCCCTGAATAAATATAGTTTTATTTGTTCTGCAATTTTACTATGTTTTTAATAGACATCTATGAAGATGTCTGTTTTGGCACAAAGAGTTGCCAAAGTCTCTATCACTGATCACCTGTATTGTTTTCGTACTGAATATGTGAAGGACAAGGCAGGCATATACGTATAACATATGGTGTTAAGGGATCCTAAAGGAACTTGCAGCCTAGTGGAAAGATCTAGACACCAACAGCAGAGTGCTGATGAATATTCATCAGCAGAACTTATGAGAAGGCAGTGCATTGCTTGGCATATGGCTTTTTACCCCCCGAGATTAAAAAAAAAAATGAAGGAAAATCTTAATATGCAATGAGGATGTCAGCTGAAGTGGTAATACATATGAGGGTTTTGTGCAGATATATGTAAAGTTATCAAAAATATTCAGGACCTCATTTGAATATTTCTCTACTTATGAGCATTCATAAGCCAGCTGTTTAGAACTCAAGAATATATTCCCTAAGGAAACACTATTACACACGGGGCTAAGGTTCCTGGGCCCAAACATGGAAGCCCGCTTTTATTTATTTTTTTAAATTAAGATTTTATTTATTTATTTGACACAGAGAGACAGAGAAAGAGAGAGAGAGAGAGGGAGAGAGGGAACACAAGCAGGGGAACTGGGAGAGGGAGAAGCAGGCTTCCTGCTGAGCAGGGAGCCTAAATCAGGGCTCGATCCCAGGACCCTGGGACCAGGACCTGAGCCGAAGGCGGACGCCTAATGACTGAGCCATCCAGGCGCCCCCATTGAAGCCCACTTAAACCCACAATACTACTGAATTGTGACACTCTAATATTGGTAAGAGTACAGATTTTATAAGGCGAAGAAAAGAAATTCTCTGTAACACAAAGTCAGCAGCAGGGAGAATGCCACAGTCACCGTACACCTGGGACATGATGGTATGGGACAGACGAGAAGCCTAGCTTCTTAGCTGTGGAGTGCTGGGCACACAAGGAGGAAGGGAGAGGTTTTGGTGGGGGAGAGGTGAAGAGGCTCTTCAGCACTGCTCCAAGTTTATCTATTCATAATGTTAACATTTGGAGACCGTCTATACACTGTAAGGTCTGTAATGGAAATGTAGGTGACCAAGAACTACTGAATTCATCAGAGGTTTCTCTCTACTTATCTTCACCATTTTAAAGTAGAAATTTAACTCTTTTGCCTTAAGAAATTTTTTGATAGTAGGTAGTTCAGATAAACGAAACCCTCAGATTCAATCACTAATGGTTTGAAAAATTTATAGTACTATAAATTAGATTATCTTGATACTGACAAATACATTCATCAAATTAGCCAAATGAAGAAGAGCAGTTTTTATCAGTTACCATGTTATCAATATTCTAATCAAATTCTCTTCTGGAGCACAAGTGTGTTTCTGCTTTTGAATCCAGGTGTGGTAGGGTTTGTCATTAGCACATTTTCTGCCTGCCAATGATATATGGTTGAGCCTCAGTGAACTGGGCTCTAGGTGCCCCCTAAGGGCTCAGTACTGGGAAAGGGAAGAGGCAGTTCTTTTCACAAGGAGCAAATGGACACTTGGTCTCCACTGCGGGACTGAACCTAGGAAATGTTTTCTCTGCCTTTAGCAGAGGGCAGTGGTAGCTCTTACGCAAATGGCTGTATCTCAGGTGAACAATTTATGCATCCTCTATAAAGACAACTTCAAATAGTTCTTTGATTTTAAGGAAGTATCTCGAGCACTGAAGGAAAGAGAAAAATAGTAGTGTGTGTATTTCTGAGCAACATACAATTAAAATGGCAATTTAAGACTCCTTCTTAATAATTTTCTGAAGATGAAGCATTATTTTCTGAATGCTTATTTGAAGCATATTTCTGAAGATGAAGCATTATTTTCATTATTTTCTTTCTTTAGAAAGCATTCTTTCTATAGAGAAGTAAAAGAACCTAATACAAGAGTAACATTTAGAAAGTAGTATCAACAGAGACATTTCAAACTTGCAAAAATAGCTAAACATACTTAAAGCAAAACCACTCACCTATGACCTGAATTTTCCTTTATTCCCATCCATCCTTTGAACAGGCTTTGATGCAAATCCCAGTCAGCATCCCATGTGTCCTCCTGCATGGCTACACCAGGCTGTACTTTGGGTTCAGCTAAAACAAGGACACATACTTTATGACAAACTCAGCCCTACAATCTACATCCACTAGTCAACTTTTCTTCAAATGATTTCCATGGTACCAAGGGATAGGGATGGACTTTGAAAGTGGCAGCCTTTCATCAAAGAATATCTTGGGTGGAGTGAAGGGGATGACAGAGAATAGCAAGATAACTTACATTTGGATAGAAAAGGCAAGCCAACATAGCAATGATCCCCACACTGCAGTCCAGGATCAAAATAAATGTTTGCAATCTACAAAGAGGCACAGGAGAACTGTGAATCCTAAATCCACAGAAGGTCACTGTAACACAATACTAACAGAAGAGAATTCTCAAATACAATGTTCTCAAACCTTTGACTTTTTTCCTGGCTCCAAGTCTTCCTTATTGCCCCGTAATCGTTTGTAGTAAAATCGCACATCTTCTGACAAAGATCGTATTTGTTGTATCTTTACCTTCTGTGAGAAGGAATTCATAATATTTAAGCTTTGATGAACTACTTTCCCCTGAAGAAAACAAACAAACAAACAAACAAACTCATTAGTATATGGTTGGATTTTCTTAAGAACACACAATTTAGAGGTGACAGACATATTTTTCAGGAACCAAACTCCAAAAGACACTTGGAATTTTTATCACTTGATAATCTCTAATTTTGTAATCAGAGCGCTCCCAAATATACCTATACTTATTTCTCTCTCTATGTGTGTGTGTGTGTATTTTATATATATATATATATATAATTATTTTTTAATTTGTCATTTTCATGGCCTATTATACAAAAATCAGCAGGACAAATCCCTATAATCTTGTGAAAATGAAATAAAATAAGAAAAATGTCCGTATCTAATGTTAAAATAATGAGGCTGCCAATAAAGGTAATAAACAGAGATAGCTTTGAATAAAGGAAATGGTCATTGTCAGTTTGTTAAGCAAGATTTGTTTATACCAAGGCCAGGCTGCCCTCCAAGTATCCAAATTCACGATGAAATAATTTAAATCTAAAATCAAAAGCCAAACAAGACAAGACAAAAAAAAATCAGATTTATTTTACTTAGAAGTATTTTCTTTTTAAAAGAAAAAACATCATTTGTGCCAAAAACAAATTAGACATCTTTTAAAAATAGAGGTTATCAAATATCTTAACACAGCAGACAGATTAAATAACCAGATAACCAATGACTGCTCTTATCAGTGGCATGCTTCTCCCTATGATAGGGTATCAGATTTTAATTAAAAAATTAAATAATTTAAACAATCTTCAATAAGAATTATATTATAATCTTTCCTTTCATTTGAATTCAGAATTTGATCTTATAATCTGATTCCTAGTCATCGGAAGAAGTCTCAAAAATGACCATACCCACTGGGCTAATATCTGGTATAAGAAGACACAGAAATTAAGAGAGTACACAGGAAAAAGGAGTAGAATGAGGGTGAGGTTAAAAGTAATACTCATCATTTGCACCCCAGGCAGAGGGAAACACAGCAGAAAGGTATTATCAGAGGTCAGGTATGGTGCTGGGACAGGAGAACAAAGGAGCAGTGAAGCCCGTCTTTGACAGCCTGACAGCCCGAGCCTGGCCTCGAACCAGCTATGTCTTCCTGGCATGCACTGGTAATAATCATTTTGCTCAAGTCCATGTTTTGTCTCTCAGGAGTGTGTGTGTGTGTTGGTGGGGGGAGGTCAAAAGAGGTAACAGGTACAAGAGTTCATTTTATGATGGTATTCAAATACTAAGTATTAAACTATGAGTACTTGAAATGCTAATTTGGATGTGTTGTTTTCATCAACTGGTGCTAGTATACTCCATTGGATAAGGATTTTACAGAACCTGGTGACTGTTATGGAATGAATGTGACCCCTCCCACCCCATTCATGCGTTGAAATTCTAACTCTCAATGTGACAGTATTAGAGATGGGGCTTTTGGGAGGTGATTAGGTCATAAGGGTGAAGTCCTAATGAATGGGATTAATGACCTTAAAAGGAGAGACAAAAGAGCTTGCCCTCCTTCCCTGGTCTGCTGGCTCTATGAGGATACAGTGAGAAGACAGCCATTTGTAAAACCAGGACAAATGCCCTCACCATATACTGCATCTGCCCAGTGCTTTGATCTTGGGCTTTCCAAGCATTCAGAACTGTGAGAAATAAATGCTTGTTGTTTAAGCCACCCAATCTATGGTAATTTGTTACAACAGCCTGACTAGGGCAGTAACATCAAGTTAATTTGTGATTCCAAGTAAACATCTGGTAATGTAAGCCATCTGAGGATATTTAAAAGTTTGATCCTACTTTGTTCAAAATCAACACCTTGTTTTTATACAGACGCTTTCTTATTTACTCCATCCCTGGGCTTTACACTGTGTCATCTACTGAATTATTCTGTTCTAGGATTTATGCTGTATTTAAGGAGATCATTGATTGAAAAGGCAAAGGAACAAGGTCTTTTTGGATAAATAATGTAGTCAAGTGCAAAGTGGAATGATAAGAAGACAAAGATTTAAGTAAGAATCAAATAGGTTGAACCTATGAACTCAAAATTTATCTTTTTAAGGTGCTAAATTCCAAATTTAGGTTTTATTATATATAGCATTAAGATTTTTACAACATACTGTTTTCTCATAACCCACCATGTTTCCTTCCACATGCTAAGGGACACTTCTACATTTGCCCCCATGTCTCCTGAACTTACCACATCACCTTCCTGCAAAAGGCTGTGGCTGTCTCTTGGTTTTCCATTTCTTTTCTCTTTATTCTCTAGGTTCAAACTCTAAGTCATATTTTTGACTCTATCTACTCCACCTAGCTGCTTCAATTAGTAGGACCTTGTCAGGATATTCAAGCACAGTTTGAATCTGAAATGTCTCTTGCCTAAGCTCTCTTCTCCATTATTTTGCTCTTTTATCCATCCATTATCTACTAACTGCCTGCTTTGGGGATATAGGATCCCTTATCCCTTTCCTAGAGGATCTTCCATGGGGAAGACCAACACATAGAGCAATATTTAAAGCACATGTGACACCTGCTGCAAGGAGTAATTTAAAATCATTCCAAGATGTAACACTTAGTAACTATCTAGCAGAGTCAAGAAATCTTCAGAGAGGAGATGACATGGAATTGAATCTCAGAAAATGTGTAGTTCTTTGTCGGTAGGCCATGAGGAAGGGCATTCAAGACAGGCTAACAGCCAAGGCTTAGAAGTATGAAAGGGCTTCACTGCCTCTGCCAATGCCCTAAGCTCAAAGCCCCTCCTGACATTTTTCAAATGGACTATGAACAGAGTCCCTGGGTTGACCTCAGGCACTCTACTGTCACTTCCATATGCACCCTATATTTACTTCTGCCAGAGAAACAATGTTTAAAGCTCAGCTCTAATGATGTCATGCCTTTGCTTAAAAACTTCAGATTTTCATGGACTTAAATGTATTTTTTACATGCTATCACTCCAACATGTCATTTCATCTCCTCTTACAATTTCCCTCGATTCTTGTCACTCTAGGCAACTCACTACTTAACATAAAGCCATCTCAGACTTTACTGCCTCTGTGCCTTCAGGTTGATCCCAGGGACCTGAATGTAAGTTCTGACTACCCTTCCTATCTATCCTGCCAAAAGAAATTCTAAGCTAGCTCACATGGACTTTCATCAATTACGTGTGTAGTTCACTCACAGCACTTCATTTTTATAACTTTTAGGGCATTTTCTACATCCTGCTTTACATTTATGAATCATGGGTCCATTTCCCAATCTAAATAGAAAACTTTTTGAGAGAAGGGACTATTTCTTATTCCTCTTTATACCTCCTATGGAACCTAGTTCAATGTTTTACCTTAAAATAAAGCAATTAATAAAGAATAACTCACTTTACTGTTGGATTCTAGTAACACAGAGGTAAAGACAAAGAAAAAACATATATATTAAAAAAAAACCCTATAAATTAAATCTCTTACTGGAAAGGAAGGTGGAAGAACCATATGTTTTGGGAAGCAAGTCAGCGAACCCACTGCAATTACAGCCTTCACAGGAATTGTTAGGATCTGTAAAGTGAAGAAGCAGACCATAAAAAAATCTGTTTAAGTATGAGATTGATCTTGATCATTATTGCATTATTCTTGAGGATATAAAAGGTCATCTTGGGACTTATATTAGCAATAACCAACTCAAAAGCAATATTAAAATTACTCATGAAAACTGTTCAATTTGACCAAAATACTCCATAAAATGCTCTGGAATACATTTCCATGTATTTCTCAATGATTCATTGAAAACATGGTAAATAAGAAACAATGGGGAAGAAATGAAGAATAGATTTTTCATAATATAGGTTATTTTGTGGATGATTACTTTAACAAGGAAAGTCAAATTGTACTCCTAAAACAATGCATGCAACACTTAGCATTTTCTAGAGTTAAGTGATTCTAAATTTTTTGTATGCAGCAATTGACATCAACTTAATTTAAAAAATGAGTTTAACAGTATAGATGCTGAATATCAACTTACACTCTGTAACTCATAAAAATACTTGATATTTTTTCCTAATTCTCACCTTTATCCATACTAATAAAAATTTAGCTATGAAATGTACTTATTTCTCTTTCAGAGTATAAACAAGAATTTTTCACTTTTGGAGGTAATTAGTTGACACACTCCCAACAAATCTATTATTATTATTATTACTATATATTATTTACATATATTATTATTAAATGACCAGTTCTGTTTATTCTGAATTAGCTTTCTTTTATGTGGGGGTTGTATGGGTTGAAAACAGGAGACTAGTGGAAGCAACTTGTTGAATTTAGCAGTGTTCAACTTCCTGAAGAACTTGTAAATATTAAATTAAAATACTTAAGTGTGGCAGAAATATATCCATTAAAAAATATGACTGAATGCAACATGTTAAACATCACAAAGAGTCTTTCAAAAGCTCAGTGATTTTCACTCTGCCCTTGACTTAGAATGACTCATGTAAATACAGTATCATAAGAACTCAAATTAAGATGTGATTTCTTGATTGTATCTTCCTTTTTGGGAATACTACACAGGAGTATATTAATGATTGCAGAAGAATCAGTAATCTCATTCAGGAATTTCAGTCAGGATCTGTGCAATGCTATAACTATGTGTAAGCAATTCCAAGAGAGCAATTAAAAATGTGCCAAAGCCATTTTTCTGAAGTCGTTTTTAGTTAAGAGGTTTGGGTTATATCAGAAAACCAGGAGCTAATGAACACCAAGATTTTGTAAACTATTCTCAAAAGCTCAGTTTTTAAGGTATGAAACAGGTAAACTATAACTTTATTAGCAAACTTAGTCATTTCTATAAAAACAAACCAAAAAAAGACTGAATTATCAGAAAAACCTCATTGACATGAATCCCCATAGTCTTTACCTCATAGTCTGTGGTGATCTGTATGGCTCCATCGTGAATCCCTTCCAGTTTTTTTGCAGTAAGTTTGACTCTGAATACTGCAAAATAGCCTGAAGCTAGTATTACCTGTATGTGGTAGAAAGGGTATCATTCATTAGCTTCGCTAGCTGCAGTTTCCTATTAAATTGGTAAAGAACACTATTTGTAATGACCTGACCTCCAAATTCTAACATATACTGTATGACACTGAATTACCATACCATCTCGTACAAATATCTCAAAATAATGCCCACTTACTACACTTATTCCATGGGCCACTGAGAAAACTGGCTCCCTGAGGAACAGATTCCTGTCTGCCAAGGTGCAAAAGGGGTATGGTCCTCACACATTCTGCATGTACCTGCACCAACAGAGAGGGTGAGGGCTGGAGCAAAGGGAGCCAGATCCAAAAAATCATCACCAACCCTGATGTCAAGGGACTTGCCCCCTTCGTCTAGGGGGTTTTACGGGTTCAGGTCTTAAATTTAAGTTTTTCATCCGTATGAGTCAATTTTTGTGTGTGGTGTGTGACAGTGGTTGTCCCCTTTCCTCCTGTCAGCACTTTCCAATTGTGAAATTCCCAAAGAAAAGTAATTCATTTTGTGAAGTTGTACTTTAATTATTAGTTATATTTTATCTAGAATTCATGGTTACCTTAAAATAAAAGATGGTGATACACCAAACATAGTCACTTTCTCCTTTTAAGAAGAATTTTCTGTGTTGGTTTTGTGCCATTCTAATGCTTTCTACTCTATATTGTGTAGACTGCACAAATCAGTACAAAGGTCTGAAGAACACTGAATTGTTGGCAATGTGTGTTTTGTAAGGAATAGGATGATAATTTAGTTCATAGCTTTGGGTTTTGGAAAAACAGTTGAAAGTTTAAAGCATTATAAGCTTAAAGAAAAATCATTTTGTGGAGTTGCTATTTTGAAGTTGGCAACTCACTACAACTTCCTATTTTAAGAGTTCTTAACAATGATCTCATCTTTCTGTCCCTTGTTTTTAAATTTACAGTTTTATATAAAAGCTGATTCTAAAACCCTAAATTATCAAACTGGCTTTATGCTTTTAAATGGACCTTTCAAGTTTAAATAGTATGTGTTAATATATGCTATTTATTACTAGGAAATGATCCAGATTTCTAGAATTATTAGATTTTTAATGTCTTCCCAGGAAACAGTAAAATGTCAACAGCTGGGAGTAGATATACATACACTATTATTCTAACTTTACTGTTGAAAGGAATACATTAAGGCTGGCTTAATTATTACCTTTTTTCAGCATTCTACTTTTTTTTTTTTTAAGATCTTATTTATTTATTTGATAGAGACACAGCGAGAGAGGGAACACAAGCAGGGGGAGTGGGAGAGGAGGGAGAAGCAGGTTTCCCACTGAGCAGGGAGCCAGATGCGGGGCTCGATCCCAGAACCCTGGGATCATGACCTGAGCTGAAGGCAGTCGCTTAATACTGAGCCACCCAGGTGCCGCTCAGCATTCTACTTTTATTAAAAATAAAACCTCAGCTGGAGTGACAAATATTACTTCTCATGGACATATATATATATATATATATATATATATATATATACTTGTTTTAAAAGGAGGCTTTATTTTTGAATCAAATTTAAAATGTTATAAATTATTAAAATATAAACAGACATAAATTACCTCTGTTCACAAATATCTGATTATGTAACTTGAATGCTACATAGTTGCAATTAGAATATTTAGTACTGTTTTCCACTTTCTCATAAATCATCTTCCAACACTGCATCAAAAACTAATGATGTATTTTATGCTGACTAATAGGACACAATAAAAAAAAATCATCTTCCAAGTTTCTACACACAATTATATTTATAGTTTTTTTATTTGCTTCATATGCAATCATAGAATCATGATTTACTTTATGTATTTGAAATTATTAATAACACTATTACAAACATCTTCATTTTCACAGCTTTTAGTTTTTTAAAAAATTTTTAATACTTTTCATTTATTCTAATGTATCCAAGTTATTAACATTTCAACATGTAATCAATATTAAAACATTATCAGTAGTTTAATATTATTATTAACAGCTTACAATCCCAAACTAAGTCTTCAAATCTGGGTGTATTTGACATAAGACATCTTAATTGAGACTAGCCACATTTCAAAGGCTCTGTAGCCACATGTTAATTAGTTCTGACTGTCTGGGCAGCACAGTTTTATATCAGTGAGCTTTTAGCTCTTTAAATTACTTCCATGGGAAGAATTCCAGGAGTGGTACATAGTGCCAAAATGCCCTCCAAAATAGTTATTTTGGAGGGTCCTTCTGGCACAAACTATTTAAATAAATTTTTATAGCTGATGGCATCCCATGGAAGCGTATTTGCCAACCATCTCTGTGCATAAGGACATTCTTTCTTTTATAAGACTGTCACAAGAAGTTCTATCCTTAACTTACAGATGAGGTATGTTACGCTCCTTCTCACATAAGGTAACTCTCTTAGTTCTGTTCTGAATCGGTATAAACTCCAAGTTCCACTTTCAGTAGTGGTAAGGCCTTTGACTGATACACCTGTTTTCTCTTGTTTCATGCTCTTTTATGACCAATTGTACCTATTTCTAAGACAGAGTTGAAGTACATGGGCAGATATACAAAGGGATCAAACAAGGTTTGTCTCATTTACAGAAAATGGTCCAGAAATATTCTGTATAACTAAAAACACTTTCTACCAATGCACAGGGCTATCTCTTTGGCCAAGTAAATTCAATGAACACAGGGTTAGTGTAGTACCAATGGGAACTTCTCTTGTAATGACACTTGTGTTACAAAAAGATCATTTAAATTTTCTTTGTTACGGAACTTTTTATGACAAGCTAGAACTTAACTCCTTTGGGTTTCAAGTGCCTTCATCATAAAAGAAGGGAGTTGAAGCAGATTATCTACAAGAACCTTTTAATATCAAATAACTGATGCTATTAAGAGTCTCATAAAAACATTAGTTCAAGTATGTGTCGTAGGAATAGTCATGTATTTGGTGTTTAAACATACAACTAAGTTTAAGGAAACAATAAGAAAGTTTGCTTACTGATGACTGGTCTGATAAAGATGACTTTTCTAATTCCGGAAGGCTTGCAATTATTGTAGTTCTGTTGCCTCTTTCAGTAGCTACCAGTTCTATTGATAAACCGTCCCCTATGATGTGCCAACTTTTTATAGCCAACTTAAAAAAAGAGAAAGATATGAAAGGGATTACTATAGCCCTAGCATAAAATCCTTAAATGTGACTTAGAATAAAAACAAATTTTTTTTACCTCAATTGGATTGCTGTTTATAATTGCAAATAAAATATTACTTGCTTCTGTAGCACTCAATATGCCAAAATCTATGAAACGTTCCTCTATTTTGGGGGGTAATACAAAGTACTGGAAAGATATTAAAAAAAAACAGATTAAACATTAAATCACACTTATATAAAAGCATGTTATCAAGAGGAAGTAGCTATATGGACATACTAAGGTTTCTATATTTTATGTCAATATATACCTAGATACAAGCATATAAAATATAATTAAGAATTCTGTACAATGAAGTATTTTCAGTAATTAGAAATGAAGACATTCATAGTCTCTACAGAATAAATATTTCTCCTCTAAAGACCCATAAAAGCAGGAAGCTAAAGTACTAGGCCCAGGTAAGTAGAGCCCCAGAGCTTAGGCAAAAAGTCCTTGGTCTCAGTAAACGTATTCATGAGAGCAGCCAAAAATGTGTAATCACTCAAGCAAAACAAATGAAGAAGGAGAGGGGTAAATATTGAAAAGTCCCCTCAGCTCTGAAATTATTACTGATGTTGGCTTTTTGGAGAACTACATCTCTATATGTTCTAATTTTCATTTTATCTTTCATATCTTTCTTACCAGTTTTATTTCTTATCTAAAGTTCTTTCATTGATTATCCTAAGGATAGCTTAGTTCGGACCCCCGCCCCGGCTTCTTTTCTGTATTAGAATGACCTTTATTCTTTTCTGCTATTCCAACTGTGTGTCTTTACCACCTTACTCTCTTATTATTTGGTTCTTTTCTTCATGCTGTATTTCCTGGTTTTGGTCACCACCTCCTTAAATAGTTTCCTCTTTGCCCTCCTTGTATTATTTTTTTCTTGCTTATTATTTTCTTCCACTTAGTCTGTTTTCAGTTTCCCTGTGACTATAACTGTTTAAAAGCAAAACCAAGAGAAAGCACAATGTGGAAAAGATCTAAATGCCAGCTGTCACAGAAGGATTGAATTGTGTCCCCACAAGAGATGGCTACTGGGAAGGGTGAAAACGAGTTGCCTTGAAAGTACTAAGAGGAGAGATTAGAGCAACTTGAGGAGCTCAGAAAATGGCAAAGTTTAAGCATGTACAAAATGATTGCCTAATAATACCTGAACACACAAAAGATGGCTGGGAGCTTAAATGTTAAAGGTAGATGACATACTTACATCTAAAAAGCCTGTATATACCCGCACAGGTAAATGAAATTTAGAAGCATTGGTAGTAAGTAAAATATTGTTATCTATGTGCATGGACAATGTGGAGGGCATAAAAAACAGAGTAAAAATGTATCCTGATTCGTTCGGGAGAATTAAGACTGGTTTGCTGAAGTTGTGAACCTAGGAAATGAGGGGAGAGAAAAAAACAATGGGTCAGCATCATCTAGTTGGTAGATCAATAAAATGAAGAATATGGGGGTCCCAGACATACTTTAAACATTGTTTTGGCTTCTTCTGGTAGCAACACATCATGAATGAGGATAGCAAAGCTGAAAGTGTTAGTCAGGTAAATTGGCCTTTCCACAGGGTCAGCAGGACTGTCTCGGATGTGAAATAATGTGGCAGCATGATCAAATCCCAAATAACTATTTGAAAAAACATAAACAAAATAAATCATTTTTATCTCTATGCGTTAATTTAAAATCCAAGTTCTTCTGCTGTAGTAATTTTACATTTAGCATTAAAGACTGTTATTGGAGAATTAGAACTATGAATATTTTAGGCTTGAGCACACGATTTAAAACAAACCTTAGACTGCAAAATACTGACATGTAATATAAAGAATTATTCTCCATTGAATTATATGTAATTGAACAATTAAAATCAAGAACGTGTTAACAGAAAGTTTTAAGCTTCTTAAAAAAGACCACGTTTATCATTTAACTGTGACCAGCTTTGTTAAAATGAGTTCCTACCAAGTTGCATATTAAACTATTATTGTTTTAAGTATAATAAAAAATGAACTACATTATATTATTGCCCATTTATAAAAAGTTGTTAATTCTAGAATACTGTTTACGAGTTTATAAACAAATATAAATGATTTTGTTTCAAATGACAATATACTTTAATAACAAAACACAACCACTTGTATGTTACAAAAGGAATTACAGAAAGGAAATAGCTCCAAAGATTTAAATGTTATTTAAAAATCATAGATTCCTTTTTCTATGTTACTACTGAATCACTAAGACTTCATTTAAGCCCAAATCATATCATCCCATTTACCTTTTTCTTCTAAAAAAGTAAAAACTATGAAGTGGAAGTTGTTTTTTTCAATAGTAATTCCATGGGGTTCATGTGTATTTGGTTACTACTTTTGCTAAGGTCAATTAGTAGAAAAACAATTTACCGATTAGCGAAAAGTTATAAAGCTTATTTTAAAGAGAAACTCACCCATCTAAAACTTCTGCCTGATACGGTATTTCGAGTTTAGAATAACTCTTTTCCTTTGCTTTAACAGTTATTTTCCCAGAAAACTGAGATGGTTTTTTTGCCTTTGATGCTAAAAGGAAACATAAAAAATAATCTCTGTCACCTTTTGCTACGAGAGTTTCTACAGAGGTTGAGAGTTACTACAGACGACAAAATCTTTAAAAAACAAAGCTGAGCTTTCAGAATGGCAATCAGGAGACTTTGACAACATTTTACATCAAATATCACATTTTTCATCCAAAAAAGGGAGAAATATTTTAATTTTCCTGTAATGGGATTAAACAGACAAGGAATTAGCAAGTGAACATAATTGAGGAAGAAAAAACAGTTATTTGAGCTGCTTCCATGGAGCCTGAAGCTACGGATTTCCTTACACCAGCGCTTTTCACACTGGCACTATGAACATTTTGGGCCAGGTTAGTTCCTTCTGGGGTGCAGGGGCTGTCTATCCTGGGCATTGGACGATGCTCAGCTGCATCCCAGGCCTCTACCTGCTAGACAGCAGTAGCAGCCCCCCAGATGAGACAACCAGCAATGTCTGTGGACACTGCCAAATGTCCCTTGGCCTGGGAAGCAAAACCAGCTCCCAACCAAAACCACTGGTTTACAGCTGTATCAAGAACTAACATTCCTTGTATTCCAGAGTCGTGTTATAAATATCAGTAAAGTAGCATGGAATAAGTATCAGTAAAGTGTCATGGAACAAGAAGTGTCAGGAGGTGCGAGCTCTGACTTCCTGTATTAGCCAAGCCTAACTCAAGAGTGTTAAGCCATCATACTGTCCTCAGAGATGAAGTAAAATCTTTAAATTTTGTAGCATTATGAATAATTCCATCTGGAATTACAGAAATAGATTCAGTTGGATCCATTCTGGGTACCCATTAGATGTTCTTTTCAAAGCAAATAAAGAAGCTGTTTATCTTTATCCCACTTAAGGTAGTTTAGGAACACTTCTAGTTAGGAGAACTTATATGTGAGTTCTGCAAATGTGTGTTATCCAACGTTAGCACAAAGAAAGAAAAATAAAAAAGATGGTATGACATCTAGTATATGGCTATGTACAGACAGTGATTTCAGATTTTTAAAACTTGCATTAATCCTCATTTCTTTCTGTTTGCTGTGTAGCCCTTACTGGGCTCATTACCTTGGGAGGCTGTACAATATTCCCACCATGCACTGGGGTGGTAGAAGGGGAGGTGGGAGGTGAAAGGTGGAAGGATTTTCCCATGATGATAAAAACCACGTTTAAGAAATGTAGCATTGGTTTAAAAGATGCTTTTCCTTTTATTAATATTACATAATTTAAGAAATACTTTTTTTAGAGCCTGTGATCTCAGAAGAACTAACAGTACTGACATTCATTTATCTCAAGAAGGGAAACATTCACTGGGTTGTTGATTCAGGAGCTGGAGAAGAAGAGCGTGGGAGAACTATACAGCACACCTGCTCTTGGTGCACACTCTCCCACAGCCTGAATTTATCAGAAAGATGGATCCTGAAAGTTCTCAGGTTCAGGAACTACTACCAGCTGCTCTCCTTGTTGAGAGAAGAGAAGGCACTCACTGATGCTGATACTGGTAGACATGACTGTGGTACTCCAGCAACACAGAAGAAAATTTATCACAGATTTGGAAGTAACTGGGGCATCAAAACCTTCTACAATACTATTTCCTGATAGCTGGGTTATGAAAGTATGCCACATATTTAATCTTGTTTCTTCAGGAGTTTTCTCTGAGCTCATAAGATGAACACTAAAGCTTGGCACCCACAGCCTGTGCACTGCTCTAGAACCTCCCCAGAGCTCTTCGTGTATAAGGAGTAAGCACAGATGCTCTTACAAACACTGTGCAGAGTCTTCCGGTATTCTGCTACACTCAGTAGGGCAGAGTGATCAAATGCTCTTTTCTGATGAGGAGTTAGCTGTGAAATGTGGGCTATGAGTGGAGGTGGCTTCATCATAAAGCCGAAGTGTAAGCTTCAGGGCTCCTCATTTGCAAGGGCCCTTATGAGAAGAGTCCCATTTGAGTGTCAGTTCTCATTAAGTACAGTTAAGCAGCCACTGAATCACTATTTAAAAATTTCTGTGACAGCAAACTCAATAAATGTTCTAGTAAAGTGGGCAAAGCTGAATAAGAACATGCTATTAAAATATGGTAAAGTCTGGGTCAACATTTCAAATGTCAAAATATATAATATACACGTCTGAAATAATAGTTCTTTAATTTGACAATGCTATCATGAAGGCTATTATTTCAGGTTAGGCAGAACTGTCTGCCTTGTTTAAAAAGCCAATATGTGAAACTGTTACAGAGAATACTTTATTTCTAGTCTCAAATTCAAACACACTTCTGAAATCCAAATACATTATCACTCAATTACAAAAAATAATGACTTTATCATTAAGGCAAACCTTACTAGGTATATATATGTGAAAACCCAGATTACAAAAATTTAATTCTAATCCTAATGTATTTGCTAATACTAATTGCAGTTTATGAACTTGCATTTTCTTTCATGAAGCAATCAAATAAGAGTTTGTGATGGTTTGTAAGATAAACCAACCTAAGCAGTAATATAAAATCTGACTGTAAATGGTCAGTGTTTCTACACTAAGATATCAATATACATGCTTCTGGTTTATCAAAATAAGATCACTTCAGTAGAGAGAGAAAGCTGAATACTTACCATCAAAACTAATACTTGCAACCTTGGTATATTTACTTTCTGAAGCTTTCAATGTAATTGGTTTAAAGTGTACTGTTATAGCGTCATTTTGTGGTGTAGGTCGAACACTCTGCAAACAAAAATATATACAGCCTTATTTTAGTCTAATGGCTCAGTTACTTTATACTGGAGAGTGTACAGAAAAGTGAGGCAGAATAAAAATTGGAAAATTTTTACTTTATGTGCTCCCTTTAAATAGAACAGGCCAAACTGACACAAGTTCACATTAATGTCATTAGAGTATCTTCATGAGCACTGGGTGTTGTACATAAACAATGAATCTTGGAACACTGCATCAAAAACCAATGATGAATTTTATGGTGACTAACATAACACAATTAAAAGAAAAGAATCTTCATGAAATAAAATGATGGCTACAGGAAAAGTGTATGATAGGTGAGTGTAAAAATCTAGAGACAAACTAGTACCCTAGGTATGAAGACATAAAACAGAAAAGAAAAGTATTTATTTTCTAAACTAGTGCCCAGTTCATATTAAGAGAGAAGGAGACGTGAAGATTTATGATAGGGTCTTTCCTAAAGAACTCCACAATAACAAATGTAATATCCTGACTATATGAAGAATGAACATGAATTTGGGAGCTGGTACCCCTTCGCCAGTAGTTTTGCAGATCCCACTTTTGGTGGTACTTTCTCTATGTCTCCAGGGCATGGCTGTGCAAGTGAGGAATGCTACTGTTACTGGACAGGGCTGTGCTCCCAGCTGTGGGCCTGAGCAATGGGGAGGACTGAAGGGCTGTATAGCTCGGAGAGGTCAGACAGTTTAAATTTAAAAAATCAGATCTTTCTATTCACCAACTAAACCTATAATAACACAGTAAAAGTTAGTAGTTTTGGAGCAAGCTAGAAAAATAAATGCATTTTAAGGTGCAGTTACTTTTTTTTTTTTTTAAGATTACATTTGTTTATTTGAGAGAGAGAGAGAGAGAGCACAAGCAGGTGAATGGGCAGAGGGAGAAGCGGACTCCCCACTGAGCAGGGTGCCTGATGCGAGGCTCAATCCCAGGAGCCCAGGATCATGATCTGAGCTGAAGGCAGACACTTAACTGAATGGGCCACCCAGGCGCCCCAGTTGGGTATTTTTTTTTTTTTAATCTTTACTGTCTGTCACAAAGCATTTTTCATTGGAAGGAACCTTAAAGATCCCAACCTGCTTCCCTGTTTTACGGATGAAGAGAATCTTGCAGTACAGAGAGATGTTTCAATACCTAGGCATCAAGAAGTGGGGCTAGAAACCGGGTGTCCTGACTTGATCCAGGGTCTGGGCCCTTTACGTGGCATCCTACTGCCTAAACATGTGTCAATGAAGTCATGGTGCTGTACACAAATCTTGATCAATAATATTCCTTTAGAATTCAATTTGAATCTTACTTGGGTCTCGAAACCTTTCTAGGGTTTTTGTTGAATATTCAGGGACTTCCTGAACTTGTTGTCAAAGCCTGATGCTTCCCATAGAAAGAACTTCTGTGACACGCACCAGGTGTACCTGCTAACATGGGCACGGTCAGATCCCTGCAGGTCGCGGAGTTCTTCCCCCAGCTCCCTACCCACCCTTCCAGTTGATCTGTAAAAGTGGAAATCTGACTAAACCGAATGAAGGGCAGTTGCAGGAAGGCACAAGAAGCGCCTGAGAGGAGTATGAAGAAAAATTCTTTTTGCATTGTGTCCGTGATCCGAGGGAACAAAGCTGGTTATACACAATGATTAAATGGTGGGGCATCTCCCTTCTCACTGCTGGTTTGTCTTTATTGGACCTGACGGTGGTTCTGCAGTTCTCTGAGCTGGAAATCTTAATAGCCTGAGCTCTTGGCCTCAGGCTCTCTCAGTAGTTTATCTTTCTTCTGAATTTCTCATTTGTTTTTGAATCTCTAATTGGAGCTGCAAGTGGATTTGTTCATATTGATATATTTATTATCAATAAGCTTGGTGCTAGTAGCAATCATTTAAAATACAAATCCCTTCCTTCCTTGAAGGCTGTGTGTGCATGTGTGTGTTATTTTTAAGAATAAAACAACGCAGTTTGACCTGTGACATAAACTACAAAATGGAAAGGTCTCATATACTATACTACTACACTAATACTTCTTCCAAAAGAATGGAAAGCAGTACAGAAGTATATGTGACAGTCCCATAGTGATCGGTTTATGCACAAAGAAGAAATTAACTATTTAAGTAGAAGAGTCAGTTTGAGTAAGCTGCCCATCTACTGTGGGCCTTATTTTTCCTGCTTGTAAAATACCAGGATTGGATTAGGTATTTTCTCAGATTCCATCTATCTACAAAGTTTTGTGATTCTATTAATTTTGTTCTTTTTTCAAATGAGCCACTTTTCTCCTGAGGTCAAGATTTGTTAGAGAGATGATCAGATAAAGCTCTGTAGTTTGCAGAGGACTGCCACATGCTCTACTGAATGCGGCAGAGCAGCAACGAAATCTTGACCATTTTCAAACACGCCTAAGGTGGCAGTTCAGTAGGAACAACCACAACACTTTTTGAGTGTTATCAGCCTGCATAACAGCAAACCAGAAATAGCTAAGCAATGGTATTTATTAAAATACAGTCACTCTAAGTTGTTGGTGGGAATGCAAACTGGTGCAGCCACTCTGGGAAACAGTATGGAGGTTCCTCAAAAAGTTAAAAGCAGAGCTGCCCTACGACCCAGCAATTGCACTATTTACCCCAAATACTAGCTATTTACCCCAAAGCATATAAACATAGTGATTCGAAGGGGCATCTGAACCCCAGTGTTTATATTAGCAATATTCACAATAGCCAAAATATGGAAAGAGCCCTGATGTCCACTGACAGATGAATGGATAAAGAGGTTGTATGTATATACAATGGAATATTACTCAGCCATTAAAAATAAAGGAAATCTTACCATTTGCAATGATGTGGATGGAACCAGAGGGTATTATGCTAAGCAAAGTAAGTCAGTGAGAGAAAGACAAATACCATATGCTCTCACTCATATGTGGAATTTAAGAAACAAAACAGATGAACATAGGGGAAGGGAAGGAAAATAAATAAGATGAAAACAGAAAGGGAGGCAAACCATAAGAGGCTCTTAACTATAAGAAACAAACTGAGGGTTGCTGGAGCGGAGATGGGTTGGGGAATAGGGTAACTGGGTGGTGGGCATTAAGGAGGGCACTTGATGTAATGAGCAATGGATGTTATATGCAACTGATGAATCACTAAATTCTACCCCTGAAACTAATTACAATATATGTTAATTAAATTGAATTTAAATTAAAAATTAAAAATATATAGTCACTGTAAGAAGTAAGATCTTAGAATACTTGATGAAAAATGTTTTTCTTTTTCTTTTTTTTTTTTTTAAAGATTTTTTATTTATTTACTTGGCAGACAGAGATCACAAGCAGGCAGAGAGGCAGGCAGAGAGAGAGGAAGAGAAGCAGGCTCCCCGCTGAGCAGGGAGCCCAATGCGGGACTCGATCCCAGGACCCTGGGATCATGACCTGAGCCGAAAGCAGGGGCTTTAACCCACTGAGCCACCCAGGCGCCCTGAAAAATGTTTTTCTCACATGAAACATACTACTTTAAGATTTTCCTCACCAGAGGAAAATTTTTATATTCAGTATTATTACATATATAATATATATGTATATATACTATAGCAATAGTAAGTATTTAATTGATTTGTGTTTTATACGAATGATCTGTTCACTTACTATCATTAAAAAAAAACAAACAAACGGAGGGAGACAAGATGGCGGGGAAGTAGGAGGAGGCGCCTTTTCAACCTGCACCCTAAAGTGAGCTGATTACCTACCAAAGAACTCCGATCACCCATGAAATCAGCCTGAGATCAGAATTATACACGTCTGGATCTCTACGGGGGCCAGAAGATGCCAGTGGGCAGGTAAAGTGGAGTGGGAACGTCGGACTGATATCGGAAGATAAACAAAAGGGGGAGGGAGCCACCAGAGGCGACCGACTGGAAAATAATAGCCCAATACGAGAGTGCCCGGCATCTGGGGACCAGCATTAACTTGGAGTCTTGTTGAAAGCACTCAAAAGAGCAAAGACTCGCGCGGGGAAATTGTGGGAATCGGGGCGGATAGGGATAGGGGCTTAAGTCCCCAGACCCAGGGCAGCATCCCCTGGCGCTGAGCCAGAGAGTGCGGCGGAGAAACCTGGTCTTTGTCCCGGAGCCGCCAGTGCGCCGGAGAACGGGTGGAGTCCGGCTCCCGTGAGGGGCTGGGAGCCACACCAGACGGCAGAACGCGCACCTTACTGGAGATGCACGCGTGCCTCAACCTCCCCTGAGAGAGGTGCACGAACGCCCAGCCTGGTGTTCTGGGACCCACGCGGTGATAGACCCACGCGGCGATAGAGCCGATAGAGCTGGAGGCGCCGCGCCCCAAACCATCCCCTGGGAGAGGTGCGCGCAAGCCCTGAGCTCTCAGCCCCAGCCAGCGGGAAAATCTCAGTGTGCGATTGCTGCTTGGAACCTCCCTGGCGGTCTGGAGCTGCCCAGACAGCCACAGCTGCCTTGGTTTTGCGTACAAGCAGGAGATCCTGCGTCCCCAGGGACCGCGACTCAGAACCTGCTCTGCCAGCGGCCCAGCGGCTGCAGCACCTGCAGGGGAGCAGACTGAGGCTTCTCTCTGAGAGGGAGGTTGGGGTGCAGTTTTCTTTCCTCTAAACCTCCAAAAACCATCAAAAGCTGTCAAGGCGAGAGAAAAGAAGTGAACAAACATAAAAACCTCCAGAGAACAAAAACCTGAAAAAAACGTTTTTCTCAGAGCCCACCCCCTTGAGGGGGTCGGGAGGACTTAACTCAGGGAACATCATTGACTGAAAACCCACGTGGCAGCCCCCTCCCCCAGAAAACAAATCAGGAAAAAAAAAAAAAAAAGACTACAAGAGAACAACCACCACTACTTCATAGATACAACTTTTATTTTTAATTCTTTCCCACTATTCTGGTTCATTTTTTTTCTTTTTTTATATAGATAATTTTTTAACCTATTTACCATCACAGTGAGATGTCCAGTACATCAAATTCCATGATAAACTTCTAACCTGAATTTTTTTGATACATACACATGTGTTTTTCTTTTGCTTTTCTATTTTCTTAATTTTTAAAAAAATTTTTAATTTAGTTTAGTCCAGTTTATTCCTTTTTTATTTTTATTTTCTAATATTCATATAGAGTTAAACTTCAAGGTAACCCCCTTTCTCCAAGCAATGCTACCCCTATAGGTGAACCAATTTTTAATCCCCCTTTTTCTTAGGAAAGTTGAGTCCTTTAACAAAGATATCAAGATACATCCAGGAAGAATCAAAATAACCTTCCTCGCCCACACCGAGAATCTATAACCATGCTCCCATCTTTTTCTTCTGCCAGTGTCTCTGTGTATTTATGTTTGTCTGGATAGTATATAAATCTTATACTTGGGGTTCTTCTTGACGAGGCTCCTCCTTTTTTTTGCTTATATATATATTTTTTTTCTCTCGTCATATACTTTTATCAGTCTTTTTGTTTGTCTGTTTTTGTTTGTATATGTCATAAACCTTACCCTGGGGCCCATTTGGGCTGAACCTTCACTTTTATCTTCCCTTTTTTTCCTGTCTCTCTCTCTCCCTCTTTTTCTTTTTCTTTTCTTTTTTCTCTCATTTGGGTGGGGAATCCTGAGTGCTCAGAAGCGTTCTAGGGTGCACCTTGACTGCACCACGGTCAATACATCCAGCTACATCTGTCCAGTCATCTCTCACCAAAATGACTAGGAGGAGGAATCCCCAACAGAAGAAAAATACAGAGGATGGGCCTTCTGCAACAGAGCTAACGGCTATCAACATAGACAATATGTCAGAAAGAGAATTCAGGCTAACAATTATCCAGGCAATAGCTAGGTTGGAGAAAGCCATGGATGACCAAACAGAATTGATTAGGGCAGAATTGAAAGCGACCAGAGAGGAGGTTCATAATGTTAGGGCAGAGCTGAAGGCCACCAGGGATGAGGTTCACAACGCTCTCAATGAGTTCCAATCTAATCTAGATTCTCTAAAAGCTAGGGTAACTGAGACAGAAGATAGAATTAGTGATCTGGAGGACAAACAAATAGAGAGAAAGGATCAGGAGGAAGCCTGGAACAAACAGCTTAGAAGCCACGAAAACAGAATCAGGGAAATAAATGATGCCATGAAACGTTCCAACGTCAGAATTATTGGAATCCCTGAAGGGGAGGAGAAAGAAAGAAGTCTAGAAGATATAGTGGAACAAATTTTTCATGAAAATTTTCCCAATCTTGCGAATGGAACAAGTGTTCATGTACTAGAAGTAGAAAGGTCCCCCCCCAAGATTATAAATTCAAAAAAAACATCCAGGCACCTCATAGTAAAATTGAGGAATCATAATTGTAGATACAATCTCTTGAAAGCCGCTAGGACAAAGAACCTCCTTACCTACAGAGGAAAGCCCATCAGAATAACGTCAGACCTGTCCACAGAGACCTGGCAAGCCAGAAAGGGCTGGCAAGATATATTCAGGGCACTCAATGAGAAGAACATGCAGCCAAGAATACTTTATCCAGCAAGACTGACATTCAAAATGGATGGAGAGATAAAGAGTTTCCAAGACCGGCAAGGCTTGAAAGACTATGCAACCACCAAGCCGACACTGCAGGAAATATTAAGGGGGGTTCTATAAAAGAGGAAAAATCCTAAGAATAGCATTGAACAGAAATATAGAGACAATCGACAGAAAGAAAGACTTCAAAGATAACACAATGTCAATAAAAACGTATCTCTCAATAATCACTCTCAATGTGAATGGCCTAAATGCACCCATAAAACGACACAGGGTTGCAGATTGGATAAAACGACAGGACCCATCCATATGTTGTCTACAAGAGACCCATTTTGAACCTAAAGATACACCCAGACTGAAAGTGAAGGGATGGAGAAGCATCTTTCACGCCAATGGGCCTCAAAAGAAGGCCGGGGTAGCGATTCTCATATCAGATAAATTAGATTTTAAACTAAAGACAGTAGTCAGGGATACAGAAGGACACTACATCATTCTTAAAGGGACTATCCACCAAGATGATCTAACAATTGTAAATATCTATGCCCCCAATATGGGAGCAGCCAATTACATAAGAAAACTATTAATCAAGATAAAGAGTCATATTGATATGAATACATTAATAGTAGGAGATCTTAACACGCCTCTCTCAGAAATAGACAGATCATCGAAGCAGAAAATCAATAAAGAAATAAGAGCATTGAATGACACATTGGACCAGATGGACCTCATAGATATATACAGAACATTCCACCCTAAAACAACAGAATACTCATTCTTCTCAAGTGCACATGGAACCTTCTCCAGAATAGACCACATACTGGGTCACAAATCAGGGCTCAACCGATACCAAAAGACTGAGATGATTCCCTGCATATTCTCAGATCACAATGCTTTGAAACTGGAGCTCAATCACAAGGAAAAGTTCAGAAGGAACTCAAATACCTGGAAGCTAAAGACCACCTTGCTTAAGAATGCTTGGATCAACCAGGAGATCAAAGAAGAACTTAAACAATTTATGGAAACCAATGAGAATGAAGACACTTCACTCCAAAACCTATGGGATACAGCAAAGGCGGTCCTAAGGGGGAAATTCATAGCCATCCAAGCCTCCCTCAAAAAAATTGAAAAATCCAGAATACACCAGCTGTCTCTACACCTTAAAGAACTGGAGAATCAACAACAAATCAAACCAACTCCACACGTAAGAAGGGAAATAATCAAGATTAGAGCAGAGATCAACGAGGTAGAAACCAGAGATACAGTAGAACGTATCAACGAAACTAGAAGCTGGTTTTTTGAAAGAATCAATAAGATCGATAAACCATTGGCCACACTAATCCAAAAGAAAAGAGAGAAAGCCCAAATTAATAAAATTATGAATGAAAAGGGAGAGATCACAACTAACACCAAGGAAGTAGAAACAATCATCAGAAGCTATTATCAACAGTTATACGCCAATAAGCTAAGCAACCTAGATGAAATGGATGCATTCCTGGAAAACTATAAACTCCCAAAATTGAACCAGGAAGAAATTGACAACCTGAATAGACCGATATCTAGTAACGAGACTGAAGCAGTGATCAAAAACCTCCCAAAAAACAAGAGCCCAGGACCTGACGGATTCCCTGGGGAATTCTATCAAACTTTCAAAGAAGAAATAATACCTATTCTCCTGAAGCTGTTTCAAAAAATTGAAGCAGAAGGAAAACTTCCAGACTCTTTTTATGAAGCCAGCATCACCCTGATCCCCAAACCAGGCAAAGACCCTACCAAAAAGGAGAATTTCAGACCGATATCACTGATGAATATGGATGCTAAGATTCTCAACAAGATCCTAGCAAACAGGATCCAACAGCACATTAAAAAGATTATCCACCATGACCAGGTAGGATTCATCCCTGGGTTACAAGGATGGTTCAACATTCGCAAATCAATCAATGTGATAGAACAAATCAATAAGAGAAGAGAGAAGAACCACATGATCCTCTCCATTGATGCAGAAAAAGCTTTTGACAAAATCCAGCATCCGTTCCTGATTAAAACGCTTCAAAGTATAGGGATAGAGGGAACATTCCTGAACTTCATCAAATCTATCTATGAAAAACCCACAGCAAATATCATCCTCAATGGGAAAAAGCTTGCAGCCTTCCCATTGAGATCAGGAACACGACAAGGATGCCCACTCTCACCACTCTTGTTCAACATAGTATTAGAAGTTCTAGCAACAGCAATCAGACAACAAAGAGAAATAAAAGGTATCCAAATTGGCAAGGAAGAAGTCAAACTCTCTCTCTTCGCAGATGACATGATTCTTTATATGGAAAACCCGAAAGACTCCACCTCCAAACTACTAGAACTCATACAGCAATTCAGTAATGTAGCAGGATACAAAGTCAATGTCCAGAAATCAGTGGCTTTCTTATACACTAACAATGAAAATACAGAAAGGCAAATTAGAGAATCGATTCCATTTACTATAGCACCAAAAACCATAAGACACCTCGGAATAAACCTAACCAAAGAGGTTAAAGATCTGTACTCGAGGAACTACAGAACACTCCTAAAAGAAATTGAAGAAGACACAAAAAGATGGAAGACCATTCCATGCTCTTGGATGGGAAGAATAAACATCGTTAAAATGTCTATACTGCCCAGAGCAATCTATACTTTTAATGCCATTCCAATCAAAATTCCACCAGTATTTTTCAAAGAGCTGGAGCAAATAATACTAAAATTTGTATGGAATCAGAAGAGACCCCGAATTGCTAAGGAAATGTTGAAAAACAAAAATAAAACTGGTGGCATCACGTTACCTGATTTCAAGCTTTACTACAAAGCTGTGATCACCAAGACAGCATGGTACTGGCATAAAAACAGACACATGGACCAGTGGAACAGAGTAGAGAGCCCAGATATGGACCCTCAACTCTATGGTCAAATAATCTTTGACAAAACAGGAAAAAATATCCAGTGGAAAAAAGACAGTCTCTTCAATAAATGGTGCTGGGAAAACTGGACAGCTATATGTAGAAGAATGAAACTTGACCATTCTCTTACACCGTACACAAAGATAAACTCGAAATGGATAAAAGACCTCAACGTGAGACAGGAATCCATCAGAATCCTCGAGGAGAACATAGGGAGTAACCTCTTTGATATCAGCCATAGCAACTTCTTTCAAGATATGTCTCCAAAGGCGAAGGAAATAAAGGCAAAGATGAACTTCTGGGACTTCATCAAGATAAAAAGCTTCTGCACAGCAAAAGAAACAGTCATCAAAACAAAGAGGCAACCCACGGAATGGGAGAAGATATTTGCAAATGACAGTACAGATAAAAGGTTGATATCCAGGATCTATAAAGAACTCCTCAAACTCAACACACACAAAACAGATAATCATATCAAAAAATGGGCAGAAGATATGAACAGACACTTCTCCAATGAAGACATACAAATGGCTACCAGACACATGAAAAAATGTTCATCATCACTAGCCATCAGGGAGATTCAAATCAAAACCACATTGAGATACCACCTTACACCAGTTAGAATGGCCAAAATTAGCAAGACAGGAAACAATGTGTGTTGGAGAGGATGTGGAGAAAGGGGAACCCTCTTACACTGTTGGTGGGAATGCAAACTGGTGCAGCCACTTTGGAGAACAGTGTGGAGATTCCTCAGGAAATTAAAAATAGATCTTCCCTATGACCCTGCAATTGCACTGCTGGGTATTTACCCCAAAGATACAGATGTAGTGAAAAGAAGGGCCATCTGTACCCCAATGTTTATAGCAGCAATGGCCACGGTCGCCAAACTGTGGAAAGAACCAAGATGCCCTTCAACGGATGAATGGATAAGGAAGATGTGGTCCATATACACTATGGAGTATTATGCCTCCATCAGAAAGGACGAATACCCAACTTTTGTAGCAACATGGACAGGACTGGAAGAGATTATGTTGAGTGAAATAAGTCAAACAGAGAAAGTCAAGTATCATATGGTTTCACTTATTGGTGGAGCATAACAAATAATATAGAGGACAAGGGTAGATGGTGAGGAGAAGGGAGTTGAGGGAAATTGGAAGGGGAGGTGAACCATGAGAGACTATGGACTCTGAAAAACAACCTGAGGGTTTTGAAGGGGCGGGGGTGGGAGGTTGGGGGAACCAGGTGGTGGGTATTAGGGAGGGCACAGATTGCATGGAGCACTGGGTGTGGTGAAAAAACAATGACTACTGTTACGCTGAAAATAAATAAAAAATTAAAAAAAAAAAACAAAAAAACAAACAAACAAACAAACACCCAACCCTAAACCAGTTAAAATTCATTTTCCAAGGAAACAAAAGCACGGCCAAACAAACAAAACACTTAAATAGTTGGCTCATTCTGGTGGCTTTAAAGGAAAAATAATACATAATCATTAACTTGTATTAAGCATATTTACACTAATAATCTGTTTTAGTATCAGTCACTTAAGTGTTGCTTACTAAAGATAATTGAGAAGTGGAAAAAATATGGCAAGATTCCCAGGAAAGGCAGCTTGCACATGTTCTAAATATAGTTCTAGCCTTTTCTCATGGTATTCATACCCAATTAAAGCTCAGTAACTCTCAAGTAAGATTCAAAGGTCCAGGACACTCTAAAACTACTTACAAAAACATTTGAGCAAGTAAGGAAAAAACCTTTCAGAATGTAACAACTGTATTTTTAACAGTAGCTACACAAATTCACTAAAGCTCAAATCAAGTTGACAGTGGTAAAACTGACAAATATATCCTTGTTTCTTATTCATTATCAGTAAGGAAACTTTATGCAAATGTTCCTCTTAAGATATCTCATGCAAATTTATTCCATCATTTATACCACATTAAGGTTTTTAAGTGTTGAGGAAAATCATATTCTCAGAGTTGCATTATACACCATTAATGTCAGGTAGACTTGAACCAGGTATCTTGTCCAATTGCAGGTAACAAACTTTTATTTTGAGACACTTGCTTTAGGGGTCCCATATCTAGAAAGATGAAGAGGCTCTGAATTCCCTGAAGGGGAATAAAAAAATCCTCCAGCTTCTGATTAAGATGTTACATATTTGTGAAATGGACAGAGGCAGGGACACTTTTAAAAATGTGTCAGTCTCTATGTCTGGCATACTATGCAGAAAGGGGAAAAACTTAGGAAGCTCTCTTAAAACTCAGTTTCCATGTAGATGGGCTTGTCCCCTGGCCGATAAGGTAAGCAGTCTAAGCTAACACCATCTCAAGTGGACCAGTGCAACAGACTCCTAACTCTATGTAGTGCATTTTCCACAAAGTAGCTACTATGACCTTTACAACACAGATGATGACCTTTCAAATCAGATGATGTCACTCCCTTGCTTAAAATTCTGTAATTTGCTGTTGCACTTACAACAAAATCTAAACATTTTCCAAAGCCCAGAAAGCCATGATTAACTCTCTGGCCCTCACCTTATACATTCAACCCTTCCTTGTTTCCCATGACATCCAAAGCTGTTCCCGCCTCAGGCTTTTGCACTTGGTGTTCCCTTTGATGGGAACTTTCATCTGCCAGCTTCTCTTATGGGTGCCAACTGCTTACTCTTCAGTTATTACCTCAAATGTCAGCTCCTCAGAGACAACCCTATCTAAATCATCTCCCTCCCCCCACTTACATGCCATTCTGTTTCTTTTTTTGTTAGAACTTGGTTCAATTTACAATTATGTTGTATACTGGTCATCAGTCTCCCAGCTAAAAAGTGAGCTCAATAGGGGTGGAAACCTTGGTTGGTTGATTTACTGCTGTGTTCTCAGTACTTAGCACAGAAGCTGGCATGTAGCTGACGCTCATTAAATATTTACTGGGTGAATAAAGGAAGAATGAATGAGGAAATATGACAAGACTACCAAAACACTGGCAGAGTTTAGGCTCTGGATATTAGAAAAAATACATACACGGGTAGCTACAGATGCAGATATACAGACAGGTATTATAGATCAATAGGATTTTAGTAGAAATACTAAATATGAAATTAAAATGATATATTTGCAAAGACTTGATTGGTATCATTATATACTAATATACTTTTAAGTAACTTTTGAGTTTTTATGATTGAAGAAGTCTTTTAAAAAAGTTCTGATTCATTTACCTTCTTTGGAAAATCAGAACCTGTGTATGTTATAGGACTGTTGTATTAAGTAAGGTAATCCATGTAAAGAGCCTAGCATAGTGCCTGACCCATAGTAAGAACAAAAATGTTGACTTATAATGTGTCCTAAAACTCTCTAAGAAAAAGGAGGAACATGAGCCTCTTTCCTTCTCTTTTATAACTGAATTTCCTTCTCTTTCCTAACTATGGTATTTTTTCATTCATATTCTTATGATTGATAATTTCATTTTTAAGAAAATGTTTATTGAAAAAGGCATTTAAAAAAAGATTTTTTTTTCTGGAATTTCATTAGCTTTATTTATTTATTTATTTTTTAAATTAAATTTTTTATTTATTTTCAGCGTAACAGTATTCATTGTTTTTTTCACCACACCCAGTGCTCCATGCAATCTGTGCCCTCCCCAATACCCACCACCTGGTTCCCCCACCCTCCCACCCCCCGCCCCTTCAAAACCCTCAGGTTGTTTTTCAGAGTCCCTAGTCTCTCATGGTTCTTTATTTGTTAGAGAGAGCACAAGCAGGGGAGAGGCAGGTAGTGGGAGAAGTAGACTCCCCCCTGAGCATGGAGCCTGATGCGGGGCTCTATCCCAGGACCCCAGGATCATGACCTGAGCTGAAGGCAGACACCTGGGTGACTGAGCCATCCAGGCGTCCCAAAAGACATTTGTTTTGGTCTGTTCATTGTATGTAAAAAGTTGGACAAAATTGCTTGGGCTAAGTAAAGTCATTTTCCCATCAAATCTCTAAACACTCACATTTGGAGAAGTGACTGCAGGCGTCAAGTGTGCCCAACAAGAAAGCTCTCACAACGACCCTGCCCTGTGCAATGGCATCCCACAGACAGAAAAAACCAACCATGGACAAACAGCATGAGAACACACAAAAATAAAAATTATCAGACATCTCGAACTGAGGCAACAGCTGGGTGATCCATCAGTGACAGCCAATGTCTGCCCTACAGGTGAAGAGCTGCCGTCTGCAGCAAAAGAGGGATCTCCCAGTGTGCTGTCAGGAAGCTGTGCTAGGAGAGGCTCTCCCAGTGGAGAAAGCACTTGAGCTCATCCCAGACAAAAAGGGCTGGGAGGAGTGGTGGATATACTACCACGGATACAGTAAATGTGCTCTATATAGCCAAATGCGCTAAAGAAGAAATCAGTATCAAAAAGTTCAAAGAAGGTAAGTAGGTTGTAGCCAATAGAATCTAAACAAATCTAGCAGAAGGAATTATATTCTATTATGGAGGAAACCCAGATAAACGAACTCAGAAATTTTTTAACAAAAACAATCATAATTCTGGGTAAAGAAAGATTTTAAAATGTTAACATTTTAGTGATACAGAGGCCTTTGCATTTCACTGACTGGTAAAACCTAAAACGTGTGTGTGTTCATGGTTGGAGAGGAAACTCTAACAGATTTCTATTTTTTTAATTTGCAAATGTGAGGATAATAGTGTCAAGGGAACAAAGGGGTTCTCCTACTCTCTACCATCTTTACTCATCACCTAAAGGATGTTTTAATGGCAGACAAAGAAAAATAGAGAAAATTAACAAAACCAAAAATTAATTCTTTTAAAGATTTTATTTACTTACTTGACAAAGAAAGAGAGAGAGAGCAACAGACTCCCTGCCAAGGAGGCAGCCCAATGTAGGACTTGATCCCAGGATTGTGGGATCATGCGCTACCGAAAGCAGAGGCTTAACCAATGGAGCCACCCAGCTGCCCTCTTTCAAAGGATCAACAGAAGTGACAAACCCTTAGCTAGACTGACCAAAACCATCTTTAAATACAGAGAAGACTAACTTACTAAAATCAAGAATGAAAAACGGGACATTGCTACCTACTTCACAGGGACAAAAGAATCATAAGGGAATACTATGAACACTGGTACACCAACCAATTAGAAACTTGAGACACAGTGACAAAATCTCTAAGAAGACAAAAGCCACTGAAAGTGAGGCAAGAAGAAACAGACAATCTGAATAGGCCTAAAGAGAGTGAATTTTAAAACTTCCCACAAAGAGAAGCCCAGGCTCACAGGACTTCATTGGTGAATTCTACCAAACATTTAAGAAGAGTTAACACCAGTTCTTCCAAACTCTTCCCAAAAATAGAAGAGGAGAGAATACTTCCCAACTCATTCTACTGGAAAACAACAATAACAAAACACAGCTACCTTTATAAGACAACAGATATTTTAACACCAAACAAGGAAAACAAGTATATTATTGCAGAACGGTCCTTGTCCAGAAGGGTGTTCATATTAACACACATATAACTCACATCTTTATATACATTTACACTGTTCTTATTTTGCTCATTTTTCCATATACTTGTGAAAATGTCAATATAGTTAAAGAGACAAAATCAGTCCCTAACCCCTCAATATAGTAACAATCAGCATTACATATTTAGGAAAACGTAATTAATTATTGCTAAAATAGGAATTCCAAAGATATCATACAACAGAAATATTCACTGTAGTATTTTCTTATGTAAAAGGTCATTACTGGAGAACATGATGATAGTTTCATTCTACAGAGACTTTGATGGTAATCTTTTCAAAAACTGAATCAAAAAAAGTTTTTTTAAAAGCAAGCATATAAAAATATTTCACTAAAACTGCTATTTAAAAAGAAAAATAACAAAACAAAGAGATATAATGCTGCTGTCATACTGTTATATTTTGTTTCAATGGTATCAGGGTGGCCAGGTCAAAAGAGCTGTTCCTTGTCATCTGTGGTGGGGTCCCAACCCATAAGGACCCCCTGAGAAGGACGGGTGTGAATCACAGCAGACCCAGGCAACTGTACCACAGGTTTCTTTCAGCCTGCCAACAGTGGACAGGCAGGAACTCCAAGTGGGGCAGTTTTAGCCCAGAGTAGAGTCGGGGAAGCTCCCTACCAGAACCCATCCCCCTAGTTCTTCTACTTAGCAGCAAAAAATACTAGGTCAGACAGCAGGACACTGCCTGGACTATGATCAATGAGCACAGTTACTACACATTAAAATATGGTTACCTGGGATGACTGTCTCTTGCTCCCTCATTTAGGATTTGTAAACTCTCCTCTCTTTGGTCCATGCTACCAGCTGGCTATAAACTCTGGGTTTGGCCATGGATGGACAAAGGTCCCTAAGTCTCATGCCCATTTGATGTATCTCATTTTATCAGAATTCTCTGATTTTAGGCTACTGACTTTAGCACAGATTATAATAAAAATGTACTACTTTCTTTTTCCATTATTTCCTATATATAATATCTTCAGGACTTCACCAGGAGGTAAAGTTGTGGACCAAAGCAAAATTTGGGTCTCTCTCTCTTATTTCCCCTAAAATCGTGTAACGGCTCCCCAATTCCACTGTAAGGCCTCAAGTTCACTTGTTTCATGTGCATGTGTGCAGGGAAAAGAGGACCCTGGTTTGTAGTCTGCTATCTAGCATGCTATAGTAGTTGCCAGTTAGAAGGATACTTTGGGGCGGGGGAGTCAAGATGGCGGAGAAGTAGCAGGCTGAGACGACATCGGGTAGCAGGAGATCAGCTAGATAGCTTATCTAACCATTGTGAACACCTATAAATCCAACGGGAAATCGAAGAGAAGAAGAGCAACAATCCCAGAAACAGAAAATCGATCACTTTCTGAAAGGTAGGACCTGCGGAGAAGTGAATCCAAAGCGACGGGAAGATAGACCCCGGGGGGAGGGGCCGGCACCCGGCAAGCGGCGGAGCGACGGAGCACAAAATCGGGACTTTTAAAAGTCGGCTCCACTGGGAGACATCGCTCCAGAGGCTAAACTGGGGGGAAACCCAGGCGGGGTCAGCATAACCCCAGGACCCGCGGGGTCACAGAAGGACTGGGGGTGTCTGAGTGCCGCAGAGCTCGCAGGTATTAGAGCGGGGAAGCCGGCTATAGCGACAAAGCCGAGGAGTGAGCTCTAAGCCCGGGGTTACCTTGTGCCGGTCGCAGGCTGGGTGGGCTCGGAGCGCGGCCGGAGGCCACGGAGACAAAAGCGACCCGGCGCTTTTCTCCAGCTCCAACAATTGACTGCTTTCCTCGAGGCGCGACCGCAAGCCAGGGAGGCGGGGCTATTGGGCGCTTTGCTCTGAGAGCGCACTGAGGAGCGGAACCCCAAGCTCTCGGCTCCTCCGGGCCGAGAGATTGGGAGGCCGCCATCTTCATTCCCGTCCTCCGGAACTCTACGGAAAGCGCTCAGGGAACAAAAGCTCCCGAAAGCGAACCCGAGCGGATTACTTAGCCCGGCCCCTGGCAAGGGCGGTGCAATTCCGCCTGCGGCAAAGACACTTGAGAATCACTACAACAGGCCCCTCCCCCAGAAGATCAACAAGAAACCATCCAAAACCAACTTCAGTCACCAAGAACAGCGGAATTCCACAGCAGGAGAAAGCAAATCCTACCTGGACAAAATGACAAGGCGGAAAAACTCACCTCAAAAAAAAGAACAAGAGGCCGTACCGAAGGCTGGAGACCTAATCAATACAGACATAGGTAGCATGACAGATCTAGAGTTCAGAATGACAATTCTCAAGGTTCTAGCCGGGCTCGAAAAAGGCATAGAAGATATTAGAGAAACCCTCTCCGGAGAGATAAAAGCCCTTTCTGGAGAAATAAAAGAACTAAAATCTAACCAAGTTGAAATCAAAAAAGCTATTCATGAGGTGCAATCAAAAATGGAAGCTCTCACTGCCAGGATAAATGAGGCAGAAGAAAGAATTAGTGACATAGAAGACCAAATGACAGAGAATAAAGAAGCTGAGCAAAAGAGAGACAAACAACTACTGGAACACGAGGAGAGGATTCGAGAGATAAGTGACACCATAAGACGACACAACATTAGAATAATTGGTATTCCAGAAGAAGAAGAAAGAGAGAGGGGAGCAGAAGGTATATTGGAGACAATTATTGGAGAGAATTTCCCTAATATGGCAAAGGGAACAAACATCAAAATCCAGGAGATGCTAAGAACGCCCCTCAAAATCAATAAAAATAGGTCCACACCTCGTCACCTGATAGTAAAATTTACAAGTCTTAGTGACAAAGAGAAAATCCTGAAAGCAGCCCGGGAAAAGAAGTCTGTAACATACAAGGGTAAAAACATTAGATTGGCAGCGGACTTATCCACAGAGACCTGGCAGGCCAGAAAGAACTGGCATGATATATTCAGAGCACTAAACGAGAAAAACATGCAGCCAAGAATACTATATCCGGCTAGGCTATCATTGAAAATAGAAGGAGAGATAAAGAGCTTCCAGGACAAACAAAAGCTGAAAGAATTTGCAAACACCAAACCAGCTCTACAGGAAATATTGAAAGGGGTCCTCTAAGCAAAGAGAGACCCTAAAAGTAGTAGATCAGAAAGAAACAGAAACAATATACAGTAACAATCATCTTACAGGCAATACAATGGCACTAAATTCATATCTCTCAATAGTTACCCTGAATGTTAATGGGCTAAATGCCCCAATCAAAAGACACAGGGTATCAGAATGGATAGAAAAACAAAACCCATCCATATGCTGCCTCCAAGAAACTCATTTTAGACCCGAAGACACCTCCAGATTTAAAGTGAGGGGGTGGAAAACAATGTACCATGCTAATGGACATCAGAAGAAAGCTGGGGTGGCAATCCTTATATCAGATCAATTAGATTTTAAGCCAAAGACTATAATAAGAGATGAGGAAGGACACTATATCATACTCAAAGGGTCTGTCCAACAAGAAGATCTAACAATCTTAAACATCTATGCCCCTAACATGGGAGCAGCCAACTATATAAACCAATTAATAACAAAATCAAAGAAATACATCGACAGTAATACAATAATAGCAGGGGACTTTAACACTCCCCTCACTGAAATGGACAGATCATCTAAGCAAAAGATCAACAAGGAAATAAAGGCCTTAAATGACACACTGGACCAGATGGACATCACAGATATATTCAGAACATTCCATCCCAAAGCAACAGAATATACATTCTTCTCTAGTGCACATGGAACATTCTCCAGAATAGACCACATCCTGGGTCATAAATCAGGTCTCAATCGGTACCAAAAGATCGAGATCATTCCCTGCATATTTTCAGACCACAATGCTCTGAAGCTCGAACTCAATCACAAGAGGAAATTTGGAAAGAACGCAAATACATGGAGACTAAACAGCATCCTTCTAAAAAATGAATGGGTCAACCAGGAAATTAAAGAAGAATTGAAAAAATTCATGGAAACAAATGATAATGAAAACACAACAGTTCAAAATCTGTGGGACACAACAAAGGCAGTCCTGAGAGGAAAATATATAGCAGTGCAAGCCTTTCTCAAGAAACAAGAAAGGTCTCAAATACACAACCTAACCCTACACCTAAAGGAGCTGGAGAGAGAACAACAAAGAAAGCCTAAACCCAGCAGGAGAAGAGAAATTATAAAGATCAGAGCAGAAATCAATGAAATAGAAACTAAAAAAACAATAGAACAAATCAACAAAACTAGGAGCTGGTTCTTTGAAAGAATTAATAAGATTGATAAGCCCCTGGCCAGACTTATCAAAAAGAAAAGAGAAAGGACGCAAATAAATAAAATCATGAATGAAAGAGGAGAGATCACAACCAACACCAAAGAAATACAAACAATTATAAGAACATACTACGAGCAACTCTATGGCAACAAATTTGACAACCTGGAAGAAATGGATACATTTCTAGAGATGTATAAACTACCACAACTGAACCAGGAAGAAATAGATAACCTGAACAGACCCATAACCAGTAAGGAGATTGAAACAGTCATCAAAAATCTCCAAACAAACAAAAGTCCAGGACCAGACGGCTTCCCAGGGGAATTCTACCAAACATTTAAAGAAGAATTAATTCCTATTCTCCTGAAACTGTTCCAAAAAATAGAAATGGAAGGAAAACTTCCAAACTCATTCTATGAGGCCAGCATCACCTTGATCCCAAAACCAGACAAGGATCCCACCAAAAAAGAGAATTACAGACCAATATCCTTGATGAACACAGATGCGAAAATTCTCACCAAAATACTGGCCAATAGGATCCAACAGTACATTAAAAGGATTATTCACCACGACCAAGTGGGATTTATTCCAGGGCTGCAAGGTTGGTTCAACATCCGCAAATCCATCAATGTGATACAATACATTAATAAAAGAAAGAGTAAGAACCATATGATACTCTCAATAGATACTGAAAAAGCGTTTGACAAAGTGCAGCATCCCTTCCTGATTAAAACTCTTCAAAGTGTAGGGATAGAAGGCACATACCTCAACATTATCAAAGCCATCTATGAAAAACCCACCGCAAATATCATTCTCAATGGAGAAAAACTGAAAGCTTTTCCGCTAAGGTCAGGAACACGGCAGGGATGTCCGTTATCACCACTGCTGTTCAATATAGTACTAGAAGTCCTAGCCTCAGCAATCAGACAACAAAAAGAAATTAAAGGCATCCAAATCGGCAAAGAAGAAGTCAAACTATCACTCTTTGCAGATGATATGATACTATATGTGGAAAACCCAAAAGGCTCCACTCCAAAACTGCTAGAACTTATACAGGAATTCAGTAAAGTGTCAGGATATAAAGTCAATGCACAGAAATCAGTCGCATTTCTTTACACTAACAACAAGACAGAAGAAAGAGAAATTGAGGAGTCAGTCCCATTTACAATCGTACCCAAAACCATAAGATACCTAGGAATAAATCTAACCAAAGAGGCAAAGAATCTATACTCAGAAAACTATAAAGTACTCATGAAAGAAATTGAGGAAGACACAAAGAAATGGAAAAATATTCCATGCTCATGGATTGGAAGAACAAATATTGTGAAAATGTCTATTTTACCTAAAGCAATCTACACATTTAATGCAATCCCTATCAAAATCCCATCCATTTTTTTCAAAGAAATAGAACAAATAATCCTAAAATTTATATGGAACCAGAAAAGACCTCGAATAGCCAAAGGAATATTGAAAAAGAAAGCCAAAGTCGGTGGTATCACAATTCAGACTTCAAGCTCTATTACAAAGCTGTCATCATCAAGACAGTATGGTACTGGCACAAAAACAGACATATAGACCAATGGAACAGAATAGAGAGCCCAGAAATAGACCCTCAACTCTATGGTCAACTAATCTTCGACAAAGCAGGAAAGAATATCCAATGGAAAAAAGACAGCCTCTTCAACAAATGGTGCTGGGAAAATTGGACAGCCACATGCAGAAAAATGAAATTGGACTATTTCCTTACACCACACACGAAAATAGACTCAAAGTGGATGAAGGACCTCAATGTGCGAAAGGAATCTATCAAAATCCTTGAGGACAATGCAGGCAGCAACCTCTTTGACCTCCACCGCAGCAACTTCTTCCTAGGAACATCGCCAAAGGCAACAGAAGCAAGGGCAAAAATGAACTATTGGGATTTCATCAAGATCAAAAGCTTTTGCACAGCAAAGGAAACAGTTAACAAAACCAAAAGACAACTGACAGAATGGGAGAAGATATTTGCAAACGACATATCAGATAAAGGGCTCGTATCCAAAATCTATAAAGAGCTTATCAAACTCAATACCCAAAGAACAAATAATCCAGTCAAGAAATGGGCAGAGGACATGAACAGACATTTCTGCAAGGAAGACATCCAGATGGCCAACAGACACATGAAAAAATGCTCCACATCACTCGGCATCAGGGAAATACAAATCAAAACCACAATGAGATACCACCTCACACCAGTCAGAATGGCTAAAATTAACAAGTCAAGAAATGACAGATGCTGGCGAGGATGCGGAGAGAGGGGAACCCTCCTACATTGTTGGTGGGAATGCAAGCTGGTGCAACCACTCTGGAAAACAGTGTGGAGGTTCCTCAAAAAACTGAAAATAGAGCTACCCTACGACCCAGCAATTGCACTCCTGGGTATATATCCTAAAGATACAAATGTGGTGCTCCGAAGGGGCACGTGCACCCGAATGTTTATAGCAGCAATGTCCACAATAGCCAAACTGTGGAAAGCGCCTAGATGTCCATCAACAGATGAATGGATAAAGAAGATGTGGTATATATACACAATGGAATACTATGCAGCCATCAAAAGACATGAAATCTTGCCATTTGCGACGACGTGGATGGAACTAGAGGGTATCATGCTTAGCGAAATAAGTCAATCGGAGAAAGACAACTATCATATGATCTCTTTGATATGAGGAAGTGGAGATGCAAGGTGGGGGGGGTTGGGGGGAGGTAGGAAAAGAAAAAATGAAAAGATGGGATTGGGAGGGAGACAAACCATAAAAGACTCAATCTCAAGAAACAGACTGAGGGTTGCGGGGGGGAAGGGGGATGGGAGAGGGTGGTGGGGAAATGGACATTGGGGAGGGTATGTGCTATGATGAGTGCTGTGAAATGTGTAAACCAGACGATTCACAGACCTGTACCCCTGGGGATAAAAATACATTATATGTTTATTAAAATAAAAAAATTTAAAAAAAAAAAAAAAAAGAAGGATACTTTGGACAAATACTAACAGCATTCTCACATTACCTACCGTATCTCTTTGCTTTATTATTATTTCCCAACTCATTTGAACCCTTTTTACCCCTCTCTCTTTACTTACCCATACCTTACGTCTAACAGCTAAACCTGATGGAATCATTATAACCCGTTTTTCTTTGCACATGGCACACATCCTAGGATTTATCAGAATCCACAAGCTTCTTAAATGACACCTAAAGAAGAACCTCAGGGACTTTGGTTCAGACTTGGCTTGGGGAAGATCATCTACTTTCCTTCTCATCTTTAAAGGTGGTTAGAGGAAGAATAGGTTTCTCATATCACACTTAGAACCCAACTACACTAGGCCACCATAAAACAGAATCGTTTAGAAAAAGAGTTTAATTATTTTTAACTTTCTCTTAAGTTTAAAAACAGAGAATATATAAATTTGGAGAAAATAGATAAAAACTTACTGTTATTGGTACATCTTTTGTTCCTGAATTTAATAAATGAAGGTTTAAAACTTTTGGTAGATCTGTTAAAATTGAAGAAAAGAAATATTTCTTTAACATGTGTGCTTTACAGCAAGCTAGAATTTTTACCTTATTAGATATGAGACTGAACCTATTCTAGAACATGAAAAAGAACTATAATTACATTAGTAAAAAGAATGTGATCCTACCCAACTCATAAGGATACAGTGTATTACAAGAACCACGCCCTCCTAAATAACCAGAAAAAACATAATTTTTTAGTGGAATTAGACATTATTACTAATCTTTTAGTTTTCCAGGAAAGCATAAGGAAGCAAATTAATAATGTGCAATGTGAAATTATCACAATAAAACCAAATCTAATTTTCAAAAAGGGGTCTTCAATCCTGAACAACCAAATTCTAATTATACATGACCCACAGAAATCCCAAATTATAACTATTTCTATTTTTTTCTTAATAAATCCTTTAACTTGAGTGATTTCAATTTTAGAAATCGAATACTTTCTTTGAACATCTGGGGCAAATTTAACATTATGTTATTATAATATAACTGAATAATTAATGTTAATAAAATATTAATAAAATTAATAATAAAATGGCATAATCTAAGAATCCAGAAATAGTTTATTATTTATTTTACTACTATTATTTTTTTAAAGATTTTTAAAAAAATTTTTAAAAAGATTTTATTTATTTATTTGACAGGCAGAGAGAGATCATAAGTGGGCAGAGAGGCAGGCAGAGAGAGAGGGGGAAGCAGGCTCCCCGCTGAGCAGAGAGCCCGATGCAGGGCTTGATCCCAGGACCCTGAGATCATGACCCAAGCCGGAGGCAGAGGCTTAACCCACTGAGCCACCCAGGCGCCCCTATTTTACTATTAAAAAAAAGATTCAGCATAACTGAATATGTGACAACCTAGATTAAAAAACTAAGAAACTATAACTTCTGCCTCATTGTTCTGTTTAGAAGACTTCACTTATCTCATGACCTTGTTTTCCCACCTGGTAAGCAATGGTGTCCCTCAGAGGAATGGGGTATGAACTCATGAGGGCTTGGAGTTCCCAACAGTAGGTTTGAACGAGATCGTGTAACTCACTGAAAGGTAACTCTCAAAGCTGAGTTACCAAGGAGTTAAAGAAGAGTCAGCCATTCAGCACTGTTCTGACCAGAGTTTTTTTTTTTTTTTTTTAAAGACTTAGAAAAATACTGTCTCTTTTCTTTACCTTGTGTTCGTAGTGTACCAAAATCTAACATTTCGGTTGAGGAATAAATTCCAGGAGCTTGGAAAAGAGAAAAGTAAACCATTAGATTTTACTTTGCCCAGAGTAAGATGTACTAAAAACAAAACAAACACATTTGCAGCTCCTTCGGTTTTCTACTAACCTGTTGTAACTTCTACCTCAACAGGAAGAATGATAAACTCTGTGCTGTCTGAAGCATTCGTTTTTATTCTGATGAAGGCTGTGTGGTTATCTGCTTCTCTGGATGAAAAGCTGGCTCTCATCACTCCCTTGGTTTCATAAGGAGGGATCTCCTGACAAGTTAACAGACCATATGTAGCACAGATTTTGTAATGTTCCACATTACAATAAACCACAGTTTAGCGAATAAGATGAGAATGACTGAAAGATGCATTATTATTTTATATGCCTACTAAGAAAAAAACCACATTGCCACTTAAATATATTCCATGGATCGTAACACGCTCCAATTTTGAAGAACATTAAATGTGAAAAAAAAGTGCACCTTAGAATTGACAAAGCATGATATAAAAAATCAAGCAAAGAAAAAAAAATCATCTGGAAACAAACTGTCAGTTGCAAAATTATCATTAAAAGACTGAATTATTCTATAAATCATTTATTCTTTGACGTGATGTTTGTGTATACAATTCACTCCTAAAATTCTCTAACAAATAGACATGTCACTATTGGAGGGAAATGCTTTTCCAGAAGTCTACAGAAATTTCTTTAAATAATAACTGAGAGAGCTCTTTAAATGAAAGTGTCCTTGCATTTAAAACTAAACACAACAAAGCTTCCCAGGCAATCGCAGTGCACCAACTGCTTTCAGTAAGACTCTTAGCAAGTAAGATAGCAAACATTTTCAGGCCTGGAATGACAGAACATTCAGAAATACACTAGAAGGAAGATTCATCAGGGAAAAAAAAATTTCTTTTTAGATGTCCTTTTTCCTGGTTTTACAACAATCTGGCTTCCTTGGGACCACCAGAATTTCTCTCCACCCACCTTTTGGTATATTTGAGGAGATCCCTGTGATATAGAATTTACTGGTCTTCACTTACCTCTATTCTCTTAACTTTTTAGCCTCAAAGTAGGAAAGAAATGATTGGAACCCTCCTGGGGCCACTAGAGATGCACCATCCACTTCCCCATCTCTAGGGAGCTGACTGGTCTCTGGGCTTTTCTTATGTATACTGTAAATGGGCTGAGGGTGAGGTCAAGGCCAACTGACTTTTCTTACTCTAGGTTTATAGGAATAAGAATAACTTTATCTTTTTTTGTAGCCACTGGGAATCTTAAAACATTATGCCATCTCTGCTACCATTGATCACAATTCTTAAATAATGAGAAATCTCAATTCTCTGATGTTTTTTGGTTACCAATTATATTTCACAGTAAATTCTTAGTTCTTCTATCTAGAATTAGAATACAAATTGAATAGCTTATAGTTAATTCTCCAAAGCACTGTTTTAAATACTATTTCTCCCAAAGGCTTTTCAAACAATAACATAATTTCAAGATAAAATATTTTTTGTGAAAGGATATACATGAACCATCCATTACATATTTCTACCTGCTAATGTGTTCCTGTATCGGAGGAGTTAACCAAATCCCTGACAAATCTGTTTCTAATTGCTCAAGTCAACATTCTAAAAATGTCCCCTCTGCATCCCTTCCTAGGATGAGACTGGTCAGAAGACAGAACAAGAGGCTAGGTGTGTTTAATAGAGCAATTAATAAATAAATTTGATATTCTGAACTTACTCATACCAGTAAAGTCTGTTGTCTCCAATTATGGATGAGGAGCGGTCTGAGTGCCCTCGGTACAAGAACTGCACCTCCTATGCTTTTCCCCTCTTTGATTAAGGTGTGGTAAATAACATTTAAAGAAAAACCCTCTGATGACAGGAAACTCTACAAATAAGGTAGTTGCTACATATTCACTGACTTGGCTAATATTTGCCAATATTCTCTAAGAAAAAGTGGTTCTCTAAGAATTGACACAAACTAGTATTAACTATTCAGTAATATTAAAGGTGGATGTAAATCACCTAAGAATTTAAAATGTTCTAAATTGTCATGAGGGCTTGACTACATTCTCTCTGAAAATGTCATCACTATCAACAATAAATCTGCATGTTCAATTCTCTACCTCAAACATATAATGGATCTTTCCCACAGGTTTTTTTTTTTTTAAAATCTTGGTATAAAGCACATTATAAATGATTATATTCAGAGACAACATTACCAATATAATTCTATGAAAGAATAGTTGAAATCTCTTCCTTTTCACAGAGTGGGTTAAAGCTCCCACCAATTTTGTTCATTGCTCTTCCCCAAAATTACTACTTATACTTTTCTCTCTATGTATCATCTAATTTTCAAATATATCTGATGTAAGTTTATAATTAAGATATAATTAAGGGAAAGTCACCCACATTTATACAGCTGATAAATGTGGTGTATAATTTCTGGTGTATTTAAGAACATAATTGGTTCCATGTGACTACACATGAGAGAAAAATACACCATCACTCACCCACAGTTTTCTGGTACCTCCTTGTTGACCCGTTGGAAGTTCTAGGTGAAGATCTCCTCCGCTAGAGTACATTTCTACAACCTATGACAAAACAGCATGTGATGGTTAAGTTCAAAATCACATTCTCAATGCAACTGATTTGCTGTTAAACAGAAATACGTCTGACATCCTGTGTCTTAGAAAAACTTAAAAACATTTACAGACATAAAAGTAGGATAAGTATCATGTCTTATCACTGGAGTCAGTGCTTCATATGTGTGACCAATGGTGGTTATTTTTGATTAAAACAAAGTAACTTCCAAATATTAAATTTAGAGTATAGTTATATCAGACACTGGATTAAAGAAAATCCATCCACAGAACACCTTTTATTTTTTTCCGAAGGAAAAACAGTTTATGGAAATGCAATTTTTGTACTTCTTATAGTAACATGGTACCTTTTTTTTTTTTAAGATTTTATTTATTTGAGAGAGAGAATGAGAGAAAGAGAGAGAGAACATGAGAAGGGGAAGGGTCAGAGGGAGAAGCAGATTCCCCACGGAGCAGGGAACCCAATGTGGGACTCGGTTCTGGGACTCCAGGATCACAACCTGAGCTGAAGGCAGTCACTTAACCAACTGAGCCACTCAGGCGCCCAACACAGTGCTTTTTTCAGTCCCACATTTATATCAAGATTTAGCAGCAGATCTAACAACTACTATAATAGTGAAATAGTGAAGAATGCATCATTCTGGGATATATGTAACATTTTTAATGCCGTATGACAGTATTTGGTTTCTCTTGGTGGCAAAAATCACAGGAACTGTTAATAATAACTCTCTGGCTTGCACCTATACTCATGATTTTGCTGAGCTATAACTGATGTACAATAAACTACACATATTTCAAGTGCACAACTTGATAAATTCTGACATACATATATAGGTGTGGAGCTACCACTGCAATTAAGACATTAAATATAACCATTCCTCCAAATTTTCTTCATGCCCTTTGTAATCTAACTGTCTCTTTCTGCCCCCTCACATCCCCTAGCCAACCAATGAGCTGCGTCTGGCCATTCAAGATTAGTTTGTATTTTCTAGAGCTTTATATAAATGGAATCATACAGTATGCACACTTGTCCTAGCTGCTTTTACTCAGTGTAATTATTTTGAGATTGATCATGTTATTGTATGTATTAATAGTTCCTTTCTTTTCTATGTTATGGTTATGCCACAATTTTTGATCCATTCACCTACTGATGGACATTTGGATTGCTTCCAGTTTTTGGTCATTACAGATAAAGCTGCTATGAACACTGCACTTCTATAAGTCTTTGTGTGAACATCTGCTTTCTTTTCTCTTTGGTAAATACCTAGGGATAGAATGGGACATATGGCAGGAGACTTTCCTTTAAGAGCAGGTAACCCAGCCTCTTAAAAAGAAAGAATATACTTAATTTTTTATTTTAAAAATTTTAAAAAAGATTTTATTTATTTTAGAGATAGAGATAGGGATAGAGAGAGTGAGTGCATGCAAGTGGGGGAAGGAGTGGAGGGAGAGAGACAAGCGGACTTCGCGCTGAGTCCTTGGTGGGGCTTGGTCCCACAACCCTGAGATTGTGACCTGAGCTGAAATCAAGAGTTGGCCACTTAACTGGCTGAGCCATTCAGGCACCCCAAGAATATTCTTAGTTAAATACAAATTTGGGGTGAAGTAAAAGAATGGGTGGAAGACCTTCACTTGTTGTACTACATAAGTCCTTTAGAAATACATTAAAAAAAAGACAAAGCAGGAAAAACAGCAATACTTTAGTATAAACTTCAAGGTTTTTGGTGTATATTGCTGAAATAACACATTTAGCAAAGACTAACAAGCTAAGATTTTCTTTGAGTATTATTGCCTGCTTTCTGTTTTGTTACAGTGTTCCCCTATAGTCCCAGTTGTATTAATAGTGATACCATCTAAACTGATGGAGTGACTGTAGAACCTTTGCTGAAAAACCAGAAGACATCACATACTATTTTGTTTATTCTTCCAAGGTATTAAGGAAACAAGCATAACAATGTGTGGAAACAGAAGATTAAAACATAGACTACTGATTGTAGGGAAAGGAATAAGGAAATGGGGACAGAAAAAGGCTACACTATAAAATTCAAAGGAAAGATTACATTAAAACTAGGAACACGACATATTCCTGATTTTAAGTCCAGTAATATTTATTCTAATTAAACAACATACAGAAAAAAAGGAAGCCAACAATAGAGAATATAATTTATATAAAAAAAACCTGCACAAGAATGTTTATTTTTGTGTCCACATATATATATGCAAATGCACTGAAAAAGGTCTAACAAGACACACCAAGATCATACCGGATAGTATCTATAAGGGGCGGTTTGGGACTAGAGCTTTGCTAATACAACAGTTATCAGCTATGTGGTTATTTAAATTTAACTGAAATAAAATAAAATGAAATGTTCAGTTTCTCAGCCACCCTAGCCACAAATTCAACTGCTCATTAGCCACATGTGGCTGGTGGCTGCTATACTGGACAGAGCAGATACAGATATATCATCGAAGAAAGTTCTATTGGATAGCACTGGATTAAAAAGTGGAACTCAAGAGGATTTTTGCTTCACATGTTTGAGTTAACTTTGTTTTTTTACTCATGTTTGTGCTTTATCAAAACAGATGCAACCTGTGATTTACAGTATTTTCTTAAATTTAAGGATAAGACTAATGACACAGTATAACACAGAACCATCAGGTTAAAGTGCCTTCCAGATAAATAATCTGTATTCTAAGAGGGCAGCTTTGGCTTTTCCATTTGCTCTCCTGTGTGCTGGTGCCAAGTCCAGTGTGGGATATATTCTTCATTAAAATGTAGTAACTGGAAAAAGCCCAGATTAACAACAACAAAAATCAGTTGACTGAAAACAGATAAGGAAAGAAAGCAACAGGAATTTATGAAATTTCTGAATAATTTGTCATAAAAATTAGTCAGAACAGGGAAAATACACAATTACCTAAAGTTAGCCAAAGGATATAAATGATCAACTGATGATGAAGAGGAAACACTTTTCACTTGTAAAAACAGGACAGAAAAGCATTTTCGTCTTTTGTAACAAAGATATCTAGCTAAAAAATCATTAAAATTTGGGCAGAATATTCTTATGAGTAGCCATGCTCATCAAATGTTAGCTAAGTGTTGGGGAGAAACCCCTTTCTTGCTAATTCAGCATATAATTTCACAATTCATGTTCTAAAAATCTTACTCTTCCTCACTTACTGTTTATGAACATTTCTGCCAGCGGTTCTGGGATGACAAGAACCATTCTGGCTGTGAAAGCTCTGCAGTTAACCACAATATGTAGTGCTTTCCCTCCAATGGCTATGTTCAAACTACTGTTAAGGCCTGCAGCACTGGTCCTAAAGAACTCTCGGTGTGGATATTATGGACTATTCCGGAAAGCATCCACATCTCTTTCCAACCAGGTGACACAAGTGGCAGCAAATGCCACGTGGTTGGAAGTCACTGGGGATGCAGGTGGAGATCTTAGGAAGTTCATGAGGGAGGAACATCAGCCACTCCTACTGTGCAAGAGACGAGGAACTAGTGAGGAGATTTCAAACTTGAAAACACTCAGTACTAACAGACTGAGTAAGATCATGAGTGGGCTTTTTAAATAAAAAAAAATACGTTTGCTTTTAATCATGATTCTATATTACCCTTCCCTTGGACTTCAATTTCCAGGCCACCATCACCAAAAACTTATTACCAAAAGTAAGCATGAACAGTGTTATAAAAAATTTATGTCATACTAGAAAAGTAGTGGCCTTGTGTAGCTGAAAACTCCTAAGTTAAATGTAGACCTGTTAAAATCTAATACCAGAGGAAACACAGTTTTAGAAGTGGTCCCCAAAATTCAATACCTGGACTACTGTGATCCAAAACTGCAGCAAGCTGCACTAAAAGAAAGCCGCCACCACTGTGATGCATCCATTCAACCCCACTATTTTAAATAGTCTTGAAAACTCTAACAGACTGAGATTTCACGCTAAGTATTAGTTTTTGCCAAAATGAAACTCATTCAAAATCACCATCATAAACTCACCTGTAAAGGCTCACTGTGAGGATTGTGTATATTTATTATAGGTGAGAAACTGCTGTTCACAGGAACTCTGGCCCCAAGGAATGGCCTCAATCGATATGGGTTTGGAACCCCAACACCAAATACCTATTTCAAAGATGAAAAAAATCTGAGTTGCTCTGATAATTAACATTTTTATAGTTATAACTGATAGATCTAGGAAAAACGAGTGAGTCTTATTTAGATGGACAAACCTTAACCAATTTAAAAAGAGCACACATGTAGTTTCTATACTTGATTTGGCTACATATTTGATTTACTACATATATATGTGTATTGGGAATTATTTCTGTATCAGAAATTAAAATGATAGCAGGCCTTCATGAGCTCATAGAATAGACGAAAGAAGAAAATAGGGACTCAAAAGATTTCCTTACTCTAACCATAAGGAGATGGATCTAGGGCCCAAGGAATTTCTCAAATATCAAGCTCAGTTCCTCATACCAACATGGGAAGGCAAGGCCCTGGGCTGACTTACTAAACAGGGTGAGCCAATCATTCAAATGACAAATATTTATTAAGTGCCTACGATGTGCTAGGCATAAATATACACATAGTGAATAAGAAAAATAATATGCCTGCTGTCATAAACCTTATATTCTAGTATGAGGAACAGACTAGGTAACAATGAAAAAGTTCTAAAAACCAGGTAATGTGATACAGAATAACTGGCTGAGGTGAGGCTGGGAATATTCTTTTAGAGAACACAGTTAGAGCAATCTTCTCTGGGGAAGTGATGTGAGCTGATGTCACCAGCAAGATGAGAAAAAGCTGCAGTGAGAGTGTATTCAGGCAAGGGGAAGTATGCAAAGGGAATGACGCAGGAAATGGGTTGATTTGTTTGAAGACCAGGAATGCCATGAGAAGCAGGATCATGGGGTGAGGTAGCAGAGCTATGGGAGTCAGAACCTCAGAGTCTTGTTGGCCTTGCTCAGAAGTTTACATTTTGCTCTAAGGGCAATAGGACAACATTAGGATTTCCATGGGCAAGTTGACTAGATGTGATTTATGTTCACAGAAGGTCGCTCTGATTACAGTGAATGATGGCCTATGGCAGGGACTGGAGGGGTGTGGAGGGCTGGTTGGAGGCTACTGTGTCATCCAGAGAGAAGCAATGGTGGCTTAGAAGACAGCAATGGCAGTGAAGAGAAGAGAGGTAGACAGACTCAAGATATATTTAGGAGGGGGACTTTGCGAAAGATTAGATGTGGAGAAGTGAAGAAAGACAGTGGCCACTGAGGCTCTCCTTGAGAATGACCTGATCACAAGCCTCAGGTAGTCCAGCTTGGCCACAACCACCTAGGCAACTGGGGGTGCCTTTGTGGAGCAAAGGTCTTAATATTCTTACAATAGTCTTCACTTACTCAAGAGGTTCTTGTTAAATGAGTGTCATATATACGGTACTTCAAAGTTACTAATCTATGCAGGCTGCTTACTAAACAACCATTAAAAACTTATTCACCATACATAAACACAGGTGCCTGACTAATCAGTTTACTGCGACACTAATTTTCAAGATATATGGTATGTTCTGGGTCCTGGAGAAGAATGTTGAAAACAAAATCATAGACACTGTCAAGTAAGACATTAGCTAAGTAAGGAGTTAAACCAATGTGTTCCAAGCACAGTATAACACAGTGGTTAAGAGGATGGTTATTGTAGGTACAAAGACATGGGTTTGAATCCCTGCTCAATAATCTACTAGTAGCATAATCTGAACCAATTATTTAACTTTTCTAAACTTCACCTTACCTATCTCAAAAAAGGAGGATAACAGTATCGATAACATAGGCAGAAATGCATCTAAGGTATGTAGTATAGTGCCATATAAGCATTTTTTCTTAATAATCTTGATAACCTTGATATACCAAAGTCTTGATTCATAAAACTTTAATAACCTAAACAATAATTACATATAAAAATAACAAATTTTAAACATTTACTAAGAAAAGCAGCCATGTATATTTTACTCTTGAAACTATTATATAAAAGTATAATGTGCAAAGTAAAATTTAAAAAAAAATTTAGTTAGTGTAAGATATTTTTTTACTATTATTTTGCTAACCAATCTTACATTAATGCTTTAGCTGTAGCTTTAAAAGACTGTTCAGTCTGATCTGAATAGGGATAGTCACAGACACAACAGTGAGTAAAAATGCTCTAAGGCTAAACTCTTGTATTTCCTATTATCCCTGAGTTTTTAAAGATGGTTCTTGATAGGCTGTCATATGACACATCAGAGACGAGAACTATATTTTATAAAAAAATGAAAGTTTTACTCCTGGTTCTTACCTGGTAAGTAAATACCCCATGATTGGATGTGTTAATAAATAAAGTATTTTCTACATTTCCCACTACTCTTGCAAGAAAAACTACATCAAATGATGTATTTCCTCCTGGAAGTATTTTCTGAAAAAGAACAGCAATAAATAAAGTTAAATTAACAACTAAAAAATCCAATTGTGCTGACCACAGTCAAGTAGCTGAAGTTCTCTAAAACAATCATCTTAGAATTATTTCCATGAACTAGCTTCTCCCCCATGAAGGTATAAGCTTTAAATTAGCTAAATTATTCTGCAATGGAAAATGATAAAAAGATGTCTTCATATTGATGTCTATAGTCATATAGCTTTGCCAATTACCAGCCTAAAACCCTGTAGAGCAGACAGTTTCCTTAGATTCTGTTCCTTCAACAACCACTAGGCTGGAATGAAGTGCCTAATTATAGGCTGTTCCCTCAACACATAATCATGCAGGGACTGAGCCAAAGCTAAACTTCTTATATAAATGTTATTACTCTACTACTAAGCAGCAACTTGTACTATTCCAAAGAAGAAATAAGCCCAGGCCTCAACCCCCTGACCTACGTCACCCATTCATACAAGGCACTGTATGGGCCCACAACTTAAATTAGAAAAGAAGGCAGGGGTGGCAGTTATTTGCAGAAACTCACTCCTGTTATTTTGTGCAGATTGAAGATGTCACTGTAGTTAGTGAAATAAAACTTTATTACAACAGAACAATTGGGTTACTCCATGGACTTCAAAGAGAATGTGTCTGCAATTCTGTCTGCAATGAAGCCTTACAATGCAGAGTCATCAACCCCTCTCTTTCTGCCTCTGTGGCTCAAACTCTAAAACACTGCCCAGACTGTAGCTTAAAATAAATGGCATTGAGACTTCTGGCTTTACCTTAGGATGGAGAAAGCTGGAAAGAATGCCTCCCCTGCTTATCAACAACCAAAACAATAATTTACAAAATCATAACTTTTCTTGAACATATAATGGAGTTTGTGTAAAAAGTAGCCCAAAATTTAAGGAAAGACATGTACCTCCAAGGAGACATGGGACTGTATTGGCTCACCATGGCAGAGAACGGGAAGATGAGGCTACCATATAAGAGGGTAAAATGTATTCAGCTAAAATGTTTACCCTCTGCTAAAAGCTGAGGGTGGGCTAAAAGGGGAGTATACAACCACTGGAAGCTGGACACGCTAGATAGAGGTCACACTTGAACCAAAGTCAATAACAGAAAGATACTTGGCAAATCTCTAAGTAGCTTGAAATTAACACACTTCTAAATAACCCACTGACCAAAGCAGTAGTTGCAAGGAAATTAAAATATTCTGAATCAACTGAAAATTAAAACACAACATATTAAGGGGTATCTGGGTGACTCAGTGCGTTAAAGCCTCTGCCTTCGGCTCAGGTCATGATCCTAGGGTCCTGGGATCTAGCCCTGCATCGGGCTTTCCGCTCAGTGGGGAGCCTGCTTCCTCCTCTCTCTCTGCCTTCCTTTCTGCCTACTTGTGATCCCTCTGTCAAATAAATAAATAAATTAAATCTTAAAAAAAAAACAACCCCACAACATGTCAAAATACGTTGGCTACAGCTAAAGCAATACTTGGAGAGAAATGTACAATATTACATGCTTATTTTGAGAAGAAATGCTTCAAATCAATAATCTGTGTTTCCAGAGAAAGGACTCAAATTAATAAAATCATGAATGAAAGGGGAGAGATCACAACTAACACCAAGGAAATAGAAGTAATTATTAGAAATTTTTACTAGCAACTTATGCCAACAAATGAAGCAACCTGGAAGAAATGGATGCCTTCCTGGACACTTACAAACTACCAAGATTGAAACAGGAAGAAATAGACAATCTGAATAGACCAATAACCAGTAACGAAACTGAAACAGTAATCAACAGTAATCAAAAACCTCCCCAAAACACAAGCTTCCCAGGGAAATTCTACCGAACATTTAAAGAAGAAATAATACCTATTCCACTGAAGCTCTTTCAAAAAATAAGGATTTTATTTACTTATTTGACACACACAGAGAGAGAGAGATAGCGAGAGCAGGAACACAAGCAGGGGGAGTGGGAGAGGGAAAGCAGGCTTCCCGCCAAGCAGGGAACCTGACATGGGGCTTGATCCCAGGACCCTGGGATCATGACCTGAGCCGAAGGCAGAAGCTTAGCAACTAAGCCACCCAGGTGCCCTGTTTCAAAAAATAGAAACAGAAGGAAAACTTCCAAACTCCTTCTATGAGGCCAGCATCACCCTGATGAACATGGATGCCAAAATACTGAACAAGATCCTAGCTAACAGGATCCAACAATACATTAAAAGGATTACTCACCACGACCAAGTGAGTTCTATGCCTGGGATGCAAGGGTGGTTCAACAATCACAAATCAATCAACATGGTAGAGCACATCAGTAAAAGAAAAGACAAGAACCATACAATCCTCTCAATTGATGCAGAAAAAGCATTTGACAAAATATGATATCCGTTCCTGATTAAAACTCTTCAGAGTAGAGGGATGGAGGGAGCAGTCCTCAATATCATAAAAACCATCTATGAAAAGCCCACAACATATGTAATTATCAATGGGGAAAAGCTGAGACCCTTTCCCTTAAGATCAGGAGGAACACGACAGGGATGCCCACTCTCACCACTATGTTCAACATAGTACTAGAAGTCCTAGCCTCAGCAATCAGACAACAAAAAGAAATAAAAGGCATCCAAATTGGTAAAGAATAAGTCAAATTCTCCCTTTTTACAGATGACAGGATACTTTATGTGGAAAACCCAAAAGATTCCACCCCCAAATTACCAGAACTTATATAGCAATTCAGCAACGTGGCATGATACAAAATCAATGCACAGAAATCAGTTGCCTTTCTATACACTAAGAATGTTACTGTAGAAAGAGAAATTAAGGCGTCAGTTTCATTCACAATAGCAACAAAATCCATAGGATACCTAGGAATAAACCTAACTAAAGAGGTAAAGGATCCTTAAGCTAGAAACTACAAAACACTTATGAAGAAATTGAGGAAGACACAAAGAGATGGAAAAATAGTCCATGCTCAAGGATTGGAAGAAGAAACATTGCTAAAATGTCCATCCTACCAAAACAATTTACACTTTCAATGCCATTCCTATTAAAATACCACTGGCATTTTTCAAAGAGCTGGAACAAACAATCTTAAAATTTGTATGGAACCAGAAAAGACCCCGAATCGCCAAGGAAATGTTGAAAAAGAAAAACAAAGCTGGGGCATCACGTTGCCTGATTTCAAGCTGTATTACAAAGGTGTGATCATCAAGACAGAATGGTACTGGCACAAAAACTGACTCATGGACAATGGAACAGAATAGAGAGCCCTGATATGGACTCTCAATTCTATAGTCAACTAATCTTCGACGAAGCAGGAAATAATACCCGATGGATGAAAGACAGTCTCTATAATAAGTGGTGTTGGGAAAACTGGACAGCTATATACAGAAGAATGATGCTGGACCATTCTCTTACACCATACACAAAGATAAACTCTAAATGGATGAAAGACCTCAATGTGACACAGGAATCCATCAAAGCAGTAACCTCTTTGACATCAGCCACAGCAACTTCAAAACATGTCTCCAAAGGCAAGGGAAACAAAAGCAAAAATATACACAATGGAATATTATTCAGCCATCAGAAAGGATGAATACCCACCATTTACATCGACATGGATGGAACTGGAGGGGATTATGTTAAATGAAGTAAGTCAGGCAGAGGAAAGACAATTATCATATGGTTTCACTCATATGTGGAACATAAGCATGGAGGACCATAGAGGAAGGGAAGAAAATCCAAAGGGGGCGAAATCAGAGAGGGAAATGAACCATGAGAGACTATGGACCCCAAGAAACAATCTGGGGGTTTCAGAGGGGGAGGAGAGTGGGGAGAGGGTTAACAGGGTGATGGGTATTGAGGAGGGCACGTGCTGTGATGAGCACTGGGTGTTATACATAACTAATGAATCCCTGAGCACTACATCAAAAACTAATTATGTACCAGACAGTGGCTAACTGAACATAGTTTAAAAAAATCTACTTTTCCAAACTTGAGAAACTAAAAACAGAGTATGTAAAACCAAAATATACAAAACAATGAAAATAACAGACAAAAGCAGAAAGGAATAAAGTAGAAAACAGAAAACAGCAAAAAGTCAATAAAACCAAAGATAATGCTTCAAAAAGGTCCATAAAACTGATAAAACCCTGAACAAAATGACCAAGATTAAAAAGGAAGAAGATAAAAACATAAGAAACTGAAATGTGGACATTAACATGAACCTTTTTACACATAAAAAGGCTGATTAAGGAGTATTACAAACAACTGTATGACCAAAAATTTAATAACTAGAAGAAATGGACACATTCTTTGAAAAACAGAATCTGCCAAAGCTCATTCAAAATGGAACAGATGATAAGGACAGACCTCTACCCATTAAAGAAGTTTGATTTGTCATTTAAAACCTTCCTACAAAGAAAAACCCAAGCCCAGATGGTTTCATTGGCAGAATGGTAGAAGTCTCTATCATCTATTTAAGAAGGAATTAATATCTATCTTACATACTTTACAGCACATGGAAAGGAGAGAACATTCCCCACCTTGTTTTACTGGCTTAGCATTACCCTGATACCAAGACCAAAGACATGATGAGAAAAGAAAAGTCAGTAAGTCTCATGAATGTAGACATACGATCAACTACAAAATATTGGCAAATTAAATCCAGTCAATATATAAAAAATGATAATACACCATACGACTAAGTGGGTTTTATCTTGACAATGCAACTCTAGTTCAACATGCAAAAGTCAAATCAATGTAACTGATACTATTAACTTACTGAAGAAAAGAAAATCAGACAGTCATTTCAAAAGGTGCATAAAACAAATTGGCAAAATTCAATATCCATTCATGATTAGAAATCTCAGTAAGCTGGTATTAGAAAAATTTCTCAACCTGATAAACAGCATCTAAAAAACCCTAGAACTACCATATTTCATGGTGAATGACTGAGTGCCAAAATGTGGAACAAGGTAAGGATGTCCTCTCAGGACAGCTGAACAACATCATACTGGAAGTACTGGTCAGCACAATGAGACAGGGAAAAGAAATAAAAGGCATACACATTAGAAAGTAAGAACAATCTGTCTTTATTCACAAACAACACAGCTGTCAATATAAAAAACTCCAAAAATATCTTCAAAAATCCTCCCAGAATAAAAGAGTTTGCCAAGTCACAGGAATCAAGGTCAATATATAACAATCAGTTGTATTTCCATATACTAGCAATGAATTTTAGAATTCTAATTTTTTAAAAAGCATAACTAACAATCACACACACACAAATACTGAAGTGTAAATCTATTAATGTGCAAGTTCTGTAAGATGAAACCTGCAAAACATTGCTGAGAGAGATAAAAAAAAAAAGCCTTTAACATCATGGAACTAAAAATCAAAACTACAGTGAGATACCACCTCACACCCGTCAGAATGGCTAAAATTAACAAGTCAGGAAATGACAGGTGTTGGCGAGGATGCAAAGAAAGGGGAACCCTCCTATGCTGTTCGTGGGACTGCAAACTGGGGTAGCCACTCTGGAAAACAGTATGGAGGTTCCTCAAAAAGATACAAATGTAGTGATCGGAACGGGCACGTGCACCTGAATGTTTATAGCAGCAATGTTCACAATAGCCAAACTGTGGAAAGAGCCTAGATGTCCATCAACAGATGAATGGATAAAGAAGATGTGGTGTATGTGTGTGTACACACACACACACACACACACACACACACGAACACTATGCATCCATCAAAAATGGAAATCTTGCCATTTGCAATGATGCGGATGAAACTAGAGGGTATTTTATTATAAATAAGTCAATCAGAGAAAGACAATTATCATATGATCTCTCTGATATGAGGAATCTGGGGGGGCGGTTGTGGGGGAAGGGAGGGAAAAATGGAACAAGATGGGACCGGGGAGGGAGACAAACCATAAGAGACTCTTAATTTCAGGAAACAAACTGAGGGCTGCTTATGGACACTGTGGAGGGTATGTGCTATCATGAGTGTTGTGAATTGTCTAAGACTGATGAATCACAGACCTGTACCCCTGAAGCAAATAATGCATTATATGTTAATAAAAAAAAAAAGAAGCCTTTCAAATGGAGACATACTGTGTCCCTGGATTAGAAGACCTAATATTGTTAAGATGTTAATCCTCCCCTAACTGATTTATATATCCAATGTAACTGCAATAAAAATTTCAGTCGGAGAAAAAGTTGCATGCAATGTGGTAATATCCTACAGCAGAAAAAGTACACTGCTGATAGGAAAACTGATGAAATTCATATATTTTTAAGATTTTATTTATTTGAGAGAGAGAGGTAAGAGAGCGATCATGACAAGTAGGGGGAGGGGCAGAAGGAGAGGGAGAAGCAGACCTCTGCTGAGTGGGGAACCTGCCACAGGGCTCAATCCCAGGACCCTGAGATCATGAACTGAGCTGAAGGCAGATGCTTCAGCCACTCTGAGCTGACTGAGCCACTCAGGCATCCCTCATATAAGTTTTTTAGTAATACTGTACTAATGTTAATTTCCTTGTTATGATAATTGTACTCTGATTATATAAGATGTTAGCACTAGGAGAGACTGGGTGAGGGATATAAGGAGTCTATCTGTACTGTTTTTTATACATTTAAGAGCATATCAAAATAACATAATAATAATTTCCTAGAAAGATTTAAAACAAAAGAAATTGACAAGCTGATTCCAAAATTTAGATGGCGAGAAAAGGGAATATAAATAGCAAAACAGGGGCGCCTGTGTGATTCAGCTGGTTAAGCATCTGCCTTCGGCTCAGGTCATGATCTTGGGGTCCTGGGACTGATCCCTGTGTTGGGCTCCCTGCTGAGTAGGGAACCTGCTTCTCCCTCTGGCCCCCTCCCTGTGCTCATGCTCTCTCCCTTGCAAATGAATAAAATCTTTAAAAAAAAACAAAACAAAACAATTTTCAAAAATAAAACTGAAGGACTCACAATATCTAAGAATTATTAAAAAGCTACAGTAAACAAGAAAGTGTGGTATTGGTGAAAGGGTAGACATTTTAGAGTCTATTAGATACATATTAGGACATAATGGAGAGTCTAAGAAACAGACCCACACTTAGGTCATCGGACTTTTGACAAAAAAGCAGAGGGGTTTCAATGAGAAAGACTAGGCTTTTCAATCAATGGTGTAGGAATAACTGTGTATTCATATGCAATACAAAATGAGCATGAATCACAGCTCATACCATAAACAAACATTAACTCAAAATGGATCACAGACCTAAATATAAAATCCAAAACTATTAAACTTCTGGAAGAAAAATAGGAGAAAATTTTTGTGACCTTGGTTTGGGCAAAGCTTAGCTAAGTCCAAAAAGCATGACCCATAAAAGAAAACTTGATAAAATGGACTTCATGGAGATTAAAAACTTGTCTTTGGAAACATTCTGTAAAGAGGATGAAAAGATATGCTGCCAATAGGGAGAAAAGATGTGCAAATCACATATATGATAAGGACTTATATCTAGAATATATAAAGAATTCTAAAGAACTCAGTTAAGAAAACAAACAACCCAATTAAAAAACAGGCAGAAGAATTGAGCAGACATTTCACCAAAGAAAATATATGCATGGCAAAGAAAATATACACATCAAAGAATATAAAGGGGCATTAAAGATGGTGAAAAGATGTTCACCATCATTAGTCAGTGATGAATGTAAATTAAAGTAAAAATGAACACTACAACTATTTGAGTGACTAACACTAAAAACAAGCAAACAGAACGCATCCTCACAATACGGAGTACTAACAAAGATGCTGAACAACTGGAGCATACATTCATTCCTGTTGGGAATGCAAAATGGTACAGTCATTATGAGAAACCATTAAGCATATACTTAGCATAAGACCAAGCAATTCCACTCCTAAGTATTTATATTAAGGGAAATGAGGAAAAGAACATTTATGTTCATACAAAAATCTGTATGTGAATATTTATAGTGGTTTTATTTATAATAACTCCAAAGTGGAAAGAATGTAAATGTCTTTAACTGGTGAATGGATAAACAAACTGTAATACTGTCATCCAGTGAAGTATTACGAGATATAAAGCGGTACAAAGAATGGATACATCCAACTACTAGATAACATGAAATGTATTATGCTAAATGAAAGAAGTTGGACTCCAAAAGCTATGTAATGCATGGTTCCTATTTACATAACCTCTGGAATAGGGTATACTCAAAGGCTTGAATTGACTGAGCTGTCAATTACAGGACTATGAATTTTTGAAACTCAGAACTATACATTAAAATGGATGAATTTCAGGGCACCTGGGTGGCTCAGTGGGTTAAGCCTCTGCCTTCGGCTCAGGTCATGATCTCAGAGTCCTGGGATCGAGCTCCGCATCAAGCTCTCTGCTCCCCCCCCATCCCCCCCACCCCCCACTTCTCTGCCTACTTGTGATCTCTGTCAAGTAAATAAACAAACAAATTTAAAAAAAAACAAAATGGGTGAATTTTACTGAAAGTATACCCTAATAAAAATATATACATATATACATTTGCACATTCACTCAAGACAGTATCTTAGCCTGGACCTTTTTTATAAGGGTCTCAGTTTTTATAAGGGTCTTCCAGTTTCCTGGAGCAAGGACAAGTAATCGAAAGTTTAGGTTTCACTATCAGTAGGCAAGAGTACTCAAATCTACTTTAAGACAGCAAAAATCTCTAAACAAAATGGATAATTTCACTGAGCACTGGCAGTCTGTCCATAATTCCCACTGCTGTGAGTTTAACTATAAGGGGTCATATTGTTGGCCACCTACTTACCACCTTCATTACTCCTCTGACAGTTCAAGGACTTGTTGCTGACACCAAAGGGCACAGAGAGGAGCCTCAAGGCTCTTTGACAAAAGAATGTCATTTTCCCCATCTAAGATACCAGTGCTTATAACAGAGATGTTTAATTTTTTAACACACCAAGAAAACAAAAAGGAAAGAAAAACACACGAAAAAATGCAGAGTTAAGCAGAAACTTCCTATTTTAAAGCAAGGAGTGAGGTTAACAGAAGCCTCACAGAAAGGGTCAGTGAAGAAATGTGTATGGCTCATTCTAGGCACTGCATTAAGGTAGGAAAACTCATTTACTCTTAGCATTTCAACTATAACTCAGGACTCATGAAGGTTTATAATCTGGTTATGGATTATAATTTTTTTTTTTTTTGAGGGTGATCCCTCAAAAACCTCAAGCAGTAAACGTAATGTTTAGTTGGTAGCACTGAGACACTAGTGCCATCAATCTGGGGAAAACGCAACTTCAATGCAAGCTAACAGTGACAGTACTATGCCCTTCACTGTAAGATGTGTTCCAAGTTCAGAGACATAAAAATGCTGAAAAAACTGTTTTAGAATCAATGAGTATGGTATCCCTGTTTGACAGCATTTCTAATGTCAATGAAGATATTCATAACTTACTACAGGGAAGTTTATCCAGCCAGAGAAAAACTGGTTTCCTTTAAAATTTTAATGGGAACTTACATATATATTTATTATCTTTCTATATCTATATTCTATATATCTATATCTATATTCTATTATCTATATTTTATATAATATTATCTTTCAAAAGTCCATCTAAATTCGAAAAGGAAGGAAAATGATCATGGAACACTTAATTCTTAGTATAAACTTTGGCTACTACCAGAACTGGATATCTAGTCTTGAGTAAGTAGGTGATGCATTAGAGACCTGAGTTTCTAGTTCTGTCACTAAGAAACTGATTTTGGCAAATAATTTAACCTCTGTAAGTTTCAACTCCTCCTAAATTCAAAATGAGCCAGTTTTATTAGATGATCTCTGAGATCCTAATTATTAAAGAAACCATAAACATGACCAGTCTGTTTAATTCCTATGGAACATAAGGCTTTGCTTCATGACGTCATTTATATCTGAGGAGGGGCAGGAGGAATCTAGAAATGAGAGTATAAGTTCTCTTTGATAGTTCTCAGTATCTATCAAGACGTGACTCTACTCTTATTTTAGTACTTGAAGAAGATGCTGAAACAGAACAAGTATTTCCCTCCCTTCCCTCCTCCTTCCCCTCTTCTCCCCACTTTTTCTTCTTCTTCTCATCCTTCTTTCCCCTCCGCCCCCTCCTCTTAATAACAGGAAAAATCTAATTCCAAGTGACACTTAAGGATGTAACAAAACAGAACAGCAGGCTCAGGAACATAACCTTCCCATAAGAGTTCATCAGATTTGCTACAATTTATCCTTTGTCCCCTTTCTTGCACACTTTCTAAATTAGATGAATTGGTGTGATAAAAAATTAGAAAACAGTATAAAGTAATGAACAAATAAGGTGTGCTAGCTTTAACCCAACGTTATCTGCAGCTAAGTATTTTACCTTTGTACCACTGCTTAGTCCCTGCCTGGCTCCCTCAGTAAGCTCAACCAGGTCCACGACTTCACCAGTGACTCTTAAACTTCCATTTTGAATGCAATCTTTTCTCTTATAATCTAAACTCAGACACCAACTGACACTTGGCACTTGTACCCGGATGTCTAAAAGACATCTCAAATCTAACACGTCAAAAACTTAACTACTGATTATACTCCTGAAATCTGCTCAACCTTCAGCCTTCTTCATCCCAGTTGATGGCAACTCTGTCCTTTAGTAGTTTGGGACAAAAACTACAGTCAATCTTGACTCTCCTCTTTCTCTTGGTCTCATATCAGGAAATCCTGTTGGTTATGTTTTCAAAATATATCCAAAATCCAACAGCTTTCTTCACTTTTTTTTTTTAAAAGATTTTATTTATTTGACAGACAGAGATCACAAGTCGGCAGAGAGGCAGGCAGAAAAAGAGGGGGAAGCAGGCTCCCTGCCGAGCAGAGAGCCTGATGGAGGGCTCGATCCCAGGACCCTGAGATCATGACCTGAGCCGAAGGCAGAGGCTTTAACCCACTGAGGCCCCCAGGCGCCCTGCTTTCTTCACTTCCTCACTCTTGTCAGAGTAACTGTCTTTTACCATGGGGTACTGCAGTAGTTAATGTAACTGGTGTTCCTGATTCTCCCCTTGTTATTCTGCAGTCTCTTTTTGATAAATAGTGATCCTTATAAAACATAAGCTATCATTTAATTTCTCAGCTCAAATCTGTGAAGGCTTCCAATTACAATCAGGATAAGAGCCAAAGTCGTCCTCATAGCTTGTAGGAGCCTTCACAGTTTATCCCCTCCCATCCCCATTCATTTCCCTCACCCTTGGTCACTCTGGTCTAGCCACACTGTCCTGTTTGCGCACAGGCAGGCTTTCACATCAGAGCGGTTGTACTGCCTGTACCCTGTCTGGAATGTTCTTCTTCCATATATTCTACTTCCTTCTATTCAGTACTCTCTCTCACCTCTTTCAAGTCTGTCCAAATGTCACTTTCTAAATGAAGCCTGTCCTAACTATCTTATTTAAAATTGGAAGAGTGATGGCAGCATAAGATGTCAGCATGAGACTGACATGGCAGCATAAGATGTTCCTCCTTTTTGTCCCACTTTTTAAGCTATGGATTAGAAATACATCCACAAACAGTAGTGCTTTTGTGGGAATTGTGGGATTCAGCACCATATGCTAGGGGACTTGGGAGTTGTCTCAACCACCTGTGCATCTGGTAGTAGGTGGGCAGACTTCAATACGGGTTGCAGAATCAGTCCACTTGCCCCAACCACTCTTGCCATAATGGGAAAAAAACCCGGAGAGTGCTGACCTAGGCAGATACCCATACAAGACAGATGTTGTTTAAAAAAAAAAAAAAAAAAAAAAAAAAGGTTGGTCACAGTGAAAACTGTAAGAGGAATTTTCCCAATGCCAGTTCCATTTCCCCTACTCCACCAAAGCCAACACTCCATTGGAATGAATTACCCAGCAGTGGAGACCTTTACAATAAGGGAAAAGGAAAGCAGTGAGTGAGTACCCAACTAGCCCCATTGTGCAGGGCGTGGCAGGAGAAACCAGTTTCTTTCCAGCAGCACCCAGAGTACTGAGGCAGGACCTCCAAAACTGGGGAAGGGAAGAGAGCAGAAAAGAGAAAGATAAGAATATAAAGGGGCGTTAAAGATACACAGTTGCTGGTAACTGTACTCAGGACTTCAGCAGGAAGCCTGCCTATGAACCTCTGGGAATACTTTGCCCGAGGATACCCCTCACTACACTGGGTCTATAGGTACCTCAATGGCCCAAGTGCTAAAGCCACATCTCGTCTCACTCTGCAGTGGCTCCTAGTGCTCACTCCCAAGTGCAGTGGTGAGAGCAAACCCAGTAAATGGAATGTTATCAGGAAAACAGCAGGACGTGTAGGCAAGTGAGAAACCACAAACTTGAGCACCATCTTCTGGAAAATCTAAAAGGTGGAGAAAATCCAAATATGATAGTACCAACAAAGAATATACCACATCTGAAGACAACTAGTAAAGATTTAGGAAGGGGTCTCCTACTTCAAACACAAAAGCAGAAATGCAAAACTTCAAGAAACATGAAAAATCGAAAAAACATGATCACCAAAAGAACAATAATTCTCCAACAACCAAAAGCACAGATTTTTGCAATCTAGCTGTTAAAAAAAAAAAAAAAGGAACTACTTGAATCCTTTAAGATTTTGTTTATTCATTTGAGAGAGGGAGAGCACAAGCAGGAGGAGCTTCAGGCAGAGGGAGAGGGAGAAGCAGGCTCCCCACCAAGCAGGGAGCCTGGTGCAGGGCTCAATCCCAGAAGCCTGGGATCGTGACCTGAGCAGAAGGCAGACGCTTAACCAACTGAGCCACCCAGGTGACCCTCAAAGTAGTTCTTCTGAACAAACTCAGTGATGTACAAGAAAACTCAGAAGGACAATTAAATGGAATCAGGAAACAATACGCAAACAAAATGAGAGATTTAACAAAAAGAAGAAATAATAAAAAAAGAACACTGAAATTCTGGAGCTTAAGATTTCAATGATTGAAATGAAAAAAACCCAACAGAGAACATGTATGGCAGAATATAGCAAAGAGAATGCAGAATAAATGATCTAGAAATTTTGAATTATCAATTAGAACAAAGTAAAAAGAATTTTAAAAAGTGAAGAAAGCCTATTGAATCTATCTAATTCCATCAAAGAACAAATATAATAATCAGAGTTCCAGAGAACAGAGGGAGAAGGGGGCAGAAAATTTATTTAAAGAAATAACAGCTGAGAACTTCCCAAACTTGGGGAGAGACTTGGACATCCATGTACACAAAGCTAACAGATCACCCTATCATCTCAATGCAAAAGACCTTCTCCAACACATGGTGTAAAGGAACTGCCAAAAATCAAAGACAAAGAGAGAATCTTAAAAGCACCCAAGGAAAACAGTGTAATCTGTGACGGAACTCCATGAGGCTATTAGTGATTTCTCAGCAGAAACCCTACAGGCCAGGAGAGAGCGGGATGACATACTCAAGGAACTGAAAGAAAAAACTGCTAGCCAAGAAGACTCTTATCTGACAAAATTATCCTTCAGATGCAAAGAAGAAATAATTACTTTCTTGGACTAATAATTCACTGGTGAACTCTGAGGGAGCTTATCTCTGCTAGACTTGCTTTGTAAGAAATGCTGAAAGGACTTTTTCTAGTGTTATTAGATGTTACTAGTGATACAAAAACATATGAAAGCATACAACATACTGGATAAAGGTAAATACGTAGTCAGACATAGAAAATCCTAATTCTGTAACAGGATGGTTTATTAACCATTTAACTGTACTAAAAAGGCTAAGGAGAGTATTTTTTTTTTTTTAAGATTTTATTTATTTATTTGACAGACAGATCACAAGTAGGCATAGAGGCAGGCAGAGAGAGAAGGGAGGAAGCAGGCTCCTTGCTGAGCAGAGAGCCCGATGCGGGGCTCGATCCCAGGACCCTGAGATCATGACCCGAGCTGAAGGCAGTGGCTTAACCCACTGAGCCACCCAGGTGCCCTAAGGCTAAGGAGAGTATTAAAAATAATGATAGCTACTATAATTTGTTAATGAACACAATATAAAAAGAGGTCAATAATGACATCAAGCATACAAAAGGGGGAAGAGCAAAAGGTGATGCTTTTACACAACTGAAGTTGGTATCAGCTTAAAATGGACAGTTTTATAAGATGTTTTATGTAAGCTTCATGGTACCAAGAAGCAAAAACAGATTCACAAAAGTTGAAGAAGTAGGAAACAGAATGGGGAAAAAAACCACAATCTAGAAAGGCAGGCAGAAAAAGAGGGGAAAAGAATCAGTGGAAACACAGAACAACCAGAAAGCCATTAAGAATACTACATTGTAAGTCCATACATATCAAGAATAACTCTAAATGTAAATGAACTGAATTCACCAATCAAAAGGCACAAAGGAACCAGATAAAGAAATGAGACCCAACTGTGTATTGCCTACAGAAGGCAAACTTCAGCTTTAAGGACACACATTGACTCAAAGTGAAGGGCTGCAAAAAGATATTCAGTGCAAGTGGAAACCAAAAGAGAGGGGCGTGGCTAGGCTTGTATCAGATGAAACAGACTTGAAAAGCCAAAAATGCTAACAAGAGACAAAGAAGGTCATAATATAATAATAAAGGGGTCAATGAATCAAGAGGATATAAAAATTGTAAATATATATGTACCCAACATCAGAGCACCTAAATATAATAGCAAATATTGCTGGATTTGAAAGGAGAAATCGACAATACAATAAGAGCAGGTGACTTCAATACCCCACTTTCACCAAAGGATAGATCATTCAGGCAGAACAAAAACAAGGAAATGTTGGATTTGAACCATACATTAGACCAAATAGACCTAACAGACATTTATAGATCATTCTATCCTACAGCAGCAGATACGTGTTCTTTTCAAGTGCATACAAAATGGTCTGCCTTGAAGAATGTTTTGTTATGTTATGTTATGACGGTACAAAGAACAAGTCTTATGGCAAATTTAAGAAGACTGAAATAATACCAAGTATATTTTCAGACCACAATGGTATGAAACTAGGAATCAGAAAAGGGAAGCTGGAAAATCTACAAATGTGTGGAAATTAAACAATATACACCTAAGTAACCAGGTCAAAAAAGAAATCAAAAGGGAAACAAACAAACAAAAAATTGAAACAAATGAAAATGGAAACACAACATACCAAAACTTATAGGATGCTGCAAAAGCAGTCCTAAGAGGGACTTTATAGTTATAAATGCATATAAGAAAACAGAAACATCTCAAATAAACATCGTTAACTTTACACCTCAAGGAACTAGAAACAGAAGAACAAACCTGAGTCCAAAATTAGCAGAAGGAAAGAAATAAAAATCAGAGCAGAAATACATAAAATAGAGACCAGAAAAACAACAAGGAAAAAAACAGTGAAACTAAGAGCTGGTTTCAAAAAAATAAAACAAAATCGGTAAACCTTTAGCTACACAAACCATGAAAGAAGACAATATTCGAAGTCAGAAATGAAAGAGGAGACATTACAATTGATACGACAGAAATACACAGGATCATAAGAGACTATTATGAACAATTATATGCCAACACATTGGATAACCTAGAAGAAATGGATAAATTCTTAGAAACATACAACCTACCAAGACTGAATCAGGAAGAAACAGAAAATCTGAATAGACCAGTGAGTAAGGAGACTGACTCACTAACCAAAACCTCCCTACAAAGAAAACCCCAGGATAAGCTGGTTTCACTCATGAATCAAACTCTTTTAAAAATCTGAAGGGACAGAACACTTCAAAACTCATTTTATGAAGCCAGCATTACCATGACACCAAAGCCAGACAAGGATAAACAAAAAAACAACAGACCAATTCCCTAGATGAATAGATGGAAAAATTCTCAAAAAATATCAGCAAACTAAATTCAACACACATTGAAAATACTATACACCATGACCTAGCAGGAATTCTGCTTGGGATGAAAAAATGGTTCAGCATATGCAAATCAATAAATGTGATACACATTTAACAGAAAGAAAGATAAAAATCAAATGATCATCTTAATAAATGTAGAAAGCATTTGACCAAATACAACACACTTCCATGATAAAAGCCCTCAACAGATTAGGTACAGATAGGACACAATTCTATATAATAAAGGCCACACAGGAAAATCCATAGCTCACATCATATTCAACAACAACAACAAAAAAAATTAAAAGCTTTTCCTCTAGGATCAGGAACAAGACGAGGGTGCCCACTCTCACCACACTTACTCAGAGTAATAATGGATGGCCTGGTTAGATCAATTAGGCAAGAAAAGGAATAAAAGGTATCTGAATCAGAAAGGAAGAAGTAAAATTGTCATATTTGCAGATGATCTGATTTTATACAGAGAAAATCCCAAATAAAGACTCAACCAAAAAACTGTTGGAATTAATCAACAAATTCAGTATATTTGCGGGATATAAAATCAACATACAGAAATCAGTTGTGTTGGTATAAACTAACAATGAAACACTTGAAAAAGAAAGAAATAAAACTATCCTGTTCGAGTGGCAAAAAATACTTGGGAATAAATTTAACCAAGGAGGTGAAAGATCTGTATAGGTGAACCTCATTTTATTGTGCTCCACTTTATTGCACTCCACAGATACTGCTTTTTTTTTTGAAGGGTGTATGGCAACCTACAAGTCTATCGGTGTAATTTTTTTTCAATGGCATTTGCTCACTTTGTGTCTCTGTGTCACATTTTGGTAATCCCTGCAATATTTCAAACTTTCTCATTATTATTATATTTGTTATGGTGATATGTGATTAGTGATCACGACTCACTAAAAACTCAAATAATGTTTGGCATTTTTTAGTGATAAAGGTCTATGCATTGTTTTTTTTAAGACATAATGATACTGCACACTTAAAAGACTACAGTACAGTGTAAACATAAATTTTATGTGCCCTGGAAAAGTAAAAAAAATAATTTCATTGTGATATCACTTTACTGTAGTGATCTGGAATCAAACCCATAATATCTGAGGTATGCCTGTGTTAGGAAAACTACAAAACCTTGATAAAAGAAACTGAAGAAGACACAAACAAATGGGAAGATATGCCATGTTCATTGATTGGAAGAATCAATATACTGATAACTGACTGTTAAAATGTCCATACTACCTAAAGTCATCTATAGAGTCAAGGCAATCCCTATCAATGACCCAAAGGCATTTTTTTTTTTACAGAAATAGATAAAACAATCCTAAAATTCGTATGGAATCAGAAAAGACTCCTAATCGCCAAGGAAATGTTGAAAAAGAAAAACAAAGTTGGGGACATCATGTTGTTTAATTTCAAGCTATATTACAGAGCTGTGATCACTAAGACAGCATGATACTGGCACAAAAACAGACACATAGACCAATGGAACAAAATAAGGAGCCCAGATATGGACTCTCAACTCTATGGCCAACTAATCTTCAACAGAGTAGGAAAAAATATCCAAAGGAAGAAAGATAGTCTCTTCAATAAATGGTGCTGGGAAAACTGGAGAGCTATATACAGAAGAATGAAGCTGGGCCGTTCTCTTACACCATACACAAAGATAAACTTGAAATGGATGAAAGACCTCAATGTGAGACATGATTCTATCAAAATCCTAGGGGAGAACATAGGCAGTAACCTCTTCAACATCAACCACAGCAACTTCTTTCAAGACAGGTCTCCAAAGGCAAAGGAAACAAAAGTGAAAATGAATTTTTGGGACTTCATCAAAATAAAAAGTTTCTGCACAGCAAAGGAAATAGTCAACAAAACTAAGAGGCAAACCACAGAATGGGAGAAGATATTAGCAAACGACACTACAGACAAAGGGCTGATATCCAAGATCTATAAAGAACTTCTCAAACTCACCACCCAAAAACCAGATAATCAAGTCAAAAAATGGTTAGATGACGTGAGCAGACAATTCTCCAAAGAAGACATACAAATGGCTAACAGACACGTGAAAAAGTGTTCATCATCATTAGACATCAGGGAAATTCAAATCAAAACCACATTGAAATACCACCTTATACCAGTTAGAATGTCAAAAATCGAGAAGTCAAGAAACAACAAATGTTGGAGAAGTTGCAGAGAAAGGGGAACCTTCTTACACTGTTGGTAGAAATGCAAATTGGTGCAGCCACTTTGGAAAAGAGTGTGGAGGTTCCTCAAAAACTTAAAAAAAGAGCTACCCTATGACCCATCAATTGCACTATTGGGTTCCTACCCCAAAGATACAGATGTAGTGAAAAGAAGGGCCAAATGAACCCCATTGTCCATAGCAATAAAGTCCACAATAGCCAAAATGTGGAAAGAGCCAAGATGCCCTTCAACAGATGAATGGATAAAGATGTGGCCCATATAAACAATGGACTATTACTCAGCCATCAGAAAAGATGAATGCCCAACTTTTGCATCAACATGGATGGGGCTGGAGGACATTATCTAAGTGAAATAAGTCAAACAGAGAAAGTCAATTATTATATGGTTTCACTTATTTGTGGAGCATAAGGAATAGCATGGAGGACAACAGGAGAAGGGAAAATTGAAGGGAGAGAAATTGGAGTGGGAGATGACCCATGAGAGACTATGGACTCCAGGAAACAAATTGAGGGTTTTAGAAGGTAGTGGGGTGGGAGAATAGGTGAGCCTGGTGATGGGAATTAAGGAGGGCACGGATGGAGCACTGGGTATTTATAAGCAAACAATGAATGGAACACTACATCAAAAACAATGTACTGTATGGTGACTAACATAACAATAAAATAAATAAGTAAAATGGGCAGAGTAACTAAACAGATATTTTCCCAAAGAAGACATAGCCAACAGGTATACAGAAAGAAGTTCAACAATTCTAATCATCAGGGAAATACAAATGAAAACCACAATGAGGTATCACTCCATAACTGTTAAAATCGCTATCATTGAGAAAACAAGTGTTGATGAGATGTGGACAGGGAATCCTGTACACTGTTGACGGGAATGTAAATTGGCTGAAAACAATATGGAGGTTCCTCAAAAAATTAAAAACAAGAACAACCATATGATCTGGCAATCCTACTTCTGGGTATTTATCCAAAGGAAATGAAAACAGGATAGTGAAGAGATATAAGCACTCCCATGTTTACTGCAGCATCATTCACAATAGCCAAGTGTCTATCAATAGGTGAATAGATAAAAATGATATGATATACACACAAACATTCCCTCCATGGAATATTATTCAGCCATGAGAAAAAAGGAAATTCTGCCATTTGTAACAATATGGATGGACCCTGAGGGCATTGTGCTAAATGAGTTATATAAAATCATTCATTATATAAAAATATTCATTAAGACCTTCAACCCATGAGAAGAGATTATATTAGGAATAGTAAAATATGTGGGCTAAAATTACATTTTTAGTTTCAGATTGAAACAATGTTTTCTTAATCTTCAAATTATGTGAAAATTTTCAAAAGGTTCTAGACAATCAAGGAAAAAATAATTTGTGTTGCTTACCTATGTCTGTAAGGGACTACAGTTTTATAATTCTTAACATAACCCAAATTAGACTATTATATACAGTATTAAAAAAATCTGTATTCTTTGATACAAAACATGTATTACATGTTTCTTTTTAGTATTACATGTTTTATGGCCAATATACAATATAGTCATGAAAGATGAATAGGTTTAAATTACGGTCATAATATTATGGAATTTTAAATTGTAAGTATAATTAACTAGACGATTATAGTTAATTAACAGGTAATTATAAGTAACATAATTAATTATTAGAAGTCACATACAGAAAAACAAATTGTCACACAACTACATTCTTTACCACCCTTATTCTTCTTGATTTTCAGGTTAAGAAAAGACCTTACTAAGGGGGTTATTTGCCTGTGGGTTATTATATGGTTATATAAAACTTGGCCTTTTAGAAAAATAACTACTCTTTTCTCTATTTCCTACTGGTTAGTTAATATAGAGATGATACTGGTAAATAACTGAAAACTTAGGTGAGTTATAGGAAATGTTCTATTTTCAAGGATGTAAGATCTGACCAGGAATTTTGAAGGTGACAAAGAATTAAAATAAAATTTCAGAAAGGGTCTGCCCTCCTGGACACGAGAAGACCCTTTTCATCTTTCACCAAAGGCTCTTAATGTAGGCATAAAATTGAAGTGGAGGGGAAATAAGGTTATTTCTTCCCCCAAGAATTAATTCCATTTCTCCCCTCCATTCTTCAGCTGCTGGAGTCCACACCTTACTTCAGGAAATTAAGATGGAAACCAAGAAGAAGAAGAAGAAAGAGAAGACAGCATAGACTTTGGCTATCTTCTTTTGAAACTAAATCTAGGTGATTCAGCTGTAGATTTTGGTAGGTATAGATTATTTTTATTGTTTAATTTCACCTCCTGACAATGGAAAACAAATATTGATTTTTAACTTATCCTTTGACTAACATACAGATTTACTTTATCTTTTGAGGAATTTTCAGAAAAACACTTCTCTTTGCATAAAATTCATGTGTAGAAATAAGTCCTGGGAGAGTCTAGTTCGGAAATGTCAAGCTAGTGGCCGTTAGTTTGTTTCGTTTGGTCCACACCATCTGTCTTTTTAAAACTGAATACATTTTCAATGTGTAAAAACTGTAAGATATCATATAAAAATTCCTACTTCTGATTCTTTATGGAACATAAGAAGAACCATGGATGGGCTTACATTCTCACATGGTTAACCACTGGCTGGACCTGAGTGCGGGCTGATCGCTTTAGACTGGCCACATGTTCTCCAGTCACCCTCATTCCATGTGGCCCACTTCTCTCATTTACATTATTTATATGGTCCCCGTTAGCAATCTTCATTTGTAATTCTTTTTATTTATTTTTATTTATTTTTAATTTTTTATTTCACGGACAGAGATCACAAGTAGGCAGAGAGGCAGGCAGAGAGAGAGAGGGAAGCAGGCTCCCTGCTGAGCAGAAAGCCCGATGTGGGGCTTGATCCCAGGACCCTGAGATCATGACCTGAGCGAAGGCAGAGGCTTAACCCATTGAGCCACCCAGGCGCCCCCTTCATTTGTAATTCTTGGTCTAGTCTTTGTCTTATGATAGAAACATGAAAAAAGTGAAAACCCTGGCCTTTAACAAGGGTGAAGCTTAAGCATTTTGAAACAACAAAACATTGCTTGAATTAGCAGAGAATGTTAACGAGTTAAAAATAAAATCTGTACTGCAGTTGTGAACTATTTTTAAACTGTTTCCATTTTCACTTCACTATTTTGCTCTTTCACCCAACAAACAAGTCTCTGCACACTGGCCATTACTGGAAGTTGGGTGGTTGCATTTACACATAAGTGCACCTCTATACACAGGTGGTAGCATAAACATCTCACATCACAGCTTAATATGCTACAAATCGCTGGGTAGACCAATAGAACACACAGACACTCATCTTGGGGCTTATCATTAACTGCATGACAGGGGCAAACCCTTCTGAAATTGAGCTCTTTCTTCCTTTGTATAATGAGGATACTGGACTAGATGAATATGTAAATCTCTCCCCAGCAGAGCCACTCTATTATTTGAGAACATCAGCATGTTTATAAAAGCTCTGAAAACATCTTTTAAGTAACAACAAAAAAATAACTTCAGGGAAATTTAAGAAATACCTTAGAAAAAGGGACATCTTCCATGAGAACCACAAAAATAAAATTTTTATTACTGAAAGTAACATGCTAACGCATCAGTTCCTTGCTAATACTTTTAAATTTTAAAAAGCCAAAATTACGTAATTTTTTTACTCCAGAAGTTGCTAGCTAAGGACAACATATGATGAAATAGGATTTTTGAAAGGAGAAATGTAATATCTAAATAAATTCTATAATTTTAGCTACTTTAAAAAAAGATCCTTTTTATTTGGTCCTATCTCTTCAAAGGAGTCAGTGGAAACTCTGGGAAGATGAAATTAAGTTCCACTCACTTATCTCCCTCTGATGCTTGTTATTTAGCTTTTTTTGAAGCTCATTTATTAGTTATTTTAGCAGCCTATCTGTTAAAGCTTAATGTGTGCATTGTCTCAAATTCAAAATTTTTGAAGGCCCAAGTTTTTAGTCAGATATATTTTTTTTAAATTACAAGTTTGCATACTATCTACAAAAATGATTATGAAGTTAAATTTCAGAGGATACTTGTGGTAGACAGAACTCTAAAACAGCCCCCCAAATTTCCTGCCCTAATCTCTGAGATTGTGACTATGACAAGACGTCACACCTGTGGTTATTTATATTACACAATAAAGGGGAATTTGCAAATGTAACTGAGGTCATTTTAGTTAGTTGATGCAGTTCATCAAAAAGGAGACTATCCAGGTAGTCCTGACCCGATGATACGATTAAGGCAAAATTTTCTTCACTGGTGGCAGAAGAGGAAGCCAAAGAAATCCGAAGCATGAGGGAGATATGATGCATTACTCCTGGCTTGAGGGTGGTGACAAGCAATGTGGGCACTCTAGGGAACTGAGAGAGGTCCCTGGCCAAGAGACAGCAATGAAATGGGGACCTCAATTCTATAAGCATAGGAATTGAATTCTGCTGAAAATTTCAATGAGTTGGGAAGTGGATTTTCCCTGAATTTCCAGTCAAGGACTCAGCGCAGTTGACATATTAACAGCTTTATGATATTCTGAGCAAAGAGCCCACTGGACTTATGACTTACAAAACTATGTGCTAATAAGTGGGTGTTGTTTTAAGCTATCATGTTTGTAGTAGTTTATTATGAACAACAGAAAACTAACACAGTGCTGAGGAATTACTTATTTTTAAAAAGGAAAAAAAAATCAACTAAATATCTGACTGCTACATTTTCCAGAGTGCCTAGGTTCAAACTGGAATTAAATTGTTTCATGTTGAGAAAAACAATGTGTGTTTAAGAGTAGAAGTGATAATTCTTAGGAAATGGGGCAAACTGAAATCCAGAACAAATATGAAACACTCACATTGGATTTTAATAATAGCAAAATGAAATTATACATAAAAAAATCTAGCTATTTCAATTTCAAACTTAAGGGAAACATTTATTGTAGAAATACTTACCCTATTTTGAAAAAATGATGCATGAAAATGTGATGTTGTAGCAGATATTGATACTAAAGTAATAGTTTCTTCAGAACTAGGATTATGTAAGTAAACTTTTTCCATTTTTGGCATTCCAACTGGCCTGTAAAAGCAAAAAAAAACACAAAAAACAAAAAACACAACAATAAAAACCTGTCACAAATACTTCATAGATTCCTAGTTGTTAAAAAATTAAATATCAAAACCATTAGACAAATATACATCCAAACATATAAAACTATTTATTAAATTAGTTTATATTTAAAATTACACATGAAAATGCATTCAGCAAATGTATAGTGAGTGCCAACTTTATGTCACACACCGAGCCAGGGGCTGGGATATGATGAAGCAAATCTCTGCCTGAAGGAAGCTTACAGTCTAGTGAGGAAGCAGGCAGGAAACAAAATGGTCAGATCCTTTCATTGCTTTCTGTAATACTGCCCTGCTTTCCTACTAATTCTGAATCATGTCCTCTTCTCAAATTTCACTGATACATGCTCTTTAGTTTAGGAGAAACTGAGTGGCAAAGTTATGTGAGCAGATCTGCTTTATGAGTTAGGGGGTATTATTGTCCTCATTTTATAGATGAGGATACTGAGGCACAGAAAAGTTATTTAACTTATCCAAAGTCACACTTGGAATCTAAGTTTGAATCCAGGCCACCTGGCTCCATGTTCTAACCCATTATACTAAACTGTCTCCTCTCATAGGAATAACATAAACCACAAACTCAGTGGTCTGATATCCACAGATGCATTTTAATGTTCTCCTTGGCATCCACATTATAGTTTGTCTCAAAAGTGAAATCTCCTCAGTTATGCAGTCCATTAAGTACGTACACAGCTAATCTTAGTTGTACAGGCCTCCTGACTCATAAAGCATTAGAGAATTCTGCATATAAATTACATTTCTTCTATGCTCTCTAATCATTTAATAGGCACCAGTCTTACTTCCTCAACAAGATTATCAGTACTATTTCAGACAAAGTTACATTATATATGCACCGTGTGGTCTCCATGTTATCTAGCACAGGCACTTGGTAAGAGGGTTCATGGGTGAGCTGCATCCCCCCACACCCCTCACCAGTGGAAATTAAGGTACTCCCCAACCTGACCTCAATCAACCTAAACAAGTAACTAATGCCTTATGTTTTCACAGCTTTCTAACCTGGCTCAGGCTGGTTTCATGTGCACAGCCCTCATGCCTTTACTAATCTCTTTGTTCTGTGTTTACCTCTCTATCCTCTATGCCAATCCAAATTCTCATTTTCTAATTCAAACACAGTTTCTTTCACAAGGTCCTCTCCTCAGGCAAACATTCTGGTCCACATTTTTATTTTATTCATGCTACTGCTCTCCTCGAACACCCCAGCCCCATACATACACAAACAACAATGCTGGAAAAATGTAGAAGCTAGAGAAAGGTACTGATCCCAAGTATTAACTAAAAAACAGTAAGAAACCCTTGGGGGAACAGAAGGTTGCCTTGAACTGGAAGGTGGGGAAAAAGCAAGGGACAAAAAATAGCCTAAGCTGACAATGAGAGGCTAGGGGATAGGAAGTCTTCAAAATTTCATTCTCCATTTCCTTCCCTGCTAGTCTTGGGACAATCAGAGCCTGCCCCCTCAAACTAGAATAGCAGAGGGCGGGCCTTACAGAGATAAGAAGCTGATAATCAACTACCCTGGAGCATACCAACCTCTAAGTCCTCTCTTTGGTCCTCCAAAGACCAAGACTGTTTGATTACAGTTTAGGAAGACACCTCCATCCAGATACTTCTGCCTTTCAGACAGAGTGGTGGCCAATACATAACAAATAACAGTTTTTACACATATGTGAGTGTGGAACTGGATCCTTCTTCCTTGGGGATCGTCTTCCTTCTTTAATTCACAGGAGACAAGAACCAAAAGGTGTGGTATTCTGCCTTTCCTCAATATGCATTACAAGATGAATGTAAGCGGAACTCTTAAGTTCACACATCAAAATAACATGATCTGTAAGGGGTATAATCAATCAGAAAACATACAAATGTTGTGGTAAACTCTAGTGTTCCCAATCTGCTGACAGAACCTGTGAGAGGATTATACTTCTCTCGTTAGGCTTAACGTTAGGCTTGGCGGTAAGATTTTCTTTGGCCATTGAAATGTGAGCAAAAGTGACATATAACATTAAGTTTTAAAAGTCATCTTTTACTCTTTGCTCTTGTACATTGTTCCAAGAAATGGCATTTCTCAGATAGGCATGCTGATTTCAGTCTATATCCCACTAAGACTTTGGGGCTGGTTGTGGTCATAGTATATATATAACTTGGTAAGTTCTGAATAATACACACTTGAAGATGGAAAAGTTGAACCAAGAACTAAAAATAAGCACAATGTGATATATTTAAGGAGATATGGCAAGACATTAGTAAAAGGAGGTAAGAAACCATATAGAAAAAAGAAAATATTAGTATAAAAATACAATGTATAAAGGTGGATCAAAAACTATTAGTGAGTTGGAAGATCAGACTGACTAGTTAGTTGAGAATTTAGCAAGAAAATACATATATATTTAGAATATTTTAAAAGAGCTAAAAAAAAAGGAGAAGCAGATAGATAGGGCATAACTAGAAATGGTAATATTTAGAAGAATATTTAGGAATATTTAAAGAGTATGGATATGGGTAAAACCCAAACTTTAAAAATGACAAACTAATTGTTTTTCTTTAAAGATTTATTTATTTGAGAGAGTGCATGCACATGCATGGTGTGGGCGGAAGCAGAAGGAGAGAAGAGAAACTTCAGTAGACTGCACTCAGCAAGGAGCCCAACCCAGAGCTTGATTTCATGACCTGAGATTGTGACCTGAGCGCAAACCAAGAGTGGGAGGCTTAACTGACTGTGCCACCCAGGCAACTCAAATATAAACTAATTCTTAATTGAAAGGGTTTATGAAGTATCAACAAGGAGAGATAAGGAAACCCTGTACTTAAACACAGAGTAAAATTAAAGGCATTGCAAGAGTTCCTTATACAATGTGGATATCAATTGTCCCAGCACCATTTGTTGCAAAGACTATATCTATTTAATTGTTTTGGCACCCTTATCAAAATCAACTGGAAATAAATGTGAAGTTCTATTTCTGGGATCTAAATTTTATTCCATTTATTTATATCTTTCCTTATGGCAGTGTCACAGTGTCTTGACTAAAGCTTAGTCAAGAAGGTTTCTCATATTGGGAGGTGCCTGAGTGGCTCAGTGGGTTAAAGCCTCTGCCTTCAGCTCAGGTCATGATCCTGGGGTCCTGGCATCAATCCCCGTACAGGGCTGTCTGCTCAGAGGGGAGCCTGCTTCCTCCTCTCTCTCTGCCTGCCTCTCCGCCTACTTGTGATCGCTGTCTGTCAAATAAATAAATAAAATCTTAAAAAAAAAAAAAAGAAAAAAAGTTTCTGAATTTGGGCACTGGAAGTTCTCTCCTGTTGGTCTCCTTTTAAAACAATGGCTGCTCTGGTTCCCTCTTACTTCATGTGAATTTTAAGGTCAGCTTGTCCATTTCTAGAAAAACGTCAGTTGGGATTTGTGCTGAATTCATAGATCACTTTAGGGAGTATTGCCATCTTTATTTGTATCTTCTGATCTATGAATAAAAAATGGCTTCCATTAATTTAGTTCTTTAATTTCTTTTGACAATGGTTTGTTGTTTTTAGTACACAGGTCTTATATTACTTCTGTTAAATTTATATCTAAGTATTTTACTCTTTTTGAGTTACTACAAATGGAACTGTTTTCTTATTTTTTAATTGCTCATTGCTAGTGTATAGAAATATAATTTACTTTGCATACTGATCTTATATCCTGTAACCTTGCTGAACTCACTTATTCTAATTTTTTTTAAGTGGATTGCTTATGATTGTCCACATATAAGAGTACAACATACAAAAATAGAGATGGTCTTCCTTTTTCCTTTCCAGTCTGGGTGTCTTTTGCTTCTTCTTCTTGCCTAACTGCCCTGTTCTTGATGTAGGGGGAATCTTTCAGTCTTTCATGAATATAATGTTAGCTGTGGGACTTTCATAGGTGTTCTTTATCAGGTTAGGGAAATTCTCTTCTATTCTTAGTTTTTTGAGTGTTATTATCCTGAAAGGATGTATTTTTTCTTTTTTTTTAAAGATTTTATTTACTTGACAGAGAGAGAGAGAGAGAGTACAAGCAGGGGGAGCCGCAGGCAGAGGGAGAGGGAGAAGGGAGGAGTCTTCCTCACTGAGCAGGGAGCCGCATGGAGGACTCCATCCCAGGACTCTGAGATCATGACCTGAGCTGGAGGCAGCTGCTTATCCGACTGAGCCACTCTGGCATCCTGAAAGGATGTATGTTCAAATTCTTTGTGTGTGTGTATTTACTGACAAGATCATATGTTTTTCTTGCCTTTATTCTTTTTTTTTTGTAATTATTTTTTATTTTTTATAAACATATAATGCATTATTAGCCCCAGGGGTACAGGTCTGTGAATCGCCAGGTTTACACACTTCACAGCACTCGCCATAGCACATACCCTCCCCAACGTCCATAACCCCACCACCCTCTCTCTACCTCTCTACCCCCCGGCCACCCTCAGTTTGTTTTGTGACATTAAAAGTCTCTTACGGTTTGTCTTCCTCCTGATCCCATCTTGTTTCATTTATTCTTTTCCTTCCCCCCAAACCCCCCACATTGCATCTCCACTTCCTCATATCAGGGAGATCATATGATTGTGGTCTTTCTCCGATTGACTTATTTCGCTAAGCATAATACCCTCTAGTTCCATCCATGTCATCGTAAATGGCAAGATTTCATTTCTTTTGATGGCTGCATAGTATTCCATTGTGTATATATACCACATCTTCTTTATCCATTCATCTGTTGATGGACATCTAGGTTCTTTCCATAGTTTGGCTATTGTGGACATTGCTGCTATAAACATTCAGGTGCACGTGCCCCTTCGGATCACTACGTTTGTAACTTTAGGGTAAATACCCAGTAATGCAATTGCTGGGTCACAGGGTAGCTCTATTTTCAACTTTTTGAGGAACCTCCATGCTGTTTTCCAGAGCGGTCACACCAGCTTGCATTCCCACCAACAGTGTAGGAGGGTTCTCCTTTCTCTGCAACCTCGCCAGCATCTGTCATTTCCTGACTTGGTAATTTTAGCCATTCTGACTTCTTGCCTTTATTCTATTAACATGGTATATTAACTGAATTTCAGATGTGGGGCTTGAATTCATGATCCGGAGATTAAGACCTAAGCTGAGATCAAGAGTCGGTTGCTTGACCAACTGAGCCACCCATGATAAAAAATCATTTTTATGTGTTGCTGATTTTGGTTATTTTTATTTTGTGGAGGAATTTTAACAAAAGGGGTATTGGTCTGTAGTTTTCTTATAATGTTTTTGTGAGCTTTTGGTATAATGGTAATGCAGCCCTAACATACTGAGTTGGGAAATGTTCCCTCTTTTATTGTTTGGAGGAGTTTGTAATGGATTGGTATTAATTCTTCTTTGATTTCTTGGTAGAATTAATAAGGCTTTCTGTGCATCAGAACGTTCATTCTGGGAAGTTTTTTGATTATTAATTCAAACTTGTTACTTGTAAGTCTATTCAGATTTTCTATTTCTTCTTCGGTCAGTTTCGGTAATTTCTATCTTTTTACAAATTTGTCCATTTCAACTAAGCTAATGAATTTGTTAGCATATAGCTGTTCCTGGTATTTCCTTATAACCCTTTTTTAAAATTCTATAAGGTTGATAGTAACGTCACTCTTTCATTTCTGATTTTAGTAATTTGAGAGTCTTTTCTCTTTATTGCTTGGTCAGTCTAGCTAAGAGTTTGTTGATTTTGTTGCTCTTTTCAAAGAACCAATTTCTGTTAATTTTCTCTATTATTTTTATCTCTTATTTATATCTACTCAAGTCTTCATTTAAAAAAAAAAGATTTTATTTATTTACTTGACAGAGAGAGAGGGAATATAAGCAGGGGGAGTGGGAAAGGGAAAATCAGGCTTCCTGTTGAGCAGGGAGCCTGATGCGGGGCTTGATCCCAGGACCCTAGGATCATGACCCAAGCCAAAGGCAGATGCAGATGCTTAATGACTGAGCCACCCAGGCATCCCTACTCTAGTCTTATTTCCTTATTTGTAATTTTTTTTAAACTTGCTTTTCTTTTTCTAGTTTCTTGAGGTGCAAGATTAGGTTTCTGATTTGAGGTTTTCTTTGCTGATTAAGACATTTACAGCTGTAAGTTTCTTCCTGGGCAATGTTTTTGCTGCATTCCATAAGTTTTGGTATGTTATATTTTCATTTCATTCATCTGAAAGCATTTTCTAATTTCTCCATTGATTTTCTTCTTTGATTCACTTGTTATTAAGTATGTTGCTTAATATCTCAAGATTCTTTTTGTTCTATATTACTTGCCAGTTTATTTAATTAGAGAATGAAGTTACCAGAAAACATACTTTGTATGACTTCAAAAGTTACTGGGGCTTGCATTATGGTCTAGCATATGGTTTATACCCTGGAAAACATTCTATGTGTGTGTGAGTAGTATAAGTACTTTGTTGTTGAGTGGAATAGTCTACAGGTGTCTACTAGGCCTAGGAGCTCTGTACTGTTTTCAGCACTTCTATTTCTTTAGTTATCTCTTGGCTTAGATAGTCTATCCATTGTTGTAAGTGGAGTACTAAAGTCTCTATTAATAATGAATTGTCTATTTTCCCCTTCAGTTCTGTCAATTTTGCTTCTTATCCTTTGGGTTTCTGTTGTTAGTTGAGTCTTGCTTTTTTAATCTGAAAATCTTGGTCTCTTAATTGGTGTGTTTAGACTATTTATATTTAATGTAAGTATTGATATAGTTAAAGTACCATCTTGCTAGTTATTTTCTATTCTATCTCGTCTTTGTTTATAACTTTTATATTCATAACTTTCTAGTCCTGGACCAATTAAACTAGAAATGAATAACAAAATGGGGTAACTCAATTCCCTATAAATATGTAAATAGATCAATGAATGTGTAAATAACCCATGGATCAAAGACAAAATCTGAATAAAAATTAAGAACTATCTGGAACTGAATGAAAATGAAAAACTGAACTCATTAAAGCTTGTATAATACTGTTCATTCTGTGCTTACAGAAAAATTCATGAACTAAATCTACATATTTGAAAAGAAAAAAAAACTAAAAGTTAATGAGTTAAGCATCCATGTCATTAGATAAAGAATAGCAAATTAAATTTAAAGAAAGTCCAAAGAAAGAAATGTTAAAATAAGAGTGGAAATCAATGGAGTAAAACATGTAAAATAGAGATGATCTACGAAATCCTAAGTTCACACGTCTTGGGAGTAAAAAGCTAGTAAGTTGATAACCACCTGACAAAACTGAGAAAGAAAAAAGAGATGGCACAAAATATCAATATCAGCAATGACAGGAGTTACAGCTACAGATGCTGCAGACATTAAAACAATCATAGAATGATATTAGCAACTTTATGTTAGTAAGTTTGAAAATTATCCTGAAATTGCCAAACTCCTGGAAAAACATAGCTTACCAAAACTGGTAAATTAAAAAAAATATAGGTAAGCATTACAAAAATAAAACTATTAAAGGGGCACGTGGGTGGCTCAGTCAGTTAAGTGTCCAATCTTTTTCTTTTATATCTAGGTTTTATTTTATTTTTAAAGATCTTATTTATTTATTTGACAGAGAGAGACACAGTGAGAAAGGGAACACAAGCAGGGGGAGTGGGAAAGGGAGAAGCAGGCTTCCCACTGAGCAGGGAGCCTGATGCGGGGCTCGATCCCAGGACCCTGAGATCATGACCTGAGCCGAAGGCAGCTGCTTAACGGCTGAGCCGCCCAGGCAACCCAAGCGTCCAACTCTTGATCTCAGTTCAGGTCTTGATCTCAGGGTTCGAAGCCGAAGCCCCATATTGGGCTCCACACTTAATATGAAACAAAAAACTATTAAAGAAATTAAATTCATAATTTAAAACCTTACCACAAACAAAATTCCAGTCCAGGAGTACATTCTACTGGCAAACTTTACCAAATATTTAAAGGTAATATTCTACCAATTATTTGGGGGTGTGCAGTGAAATGCAAGTACAAAATGGGGAAAAATGAGGAAGAACTCTATGACTTTGGATCTGTGTTGGGAAAATATGAATTAGAATTATCAGTATCAGGCATGATTTACATATATGCATTTATTTTTTAATTAAAACTTTTTTTAGAGAGAGTGTGTGAGTGGGGTGGGAGACAGAGGGAGAGGGGGAGAGAGAAAGAGAATCTTAAGCAGGCTCCATGCCCAGGGTGGAGCCCGACTTGGGGCTTGATCTCATGAGTCAGATGCTTAACCAACTGACTTACGCAGGTGCCTCTACACATATGCATTTATATATATGCATATATATATATATATATATAGATCTGAACAGATAAATATATGGTATGTATATATAGAACGAAATATTATTTGGCTATGAGAAAGGACATCTTACCACTTGCAACAGCATGGCGGTCCGTGAGGGCATGATGCTAAATGAAGTCAGACAGAGAAAGACAAACACTGTGCATCACTTAATATGTATAAAAGCTGAACTCTGAGAAACAGAGACTTAAAATAGCAGTTACCAGGGGCCGAGGAGTGTAGAAAGAGGGAGATATTGGTCAAAGAGTACAAACTCTTAGAAGATGAGTAAGTTCTAGGGATTTAATGTCCAGCATAGCAATTATAGTTGTTAATACTGTATTATATAGTTGAAAGTTGCTAAAACCTCCAATGTTCTCATCACAAAAGAGAAGTGGTAAGTATGCAATGTGATGAAGGCGTTAGCTAACTCTACAGTGGTAATCATTTTGCAATATATAAGTATATCAAATCAACACATTGTATGCCTTAAACTTATACAATGTCACATGTCAACTATATCTCAATAAAATAAATAAATAAAATAAAAATATAAAAATAAAAAAATAAAAAATAAAAATAAATAAATAAAAAAATAAAAATAAAAAAATAAATAAATAATGAATTATATCATAATATTTGTATACTAAATATATTATGTTAAAAATATATGAAAATATATATACTAAAAAAATTACATAAACTAAGAATATATAATAATACCTATATGGGTGGCAGATGTAAAACTACATATATATGTATATTTTTACATATATATATCATGCATTTTTCTGTGTATTTCATGAAAAAAGGTAAAGACAGCGTTATGGTAAAGTAGTGAGAATACTCTGGAAAGTAACACTACTCTACAACTGTTAAGCATCATCATATAAAACTAGAATAAAGCTTTTAGAGGTTTTTTTGTTTGTTTAGAGTGACCTCTTCAGTCAAGATGGTTTTGCTATGTGAACTGTTTACTTGAGGTCAATGAATCAAAAGGTATTCACTGATGGCCTATATTTGAGCCAGCTTTATAATGATGCTGGCTTATTTTTATGGTTGATACTTTTTTTTTCTTTTCACTGTGCAGCCTGCTTCAGTGCCTGCAGGCTATGGCACAGAGGCCAGGCAATGGTTTGGGGCCACAGTTTGCTCTGGCATGGGGCACTATGAAAGGCTCAGCGGGACGAGCCGGCCATAAATCCAAACCCATGCATTAGAGCTGATTCTTATATAACTGTATAATGCTCAACCTAATTTAGTGAGAGTGAGTCTTATATATTAAATATGATCCCTCAAGAATTCATTTTTTAAAGTAAAGTACTTTAATAAATGCCACATGAAATAGAGTATTACAGAACTCAGGGTGGGAAGTAATATAATTAAACATTACAAAAAATAAACTCAAAGGTCATTTTATTGTCCAAGTAGAAATTTCAGTCTGTTTCCTTATAGGTTTTTGTCTAACTTCCTCATTAGGACTTCATAGTTTTTTTTTGTTTTTTGTTTTTTTTAATGCTTAAAGTCAGAAGTTGGTCAGATTTCATATATTTAAACTGACTTAATATAGTCACATTATCTCACCTGGTTTTCATATTCTGTATTATCTAAATCGACATTAAAATCTAATTTACCACTACTTTACTCAGCTCTTCTGCAGCTTTATCTACAATTTGATCTTGGACTATTTTAAACATTTTGTCATTTCTAGAACGGAGTAACAGTCTCTTCTTCCATATCACACAGAAAAGTCAGGTTCACCTGTGTAAGGTTCACCAGTTACGTAAAAAAGAATTATTCACTGTCTTTGGAACATTCAACACATTTTAATGGTTTTGATAATGGTCTTTGATGTGGTTTATTTTACACATCAATTGACAATTTCTTTATAATGATGACATGAAGTTTTGTTGTTGTGGTTAATGTTTTCTGGTACCTCTAAGGGCCAAACACCAAGTCTTATTCCCCTTCGGAGAGTTCATCAATGCAGATGCTAACCACCTCTTGCCACAAGCCAGAAGGATGTGGAACCAAAAACCTGGTCCAAAATCATTCTATGGCTTACAGCCCAGCCACCATGAGGTCCAAAATCTTTCTGTGGCTTAATAGTCCAACCATGAGGAAAAAAACCCAAAGGTGGAACAAGGACTTCGTCCCGAGGCAGGGACAGAGGGGTATCCAGAGAGAGACTTATAACAACACATTGAGAGTTAGGAAGCAGGAAGCTGAGTGCCCTCATAAGCTCTTCAAACTTAGTGGAATCCCTCTTGCCTCTGGTAAAAGGAGCTAGACCCCTTAACCAACAGGCTCATCAATCCCAGGCTGGAGGTCACAGGACCACGAAAGTAGGGAAGTTAAGTGTAGATCCTGCTGGGGCCTCAAATTTGGGGCATGATGCTGCAGGAAGAAGCTGTATAAAGATAGCATGGAAGATAAAATTCTTTTTCCTCAAGCTTTATATAGACATAGAACAACAGTACAGAGAAATAAAAATGGCTTTATATCCTAAAAGTTTACCACTAACATGCTTTCTTCAGTAAATACGCTCTTTCACAATTCAAGTGTTCTGTAAGCTAACTGGCAACAGTCATTCACCTCCCTATAAATTTGACTTATATAATGTTTTCCCTCCTGTGGCCTTAGTAATAATCAATCTCAGTTAAGATAAAGAAGACAGAGTATACGATGGACAGGTAGTCTGGGGGATCCTTCAAGAAGATAGGACTAGAGACGGCCTGCTGCAGGAGCCGACCACGGGGTAAGTAAGTAGCTTGGAGGTACTTGGAGCCTGGAAGCAGGGAGCGGATCAGAATGCTTGGTGTGCAGTGCTGCTGAGGCTGGACTTGCCCTTTTTTCCAGGGATCAAAGAGGAAAGGTCCTGGTCACACACTACAGAAATGCACTTTTGCTCAGAGGAGAAGGGTCATCTACTTATGTTGTTCAAAGAGGTTTGGAGTAAGAGGAACAGAAGAAAGATCTCAGGAAGGGTGTCAGGAGGCTACTCTAGCTATGTGGGCTCAGACAGAGCAGGCTTCCTATAGCTCTGGGCAGTCCACACCACAGGAAGCAGAGGGAGGCCTCCTTGAACAGACCTCATATAAACAGCTTCCCCTGGCCCTCCCTCTCCTCAGTTCCCTTGAGGATGTGAACAGGATCCATGATAAAGTGGGAGGCTTGAAAGAAAAGTCACACTAAACCATGAAAACTTTGGCCAAGTACTAATGCCTGCTTACTTGTAAATAAATAAGCAGTGCACTAATTTTCTGTAATGTAATAAATTACCACAAACTTAGAGGTTTAAAGCGATAACCATTTATTATCTTACAAGTCTGTAAGTCCAAAGTCCAGGCTCAGCATGCCTGGGTGATGTGCTCAAGGTCTCACTCACTCAAGCTCAAAGTCCTTTTCCAGGCTCATGCAGGTCATTGGTGATACTGAGGTTGCTCTCAGCCTCTTGCCATATGGCCCTCTTCAATTCCAAAAGTAGCACAAGACACTCTCTTGCATCGAACACCTCTCATGCTTGAAATCACTGCATTTCTGTCTACGACTGCTACAGACAAATGTTTAGGGCTCATGACATCAGCTCAGGGCCCTGGATTATCTCCCTAACTTAAAGGTCAACTGATTTGGGACCCTAATTACATTTCCAAAATCCTTTATGGCAACATCTAGATTCGTGTTTGATTGGGAGGTGTGTGTGCATCTTGGAGGCCAGGAATTTGGAGGACCATCTTAGAATTCTGCTTGCTATAAGCAGCACGTGTGACTGCAGGGCTAGACAGGTAAGATTTAAAAAACACAGATTTTTCAAATGGCTTGCAGCACTGGTTCTGTTTGTTTCCACTGTCAGCTCCTCCAAAGACAGAAGGAGGGCCAAAGGGGAGAGTGAATTATTTATAGATAAACCAAGCAGAATCAAAGATATGGCTGTTCTCTGTGCTGTTTGTGCACAGCTACTGACTGTCCATATTCCAGAAGAGTCTGAGGTGCAAAAGAATTAGGAAGCAGCAGCTATGAACTAGAGACGAGCATGGAAAGTAAGCTGCAATTTTGTGGTTAGTGGCAAGTTTCCCATGCCACAGAAAGACAAAGCAATGCCAGGAAACAGCTGCAGAAATGGCTGAGCAGCTACCCTCAGACAAACCTTATGAATGGCAGTGACACAGCACTCTACTAAACACAACTTTTGGCAGGAAACTGGGCCAAATCAATATGCAGTACTTTGTACCACTCAATTACCACAAAATTCGAGCATCTTCTTATATACATTTGGGATTGAGGGCTGAGGGGATGGCCTTGAGATTGGAGGGGATGGCCTTGAGATTGGGGGGTGGAACAGTTAGAAACTGAAAAAGTGAAAAGGAACCAAACATGCCTTCAGAAAAGAGAACCTACTTGATTTCATCCGAATATGAAAAAATTAGAAGAAACACCTTTCAAGAACTGAATTTAACTTGAAAATAAAGACCTCTGTTTTTAGCAACAGACTATTCAATAACTTCCATTTTTTAAGCCATTAATTAGGTCTCCATTTTAAGCTTTAGATTTGAAATCAAGATTCCTGCACTTAATAATTACATAAACCAAAGAACTCCGTAAACCAAGTTTCCACCCAAAGCATCTTTCACAGTATGCAATAAATGTCTGAAAAAAGGAGTTGTTATGGAAACAGAAAAATATTTAACAGCATTAGCATAAATAACTAAGAGGGGTGCAAAGGGATGGGGGGAGGTGGTCATGCCCAGATTGTTCCAACTAATCGTTAGAGAGAGAGCAGGGAAGGGAGAGCGGGAAAGTAGTAGAATTAAAGAATAAATTTAAATGTAATGGATGAAAACAAAGAAAGCCTATTTTTAAAGAAAGTTAACTTGATTTACTGTGGAAGAAGCTCTAGAGGGCAGTAGCGATGCTCACAGTAGTGAGCGGAGTCAGTACAGAGGGGTCCGGAAGGGGGCCAGGGTACCTCCTAGAGCTGCATCCTCACTAAAGGGCCTGGAGCTCTCCTGGAAGCCCTGGGTGACCATTAGATGCAACTTAGAATGGTAAATTCTATCCAATTTAAAGTTTTTCCAGATACTGCAAAGGATGTTTGAAAATTATGAGTGACTTCTGGTTTAGCAAAAAGACCACAAGCAGTGTGGAAATAGTTCAAAGAAAACATAAGGCAAAACTTCAGTGCATGAGTCAAGGTAGTAAGCAATGATAAGTCTACTTAGAATTTTTGGAAAAAATATTATGAAGTGTTAAGGATATTCTTCTCAAGTCCTAAAATTACTGCTATACATATCAAGTCAATGAAACATTTATAGCATGGGCATTAAGATAGTGCACTGCCAGATCAAGTAGAAAAGTAAAGCAAATGTTCAATGTAGTCTGGCAAAAAACAACTGATAATGTAAAGTTAATTTAATTGAGATGAAGAAATCAACAGGCAATCTTATTGGACTTAAAGATAACGTACTGTATATAAGCGTTAAGTGTCAAGTATGTGCCAGAGAGATAAAGATAAATAAATTCTCTTCACAGCCTGGTCTAGAAGGGAAGCAGACACCTAAACAGACAATCAGAGCAATAACCAGCGTGCAGACAGAAGTTAGTATATGTCATGAGTAATGAAGACTGAGTCCATTTTTGATGTTTGATTACTGACAGTTTTTAAGCCCCATAACGTCCCCTCACTTTATATGCCACAACTGGGCAAGCCGATAAGAGAGCCTGTACTCTTGCTCTTAGATGCCATTTCAAACTTTCCAAGTCTGCCCAGCCTCACCTCCAATCACAATAAAAGTCAAGCCAGTCTCCTTTCTCTGCTCTCTCAGGTCATTTTTCAGATTTGCTTGGGAGCCCACCCAGCTCTCCCCGAAATGCTTTATTCTGTGAGTAGAATAAACCTTCCTGCACCCTCTTCACATGTGACGTCATCAGTACTGAGTCAGTATTCCTCCCAAGATAGGTTCATTTTTGCCTCATCTAGTTTCAGTGAGATTTCTATCACTTAGAACCAAATAACTGAAGTACTGACCAAAACAGAGGGAATAAAGGCACACTGTAATTATTGTTAATTTTCTTACAATATGAATAGCAGTAGTATAATTATGTAGAATGTCCTTACATATGGAAATGTGTGCTGAAGAGTATAGGAATAAAATGTTATTGTGTCTGCTTTCAAATGATTTAAAATTGACAAAAATATGAGTATGGCAAAAATCTTAATTATTGAATTTAGGTTAAGAGTACATTCATTACCTATTCTTTCTTCTTCGTTTGTTTTGATTATATGAAAGCATCCATACAATTCTTTTTAGAGCAGAGACTCAAAGTATGTACAAAATGGCTAGAGCTTAAAAAGACCACTTACTTTGATGAAGTGATTTCCTTTGGCAATCCGTTACTTCCTAACCTACCAATAATTCACCTTTTGCAGTAAAAATGCACAACCTCACTTTCTTTGAACTAGAATTTCTACTTTCAACTTTCATAAAAAGAAACTTAGCTTGAAAATGGCTAGGCAAATCCTTCCAATCACATTGCCTGTGATCTTCCAGGGTTGAAGTTCTAAATTTAGGGACCTCACTGTTTACATCCATGTGGCAGCTCTGAGGTCTATCAACTTGAGTGGGCTGAACTACAGTTCCCAGAATTCCCTCATACATTTCTGCTTAAGGTGGATTACGTGTGATGCTCACTCCTGAGAGCTGGAACATGGAAGGGAGGCAGCTGCCATTCTGTAGCATACAGAAATTTCTCCCAGTTATTCACTCAGACACTAACGTTGGTGCTGCTGGGAAGGGATTCTGCAGGTGTAATCAGTTGACTTTAAATTAATTAAAAGAGAGATTAGGTAGCTTGTCTTAGCTAGTTGGAAGCCCTTTCAAAGAGAACTTAGCCCTTGCCTGAGCTAGGAGACTTGAAACAACAGATGGATCTGCAACTGCTCTGCTTCCTCGGATCTTCCCTGAGAGCCTGCCTGTGGACATCAAGCTTCAGCACTTGCTCACGATCTTCCCTTCCTGTGCTGTAAATAAGAGCCCATGCTACGCTTCAAATAATTTTCTTCACTGTATTACCCAGCCCAGCTTGCACTGGAGTTCACGTGTCCATTTGCACACCTTCAATAAACTTTCACAGTTTCTCTCATGAGATTTCAGTTCCAGTCTCTTAAGAATATCCCATTTATTTCCTCTCTAGTCATACATTAATTCATGTATTCCTATCAGTTCTCTTTGTTCATGACACCAAATTATTCTCTAGCTTAAATATTAACTGAAAACCTTTAAATTCTGCGTATCACTTCATCCCACAACTCCATTCTTAGGACTCCCTCCTGAGAAAAGTCATGTTGTGTTTAAATCATTAGTTGCAGCACTGATTATAAGAATAAAACATTTAAAGCAACACAAAACAATAAGTAAATCCATACAATTTGATGTTTTCTAATACCATAAAAGAAAGTAACAGATAATTCAATAGAATAATGAAAAAATGCAAAATGTGTTATGTTTAGAAAGCAGGTTATACAACAGTTTATGTTCAGAAAATACCACTGTGTTTTTTTGTGACTCAATAAATAAATAAAGTTGCACAGAAGAAGGACCTGAAGGATAAAAGCTCAATGTTAATGTTTCTGCATGGTAGGACTGCTAGTAATTTCTTACTTTCTTCTTTCTCCTGATTAGTAATTTCTAAGTTTACTACAGTGGACATGCACTGCTAGTATAACAAGCAAAATCCCAGTAAGTTCTGTAGTGGTGACTTAGTAAACTGTGGCCTACAACAGGAATTCTTCACTACCTCTGAAGAATCCAGTATGACTTTGAGAGGGTTGTCCAGAAAACCCCTTAACCTATATGCACAACACTGTCTGTAGGTGCAATGCTGTGTGCCTTTGTGTGCATTTGGAGAGGTGAAGAAAGAGGTTCACAGCTTTCATCTAGTCCTCAAGAGATCCATGATCAAAAAAGGTTAAAACCACCAATCCAGCATCTTGCATGACCTTACCTCAATTTCTCCTATTTCTGGGGTAGGGTATTATTTAAAGAGTCCAGGGAAAGGTAATTTGGAACAGAAATTCCCAATTTCTACTCAGGCATTTTGTATAGCTGAAAATATCTTTATCTCAAGTGATATATAAAATCTGTAAAATGCTTTCAAAAAACAAATTATAAAGTAAAAACAGCTGGGTATAACTTTTGACAAGATCTCTCTAGAGTGGTTACTGCTAAGCTTTCCAAGCAAGAACACTCTGAGACTAATGATTTTGGTGTTGTATGTCGACCTCCTCTCCTTACCCTCACGTGGCACCAGAAATATAGCTCATGCCCTTGTCTTAGAATGGAGTTCATTAGTCTCTGTTCTGGGCCACTCTAGAGTGAGCGAACATATTCCAAGAGAATTTTACTGTACAGAGAAAACTCAATAGTAGTTAGAAAATAATGAACTCTTTTATGGAGATCAAAATATGTGCCATGTTTCATTAAATATCTTGCATTTGACAGAAGGAGACTGTGGGCGACACATTATTGTGATGTTCCTTGCAATCTTAACATTGTACACTTAAGCCGTTTTTGTAAGACAGAAATGATAGTGATATGTTTCCCATATAAATATTATGGTCTTTAAATCTAACACCCAGAAGTTAATTTTACTTACACAATGACTATTCTAAAATACTGATTCCATCTAGAAGTGCACAAAGAACTACACAAACTTCTCTCTACACCCCTACCCCTAAAATCCATGATCTCTGTAGGAATATAGTCTTAAAAGATAAGGAGTTGCTATCAGATATCTTGCTTTTTATGCTAGCTACTCTACCATGGTCCTGTACAAACACAATTAGTGTATTTTATTATTCCAGGTTTTGAGATTATAAATAATTTATTTGAACTTAATGTGTTTACTAGTAAAAAATGGTTAATTACAACTTTGTCAACATTTAAGATATTATAATTTTCACTTACTGAATCAAAGAGATCTAGATACAGTTTCTCCACCACTTTCCTTTTAATTTTTTTTTTTTCCTCCTAGTTTACCAGAGTGGCATGGCTGTAGCAGTTATATCACTAAGAAGTTCTCTTTATCTACTTGCTGAATTAGATTAGAACCAAATACAGGTGAAGACTTGTCTTTTCTTAGTGTATCTGAGACATGCAAAACCTGAGACTCAGAGGTAGAAGGGAAGCCAGAAATATGGTTTGAGGAAGCAATTCTGTGGTTGAACCATGTCTTTCTGTGGGATTTTCTTTTGTCTGCTCTTTTGGGTTAGTGATGATGATATTTATTTGGTGATGTATAAGAGTCTGTACTTTAAAAGCACATGCAAATAAATAAATAATACATCTTTCTATATCCACATGGAAAATCTTTAATAGTAGAACTGGGAATGAATTACTAATCACAAAAGTAACCTAAAAGTATTATGGTGCTTCTGAAGATAAGATCCTTTGAACCAGGGAATTTATTAGGTGGGTATCTTTCAAACTTTAAGAGTTAATATTATATGATAGACTCGTAACAGATACTGGCTTCCCATTTTCAAACCACATTCAACAACATTGCTTTCTTGTACTTAAAAATGTTAACTTTCTCAGAGAGATGATACAGATAAAAACCAAGACAAATGCATGCATAAAATACACATAACAGTTTAATGGGAACCTGTGGTCTGAAAATTTTAAACTTACTGTTCATGGAAATCCAGCATTGGTGGCTCAAATCGTATAGGTCTGCAATTACCCCGGTACAGAGATATACTGTAAGTAAAAAGAAGAGCATAAGAAACAATTCTTTAAAAAATATGAATATCCCAAAACTGAAGTCAGACACTTGAGTTTTGTCACAACAAACTATCTTTAAGGAAAGTGTAGTCTAATGTTCTGTTGGGAATGTGCATTTTCTTAGTAAAGGAAATGAATAAATATGTATTTTTAAAAATGAAAAAAAAAAAGGAAAGTATTTTTCCTATTCGAAGGCACGTGAAAACAGAAAATGCTCAGGTAGACTCAACGTTGAAATTTATGTGGTTGAAATACTTGATAACAATATATATCTTAATATGTTCACTTATATTTTTTGATACATGCACCATGAACAATAAACAGTCAACACAACTACACATACTTGGCAGACAATATAGTATACAGACAAAAACTACAATGACATTTTAACTACAGTGGCAAAGGAAAGAAACAAAAATGAATTTGGGGATAGAAACTTTTAAGAACTGAAATATCTTTTCCATCTGAGAGTTTAGAACATACTGATCTATTTAAGTATCACTTCTCACCATCCCACTTGATACTAGAACTTCTCACTAAAACCAATTTCTGAACAGCAAGCCTCCTAGTCATCACCATAACCTAACAATGATGTGATACAGAAATGACATGGGGGTTTGGGGGATGTCCACATACCTCAAGTCATCTGCTTAAGTATTGAGAGAGTCAGAAATTCAGTAAGCCACTTAAGTTTCTAAATAGTAGACGTTTATCTTTCTGTTGTATTTTAAGAAATGATGTTACAGCAAAACCATTCTGTAAAACTTTATTTCCATCAACACAATTCAGAACACAAGCTTCGAATGATATAGTAATTTTTATTCAGGAAATACAGGACATATATTAGAAATAGACAAAGACATTCAGAATATGTAGGAAATTTAGCTTTAACTCAGTTCTTTAAATAATTTAGACTATTTAAAGATTAAACGGTCTGAGTAGTAGAATCGAAGCACTAAAAGTAATGAAGTCTTAAGGTGTTTTTAGCTTGAAATCCCTCACATACGCTAAGCAGAAAAAAGGAAAAACACAAGAAAGGAGGAAAACAGCAAATGTAAGACTACTTTACCAAAGCACAATCTAAAGACACTGGGACAAAGGCGGCACAGTTCCCCCCAAGATAGGAGCCACATGCAGCAAGAGAACAAAATCTATTCCCTCTTGATTTCTGCTCTTCTTAGGCATGATCTAACAAGGACACTTTCTGGCATCTTTAAAATAAGAGATGCCCATCAGTTCATTCGTTTCAAGGGTATGAAACTCAAACAAAATCTTAATCCAATCAAGAAGGAAAAGTATAATGCATGAAGTGAGTGCATGTAAGTCATTAATTCATATATATATAAACACTGACTCTATTAGATGCTAGAGATAAAAAGAAGATTAAGATACTGTTTGTTTGTTTGTTTGTTTCACAGAAATGAGCATCTATTCCCCAAGTTGCACATGGAAATGTCTAAAGTAGCCAGGAAAGGTAAGAAAAAAAACAAGTCATATACATTGTGTTGATTCAACACAAATCAATGAACGCGAGGGGGGCTGTCTAGTGGCTGGGGCTATGGAAACAAAGCAAAGAGCCTGTTCTCATTGCACTAACATCCAGTAGGGGTGACAAAAGTAGAACATAATAGGTAATATGGGGCAAATAAAAACAAACCAAGCACAGTAAGAACAGAGAAGGTCTTTCTGAGGAGGGATGTTGGAGCCGAGACCTGAATGGCGGAAATCTGGGGGAAGAAAGGAGATCTACTTGGCATGCCGTGGAACAAGAGGGCTGAGGTGGCCAGAGTGACAGGAGGGAAGGGGAAGGAAGGGGCTGAGATCAGAGAAGTACAAAGGCCAAGTCTCCATGCAGGAATCGGGATTTTATTCTAATTGTGACAAAGAGCCTCTCTAGTGTCTTCTGCAAGGGAGAAACATGATCTGACATATCTGAAAAGGTTAATTCTGGATGCTGTGTCAAGAACAGATTGTAGGAGACCCAAAGCGGAAGCAGGAAGTCTGCAGAAGTCCAGACAAGAGGTGATGGCAGCAGTGGTCTAGGGAGGATTACAAGGTAAGGTGGGGAGAAGTGGCTCTTTTCTGAATATATTTGGGAAGCTAAAGGAAACAGGTCATGCTGATGGATTGATTTTGGAATGTGAGAGAAAGGAGAGAAATCAAGGATGACTTAATTCTAAAATTTTGGCCTGAGAAACTGGAGAGAGTCATGACCTGGGAAGAGTAGGTTAGAGATAGGAAGGATAGATGGGTTAGATGTTCAAGAGTATTTATTGTTTCAGACATTTAAATTTGAGATGTCTTGAATTTGAGATGAGATGTCAAGTATGCACCTGGATACACAAGGTTATTGCTTTCTATTAAAAAGTTACTGATTTTTGTATGCTGATCTTATAGCCCAAGTCACTTTGGCAAGTTAATTCTAACAGTTTGTCTATAGATACTCTTAGATTTTCCCAGCACTATAAGTGCTGCCAAAAACAATCACCACCTTGGGTTACCTCTGCAGATAAATCATCTGCAAGTAACAATCACACTTCTTCCTTTTAAATTCCTAGACCTTGTTTTCATTTTTTATGCCTCGTGTGGGCTAAGATCTACCAAAAAATACTCCACAGAAGCCGTGTCCAAAAATTTTTCTTTACAGATTTCTCACAAAATATGATAGAAGGACCAATGCATTAAAGAAGATTCCCTCATAAATAAATGTGTATTTTCAAAACAATAGCAAATTTATGTCTAAGGAACAGTTTAATATTTGAGTGGCTACAACACAAGTTGTCATAGGTATAATCTTATTAAAAAAAATTCAATAACATAGTTTTCATGTATCCACAGCTGACTGAGATGCTTGCCACTATGCCTACTTTAAAAAGGGATGGCACTGTTTAGCATTTTATTAACAGAAAGCAAATGTTTGCAAATCTTTAATGTTGAATAATAAACTGGGGCAGAAGTAATGTGAAAAGTGTACTTTACCAATTTCAAAGAAACAAATCTGAGACATTATAATAGTATATTGCATGATTTTTATCCTTTCCGGTGATTGTATTTGTTTGAAAGTCTCAAATATTTTTATTCTTATTATCCACTTGGGGACAAGGAGGTGCAAAAAGACTGTTTTCTGACTTCAAGCAAGGGAATGACTAGAAAGATAAAAGAAATCTTGTGGGCCATGGTCTATGGTGGTTGGTGGACTGTCAGGTTAAAGTTAAGCAGGTAGCTCCCCAATGAAGCAAATAAAGGCTTCTTGGAACTTTGGGAATTTTTTTAAACTAGGAAATTTTAAATGGTTTCCTAAAGGCAGTTACTATCCTAACAAAAGGTACTCTTCAGCCAATATTTCTTACAGAATGGGTTGTGGTCTACCTACAACTTAATCAGCTAGAACGCTTGTAGAAAAGCAGATTCCAGGGCCCTACCACCACAATGTGATTCCTTACATCTAGTCTGAAGTCCAGAAACCAGTGTTTCATGTACACTCCCACATTCAGGAACTACTCTTTTGCCATCTTGATCCACAATAAGCACTGCAGGCAGAAATAAGAGGGGACAAAAGTACCTTAACAAAACTTTTAAAGTCATTAATACTTTAAAATATGATTTTTATTAGAGACAGCTAAAAAAAACCATGACTTAAGAGAAATTATATAGATTATACATTTTAGCTTAAATTTGCATTTCTCTAAGGACTAATAATGTTGAACATCATTTCATTTATTTATAATCCAACTAGATATCTTCTTTTGTAAAGTGTCTATTCAAAGTTTTTATATTGGGATGTTTGTCTTACTGAGTTATATGAGTTCTTTACAGATTCTAGATATACGTCCTTTATCAAATATATGTCCTATGAATATCTTCTCCCTCTCTTTCCTATTACAAATAGTGTCTTTTGCGGAGTGATTTCATTGAGATGATGAGATAGGCTGTTGCTAACTTCAGTTCCCTTCACAAGAAGATCAATTAGCAACTATCCATGGATAAGACACTGTTGTAAAATTCCAGAACACAGGGGTGAGGGTGAAGAACCCTCCTGGACCACAGAGACCGAAAAGGACTATGCAATAGAAAGGTAAGAGGAATGGCTACACTCTGATCACATTGCCCTTCCAAGGCAGGCATAGAACCACAGTAAAAGGGTCTCCTGGGAATACAGTTTCTCCAGAGGGAAAGAGACCAAGGTGGATATCCAGCTCCCTCAGTGTAATGGGTTGCTTCCCAGAAGGCCCACTTGGGTCTTGTCACAAGGCAATCACAGGAGGAAACTGCAGGGTGAATCTGTAGGTCTTGACTACTGGAGATTATATTGGGATACAGGGGAGGATAGGATATACAGCAACCAGAACTTGATAGACCGCCCTCCTCCTTGAAACAACACCCAAGTGGAGATCTTAGCCAGTGGCTATACCCATCTGCAAAGTCAAACCAGAGGCCCCGTCTGGCCAGTGATCTTGGTGGACAATTCTACATGATTTGGGTCCCCACCCAATGAGCCATACCAGCCATGAGCCTGTTCTGCAGCCTCACCTAGGCTGGGAAGCAAATTAAAAGACCTGCCTAGGGTTGAATATAACCTCCAGCTCCACCCAACCAGGAAGCCTAACGAGAACATCTGGAAGCTGTATAACTCAACCTGCACCCCTGCTTAAAATGGCACTTAGCAGAGAACTCAGCCAGTGGCTCCGCTCACCTGCAGAGCTGAGCTGGTGGCCCTGTCTGACCAGGGAGCTTGCTGGGCAGCTTTGCTAGATTCAGGTCTCCAGCCATCAAATCATAATGGTTATGGAGCCTGTTTTATGGCCCCATCCAGGCAGGGAAGCAAATTCATAGTCCTACCTGCTGAGTATAGCACGCAGTCCTGCCCAACTAAGAAGCATGAGCAGGCACTGTGGAGGGCATGTTCCAGCTATGCATGGACAGGGAAGCAAGTCAGTAGTCCTATCCAGCTGTTCCCAGCCAGTGACAACCCTGCTGACATCAGAGCTCCATTAGCATCCTTGCCCAAATAGAGACCCACTTGCCCACGACACTATCAGGGGACTCATCAAGAACCCCAAGTTAAGCTGACTAAAGAACTGTCTCTGCAAAGACACACAGACAACCAAACAAAATTTTTTAAAAAATGCATAAATGAAATGAAAAGTTCAACAAATAGAGGATTTCTATTAAATGAGTTATATATTTAATATAGAAAAACAACAACCAAATAGAAACCCTAGGGATGAAGAATATACAATGACTTGACTGAAGAATTCAATAAAGAGCTTCAGCAACAGATCTGACCAATCAGAAGAAAGAATCAATGAACTGAAAGGTTATTTGAAATTATCCAACAAGAGGAGCAAAAAGGAAACAGAATGAGAAAAAGTGAAAAAAGCATGCTGATTTATGGAATACTTTAAGAGAAACAATATATAGTTGATCCTTGGACAACGTGGGTTTGAACTGCATGGGTCCACTTACACGTGGATTTTTTACAGGATACTATTTTAAATGTATTTTCTCCTCCTTAAGGTTTTCTGAATAATATTTTTTTCTAGCTTATTTTATTGTAAGAATACAGCACATAATACATAAAACATACAACACATATGTTCTGGTCAACATTAGGCTATCAGTTAAGTTTTCAGAATGTTGAAATTATATGTGGATTTTCAAATGCATGGGGGGTTGGTACCCCTTACCCCGCTGGTTCAAGGGTCAACTATAGCTTTCAGTGTATGGATTTCAAAGTTTTTTTCATAAATTTATCCTCAAGTATATAACATCTTTAGAGGCCACTGTAAATGGAATTTTTCTGTAACATTTTACGGTTGCACTTGTAATACAGAAAAAGTTTCTGATATTCACTATATATTTTTCAATCTTACTAAATTCACTTATTCTCATAGCTCTTTGGGTATATTCTTTAGGATCGTCTATACAATCATTTTGTTGACAAACACCTTCCTTCTCTTCCTTCCCAAATGATGCCTCTTATTTCTACTTTCTGTCTTAATGTACTGACTAGCACATCCAGGACAATACTGAGTAGAAGTGATGAAACTAGACATCCTTGTCTTGCTCTCAATAGAAAGAAAGCATTCAATCTTTTACCATAAGCATCATGCTGTTTTTTTTTTTTTTGTTGTTGTTGTTGTTTTTTCCAACAGATGCTCTTTATCAGACCGAGGGAATTCTTTTCTATTCCTAGTCTGCTGAATGTTTTAAATCATTAATATATGTTGAATTCTGTCACATGTTTTCATTTCAATTTTTATAATTTCCCAAATTGTTAATGACTTCTAATTTAATTCTGCTATGTCAAAGAACATGATTCTGATTGCTGAGTGCATTGTTGAATAAATATCTATGAAGAAAAATATCTATAAGAGTAAGTTCATCGATAGTGTTGTTCAAGTCTTTTATACCTTTACTGATTTTCTGTTTGTCAGTTATTGACAGATGAGTGTTGAACTCTCCAACTACAACTGCGAATTTATAATTGTGAATTTACCTTAATTTTTATTTTTTCTTCATGCCTTTGGGAGCTCCGATACTAGGCTTATAGAGACTTAGGACTACTGTATCTTTATGATGAATTTTCTCTTTTATAATGATAAAATGTCTCTCTTTACCTCTGATAATATTCCCTGTCCTAAAGTCTAATTGGTCTGATAATGTTATTCCCCACCCCATCTTTTTACTTTTAACTTACTTGCATTTTTATACTCAAAGTGCATTTCTTCAAAATCAAATCTTGAACAACAGGGAGAAAATATTTGCAACACAGGACTACTACCTCTAATAAGAGAAACAGTTTAAAATGGAAAAAATAAATATCAAAGGTCCTATGGAAAAATATGTAGAATAAAGACAGACAACATCAAAAAATAAATATAAGCATGGCATAAAATATGTGGAAAGATATACAACCTCACTAATAACTAGAGAAAGACAAACTAAAACTATATGACAGAATTTCTGACCTATCAGAGACAAAAATTAAAAAGTATGATAATATATTCAGTAGGAAAAGTTGTAGGAAAATAGGGACTTTAATTCATTGATGAGGGTTATGCAAATTGGTGCAGTTCTTGAAAGAGAATTTGGCAACATTAACAAAACTACATATGCATTTACCTTTTGACTCACCGATCCCATGTCTAGGAATTTACCCTAACCATGTACTTTCAACAATACAAATTACATATGCACTTATCTTTTTTTTTTTTTAAGATTTTATTTATTTATTTGACAGACAGAGATCACAAGTAGGCAGAGAGGCAGACAGATAGAGAGGAGGAAGCAGGCAGGCTCCCTGCTAAGCAGAGAGCCGATGCAGGGCTCGATCCCAGGGCCCTGGGATCATGACCAGAGCCGAAGGCAGAGGCTTTAACCCACTAAGCCACCCAGGAGCCCCTGCACTTATCTTTTGACTCAGAATATCTTCCCTATGACCCTGCAATTGCACTGCTGGGTATTTACCCCAAAGATACAGATGTAGTGAAAAGAAGGGCCATCTGTACCCCAATGTTTATAGCAGCAATGGCCACGGTCGCCAAACTGTGGAAAGAACCAAGATGTCCTTCAACGGATGAATGGATAAGGAAGATGTGGTCCATATACACTATGGAGTATTATGCCTCCATCAGAAAGGACGAATACCCAACTTTTGTAGCAACATGGACAGGACTGGAAGAGATTATGCTGAGTGAAATAAGTCAAACAGAGAAAGTCAAGTATCATATGGTTTCACTTATTGGTGGAGCATAACAAATAATATAGAGGACAAGGGTAGATGGAGAGGAGAAGGGAGTTGAGGGAAATTGGAAGGGGAGGTGAACCATGAGAGACTATGGACTCTGAAAAACAACCTGAGGGTTTTGAAGGGGCGGGGTGGGAGGGTGGGGGAACCAGGTGGTGGGTATTAGGGAGGGCACAGATTGCATGGAGCACTGGGTGTGGTGAAAAAACTATGAATACTGTTACCCTGAAAATAAATAAAAAATTGGAAGGAAAAAAAAAAAAGAAATCCTATCTGTAGGAATCTACTCTGCAGATAACTTTGAAAAATATGAAAATACATATATGCAAGGCTATTCTTTGAAGCACTATTTGTAACTGCAAAATACTAGAAACAAATTGCTCATATGCAATCTACATCCAAATAATATGTATGTTGCAATCCATAAAGATACTGAGAAGGGTCTCTATAGGACTTATTTTTAAGTAGATCAAGCAAAACACAAAAAAGCCTATACTACGCTTCCTTTTGCAGAAGAAAGGGGAGGTATAAAAGAAAAATCCGTGTGTTTGACACTTTTGTAGAGTTTGACTTTTTGAATTCTACTGTTTCATATTTTAAAATGAGTCTTTAAAATGGAGGTCAAATCTTAAATGGAAACAAAGAAACAAGCAAACAAACCAGAAGCCAAAGAGCCCAGCTTTCTTCAGAATGAACATTACCACAATGCAGATGAGTGTGGAGGGGGCAGTGGAGAAAGACTGAGAATGGTGAAGAACACAACACATGTACATTTTGAGTAAAATATTACTCAAATACCATATACATTCAAACTAAACAAAATAATAAATTCTAAGCACTGTGCTTCCAACTAGTAGGTTTGTTTTCATGGTGGTAGGAGTTAACCAATCTGAAACAAATTTATTTGTATTCTAGGGTTGAGTAATTAAGTCTATATTCTGTGGATAACTGGAGCCAGATTTCTCATTGCTGGAGAATATATGGAAACAAAAAGGGGAAGGGCAGAAAGAACACTGTGGTGGTATATTAAAACTGGAGTTATCAGTAACAACTCATGGTTTTAATATACATAGATATTAAGACAGATATAAACAGATATATGTTTGTGCATACATACATACAGAAACATTTCTTCCTAACTCTAGCAAGGTCTAGAGACAATCACACCCCAGCAGTAATGATTACACACAGCATACAGATCTTAGTTTGTAAATATTCTCCACTAACATGAAGCATAAGTCTCTGAAGAAGTGGGATGTTCCTGGGCTAGGTGAGGAAAATTATGAAATACGCCTGGAACATCTTGATGTTTCAGAAAGTAAGGAAGTGTTCGAAGAATGGGGACATGTGAAAATCATAGAGAATATCCCCAAACATATTTGGTCAATTGATTTATAATGATAGTGCTAAGATAATTCAATGGGAAAAAGACAGTCCTTGCAACAAATGGTGGTGAAATGACTGGATGTCTATACCAATAAAAGTGAACTTTGACCTTTACCTTATGGTTTCCTTGCATTAGAATGTCAACAACAAACAAAAAACTGAAAGAAAGATAGAATAAAAAAAAAACAAAAAACAAAACACCAGAGCAGTAATTTCCAGGCAAGATGCACCAGTGGATGCTGTAACTAGTCAGAGTTTGATGCCAAACAGCATATTTACATGGTTTCAAAGTACTTCTTTGCAAGGTATTTATGTATTACAAATGAAAACGGTACAAACAGACATCTTGGGCCTCCCAATAATCAGATAAACTGAGCAGGACACATATTTAAGTGATATTCCTGTCAGAAATGCATAATCTAAAATGAACCACGAGAAAACCCAAACTAGGATGCTGGCCTCTACTTTTAAAATAAATGGCTTCTACTTTAAAAAAAAAAAAATGTCAAGGTCATAAAACAGACAAATCAACTGTTCCACATTAAAGCTGAGTCTAAATTAAAATTAAATATGACTGGAACCGGCCTGAGACTTGGACCAAAAATTTCTTTTCTTCTTAAAATAAAAATTATCCCTAAGGCCACCTGGGTAGCTCAGTCGGTTGAGCAGCTGCCTTTGGCTCAGGTCATGATCCCAGGGTACTGGGATCAAGTCCTGCATCAGGATCCTTGCTCAGCGGAGAGCCTGCTTCTTTCTCTCCTTCTGCTGCTCCCCCTGCTTGTGTGCTCTTTCTCTCTCTGTCATATAAATAAATAAAATCTTTAAAAAACAAAAAATAAAAATTGTCCCAATAATGGGACAGTTAACAAATTAAAGTTTATAGATTAAATAATATTATGTGTGTTAATGTTAATTTACTGATCTTGATATGTATTCTCAGCTTTTATAAAATTATGTCCCTCTTTATAAGAAATATACACTCAGGTTTTAGGAGTAAAGGAACAATATTATCTATAATTGATTCTCAAAAAATTCAGAAAAATAATTACATATACATTACAGGTATGTAGAGAAGGACAGATAGGAGAAGGTAGGGAAGAAAAAGGAAGGACAGAAGAAGTAGAGAGGGAGTTAATTAATGATAAAGTAAATGCAAAATGGTAAATAAGGAGGGACTCTAGGTCAAGGATATATGGGAATTCTCTGCACTATTTTTGCATTTTTTTCTCTGAACTAAAACTATTACAAAAAGTAAAAAAAAGTAAATATAATTTGAAAACTAAAGTATAATTCTCATAGACAGCATATGCTTGGATCTTTTTTTAAAGATTTTATTTATTTATTTGACAGACTAAGAAAGACAGCAACAGAGGGAATACAAGCAGGGGGAGTGGGAGAGGGAGAAGCAGGCTGATGCGGAGCTTGATCCCAGGTCTCTGAAATCGAGACCCAAGCTGAAGGCAGATGCTTAATGACTGAGCCACCCAGGCGCCCCAGATCTTTCTTTTTTAATACAGTCCGATAACGGTTTTGAAACTGTTTACATTTATTCTAATTTTTTATATAGTTGATTTCGGTCTACCATCTTACTATTTTTTCCATCTGCTTTTTATTCCTTTTGTCTTCTTTATCTGCCTTCCTTTAGATCAAGTATTCTTTTAGTATTTCACTTGATATCCTTGACTGCTCTATCTGTCAGGTCTCTTTGGGTTTTTTCTTTTTAAATGATTTTAATGTATCTTCCAGTATTTGTTTCATCTTTTCACAGTCTAACTCCAAATAATATCACTTTACATACATGTAAGAACTTCACAACTCAATTTTCCCTCCTCTTATCCTTTGTGCTGTCATCATACATGTAATGTATACAAGTTATCAATTTCATAAAACATTGTGATTATTTTAGGTTTTAAAGGTCAGTTATCTCAAAAAAATTTTTAATGAGAAAACATGTCTTTTATATTTTTCCACATATTTTCACCTTTTTGATGATCTTCATTATTGTGTTTAGAGCTATGTTTTCATCTGTAATGATTATTACCTTCAGAATTTAAAGGAACTGCCTTAACATTTCTTACAGAGACAGTCTGCTGGCCACATGTTCTTAGCTTTTGTCTGGAAATGTATTTGTGGAGGATATTTCTGCTGGATATAATATCCTGGGTTGACAACATTTTCTTTTGATATTTTAAAATATCAATTTGCTGATTTTGTGTTTGCACTGTCTCTGATGAAGAGCCAGCAGTCATTCCCAGCTTTTGTATCCCTACATGTAATTTATTTCTTCCTGGCTGCTTTTTGTCACTGGTTTTTAGGAACTGGAATATTATGTGATTTCATGTGGTTTTGTGTTACTTGTGCACTGGGTTTAGTGAAGTACTCCAACAGCTCTCCCCTGTCCTCCAATTCCTGGAACTTAATTACACCTGTGTTAAATTGCTTGCCATTGTACCATAGGTCACCATGGGTTTGTTTATTCTTTTCCAGTCCTTCTTTTTTCTTCCTGTGCTTCAGTTTGGGTTACTTCCATCACTATGTCTTCAATTTCACTTTTTTTTTTTTTTTAAGATTTTATTTATCCATTTGACAGAGATCACAAGTAGGCAGAGAGGTAGGCAGAGAGAGAGAGGGGGAAGCAGGCTCCCCGCTGAGCAGAGAGCCCGGACCCTGAGATCACGACCTGAGCTGAAGGCAGAGGCTTTAACCCACTGAGCCACCCAGGTGCCCCAATTTCACTTTTTCTTTTATAATGTCTACATTTTTATTAATCCCACTCAGTGAAATTTTCATTTCAGAAACTGTATTTTCTAGCTCCAGAGTTTCCATTTTGTTTTTTTTACAATGTCCATTTTTCCTTCATTATATTCATGTTTTCCTTTAAATCGATGAACATATATAATGGATGTACTGAATTCCCTGGGTGCTATTTCTATCATCTACATCATTTCTAGATGTTTCTTTTTTTTTCTTGGTTATGGGTCCATTTATTGGTTCTCTACACATTCAATAATCTTTGATATAAATAATTATTTCTATTACATTATTACTATTCTAAGTTACTTTCATTTCCATATGAATTTCAGAATTAGCTAAACTGTAGGTAATCACTACAAAAAAAAAAAGAGCCTACGGGGATTTTGATTTGGATTGCACTGAAATATACAGATCAATTTGGAGAGAACTGACACCTTAATATTGACTTTTTATCCATGAAGACAGTATTCTCCTTCCACTTATTTGGGTTTTCTTTATTTACTCTTGGTGATGTTTGGAGATTTCAGTGTACAGTCTTACACATCTTTGGTCAGACTCAACCCTAGGTTCTCTGACTGCCAAGTCTACCCAGAGTAGGCTACACCTAGGAAGCTAGGGCATATGAGGCCTGTCACTCAGCTACTGAGCACACCAGGACACAGAGCTCTCCAGGACACAGAGCTATGTAGGAAAAGGGGACTGTTCTTTTCACCAGCTGCCCACTCTAATGTCCATACTTGGAAAGGGTGGCAGGAGGGGAGACAAACATCACCTGATTGCCACCAGCCACTCAAAAGCCTCTACAGCATGGAGCCTATGGAAAATGAGATCTGCCATTGTTCTCCGGCTGCCATATCCAATTGGAATAACTGTCCCATCCCAGTGAGCTGGGGGAGATGGGAACATCTACTTGTCTGCCAAGCCCACTGAAACAGTTCTGATGCAAGGCAGAGCTGTGGAGTGATGGATGCAGTCTCTAGCTTGAATGCTATGACCTCCCACACTGTTCTTACCACGTTTATACAGATTTTGTTGAATAAATGTTTCTCAATTCATTGTAAGTCCTTTGAACTATCTTCAGATACTCTGTCTTTGCTAATTTTAATCATCCTAACAAATGTTTCTTACGGGGAGAAGTCCCCAAGCTCCTGACACCATCATTCCAAAAATCTCAATTCTGTCACACTTGTATTTAAGGTGAGAATAATGTGAGGCTTTAAAAAAATAAGTGAAGTAAACTGGCCTACTCAAAGGAGCTTACCAACATCTGCTTCTGTGGTTTAACGCAAAGTTAATCCTATCTTTACTTAAGCTCACTTCTGGTAAGTTGACTTCCTATCATCAACTTACTAGTCTTCAAGATTTATGTAAAGCAGTGCCTTTTGGCGGGGGTGGGGGGGTGGGGGTGGCGGGGCGCACGCGCGCATATCTGTCACTTCATGTGCAGCTAAAAAGCTCCAGAACTAGAAAATAAAAGTACAAACCCCAGTGAAATCTTTAAAAACAAAACAAAACAGCTTAAGGATATTCCCTTTAGCTTTTTTTTTTTTTTTTTACAGAATTTAAAACAGGTATTAGTGAAACTGTAAATATTAGCAGATTTTATCTTCCACTAAAATATTACCAAGTTTTGGATCTAACTACAATCTTCTGGATGCTTATGGCTACTATAGGCAACCGAAAGAGTTGTACTTAATAATAAGGAAACTATACAGTCAATTAGAGAATCCCAACACCATGTATTTCCCAGCCCAGTATTTTTTGGCTTATTTCCCAGGTATACCAGGAAACTTAAAGATTAGAAGAATCTGGTTCTTCTTATGAACATTAAGTGTATACACACACATATACACACATATCCTTCTTACCTAGCTGTATTTGCTAACATTTTCAGCTCTTATGAAAATAACAGTAGCAGTATTCCCAACTCAAGAGCTCTGCATTAGCTGCTTCTCTGTCTGAAATGCTCTTCCCTATGACTTTCACCAGGTAAACTTAAACGCCATTTCAGAGAAGCCTTCCTTAACATCCCATCTAAAGAACCTATGGAGTCCTGTCTATTCCAGACTACTCTCTAGCTGCATTTACTTACTTAGTGGCTTACTGTCTGTTTTCCTCGTTCGAACATGGGCTCCACACCAGGGCAGGAGTCTTAGACTATCTCGTTCATCTAGCACCGCAGTAGTTTTAAAATATGGCCACAGATTCTCTGATACTCCTCTCTTCAAGAGATGGAGCTTAATTCCCCTGGCCTTGGGGGTGACTTCTTATGAATGGAATATGGCAGAAGTGATGGTGTGTGACTGTAAGACTTAATTACAAAAGACACTGTGGCTTCCTCCTCACTTCTCTTGCATCACCTGTTCTGGGGTCACCAGCTGTCGTGATGTGGCAACATTTAAACAGCCCTATGGATAGTTCAACATGGTGAAGGAAAAAGGCCTCTTGCCAACAAGCCAAGAAAAACTAAGCCTTTTTTTTTTTTTTTAAGATTCCATTTATTTATTTGATGCACATAGAGAGATCACAAGTAGGCAGAGAGGCAGGCAGAGAGGAAGGGGGAAGCAGGCTCCCTGTTGAGCAGAGAGCCCGATGTGGGGCTCGATCCCAGGACCCCAAGATCATGACCTAAGCCGAAGGCAGAGGCTTAACCCACTGAGCCACCCAGTCGCCCCCAAAACTAAGGCTTTTTGCCAAGAGTTACATGACTGAGCCATCCTGAAGAGGATCTAGCTGGCCCAGGCCTTCAGATGTGGGTTGATACCTGAACTGCCATCTCAGGAGGGATCCTGAGCCACAACTACTTCACCGAGGTGCTTCCAAATTCCTCACTCCCAGAAACAGGAAGATGATACATGCTCGCTGTTTGAAGCCGCTAGGTTTGGGGGTAGTTTATTACAAGGTGAGAGATAACAAATACAACTACTAAGTCACCAGTTCTTACAACAAAGCCTGGCATACCCAAAGATCCCAGCAAACATTTGCTGAGTGACTGAGCAAATAAATGATCACACACCCACAACTTACATTCATTTAACATTTTAAAGTTCGCAAACTACAGTTGGCCAAATGAATCTTCTCATTTGATCCTCACAACAACCTTATATAAATACATAACCTTATTATCATCTGTAAGATATACCAGGCAGAGAAATCATCTTCCCCAGTTTGCCAATGAAAGTCGTGCTCAGAACAGTGAAGTAGCTGCTTTCCAGGCCCCACAGATGGTGAATAGAGAACTCAGGACTTCTGACTCCTCATCTTCCACCATAGGGCTCCACACTCCCAGGAAAAGTCAACCATGAAAGATGGCCTCATGTCACAAAATACTCAACGATTACTGGTATTTACTGTAATATTTTGGTGTTCAGCTCAAATAAACACTGATGGAACACTATCTGCACATCCTCTACCATTCTATCATTGTAAACAAAATATTGTCACGTAACTGATAACCATATTAAAACAAATCAGAAGGGGTGAGCCAGAACAAAGGAGAGGAATAGGAAAAGGGGATCCTGGAAAATGGTGTTTTCCATGGTTTTACTTCCCACAATTCTGAGGCCATGAAAGCAGCAGTTCATTCCCTTGCAGAGTATCCTGAAAGCCCATGGAGTCAAATCTGTCCCCAGGACTAACACAGATGATAAGGGTGGGTGGTGAGGGGGAGGAGGGAGAGGAAAAGCCCAGGGAGAAAGAATCGGTAGCCGGAGGCTAGCATCTACCATTGTACTGCTATATAATCTATTAGGTACAGAATCATTCTATTAGCTGAGCTTTTCATGTTACAAATTTCCCTGGGGCAGGTAAAGTTTCACCTAAAGAATGAGAGTTTTGATCCAAGAGATCATGTATAGGAATTTTAAGAAAGCATGGGGCAGAATCTACTGGCCTACTAATAAAGCCAGGAGGCAGGCAGCATGTGGCTTATACATCTGGGGAGCACCAACAGTGAGAAATTGATGCAGAAAAGACGAGAGAAGTTCAAAAGACAAAGTGTGCCTTCCAGCAATCTAACGCTCAGTGGACACTGGCCATGCCACAAGGGGAGACTGGTAGAGGCAGTAATCTCCAGAGGTGGACCAGGCTCTGGAATCAGAAGCCAGCCTTCACCTTAGCTATGCCTTGGGCCTTGTGGATCATCTTGATGATGCAAGTGAAAGGCATGCCTGTGTCTTATGTACCTTGATCCCTACAACACTTTATGACATCCTTTTCAAGTGTGCTTTTTTTCCCACACAGTAGGCTGTGTTTTGTCACTTTAACATCTGTGTTCTATGACCTCATCAGAAGGGATGTCTTCATTGCCCTTCAAGATGCCTAAAGGCAGGGGCTACACACACAGTCCCAGCACTGAGCAGGTACTTTCAGAAACCTCTAGGAATACTGGCTGAAAAAGAAAATCCAGGGAATACAAAAGGACTACATACTTGCTGTGCACACAGTCAGAGTGAACACAACACAGGACTGGCAATCGGAAGATGACGAATTCTAACTGAAACTGCCACTTTCACCGCAAGCATATTCCTTGGATCTAAGGGTCTCAGCTTCCTCATGTGTCAAACAAGGGGCTCAATAACACTACCTGTTAGGGTCTCCTATACTTAGAATCCTTTGAAATCATATAACTTTCACCTTAGTCAAATTTTGAGACCCAAACCCAAATGCTGACATTTTTACAGAATAGTTTTTTAAACTGAAAAAAATTATAATTTCTGTTGTGTTTATAACTACACATTTTATTTACAACTTCTGTTGTTACACAACTGCACACTTATATTTTCATTCACATTTTATTTTACATATGAAATTTTATTTAAGTTATTCTTACTTAAATGAGAGCTCTGGCAGTGTTTACTTTGTGCAGTGCTGAGCCACATGTTAAAAAAACCAGCTAAATGTGTGCAAGCTATGTTCTGATTATGTTATTGTAAGTGTGGAGGCTGTATTTGCTTTTCCATGTCATATATATGTTTTAAAATAACTTATTAAGGGTGAGTCACAAATATAGTTCTTTAGTTTAGTTTTTTGTTAGCTGATATTAGGTTCAAAATCTAAATTTAAGCCTGTATATTGTTATGGATTGAATTGTATCCCCCACCAAATTTGCATGTTGATGCCTTAACCCTCCAATATGATAGGCTTTGAGAGGTAATTAGGTTTAGAGAAGGTCACAAGAATGAGGCCTTCATGATAGCATTAGTGCCTTTAAAAGAAATGACAGGGACATCTGGGTGGCTCAGTGGGTTGGGCCTCTGCCTTCAGCTCAGGTCACGATCTCAGGGTCCTGGGATCAAGCCCCGCATCAGGCTCTCTGCTCAGCAGGGAGCCTGCTTCCTCCTCTCTCTCTGCCTGCTTCTCTGCCTACTTGTGATCTCTCTCTGTGACAAATAAATAAATAAAATCTTAAAAAAAAAAAAGGAATGACATCAGAGAGCTTGCTTCCATTCTCCCTCTTTGCCATTTGAGGATAAAAGGGAGACAGCAGCTATCTATAAGTCAAGGACAAAGCCTTCACTGGGGAGCCAATCTGCCAGCACCTTGATCTTGGACTTCTGGCCTCCAAAACTGTGAGGAAAAAAATATTGTTTAAGCCACTCAGTCTATGTGGTATTTTGTGACAGTAGCCTGAGCTAAAACATATGTTTAGTACCTAATCCAGGTTCATACCCATAGCATATGCATTCCAATTTGAACCCAGTAGTTTAATGAATTCACGATCTTGGTTTAAAAAAAAAAAAAAAAAGTGAAGTGTGATGGTTTTAAAACATATCTGTAAATCATCAAATATTCATCATTCCCCTCACCCAATTCCCCAACCCCACATCTTTCCCCCCTCCCCCATGCCTTGAATCAAGACCAACCTAAGTGACTGGTTGAACAGCAGCAGCCAACAGAGGTAACACTATATGACTTCAGAGTGAAGGTCAGAAAAACTGATACAGCTTTTACTGGCTCTCATTGGGATGTTCACTCTTGAAATCCAGCTATCATACTATGAGGGAGCCCAAACAAGTCTTTGTGAAAAGACCACACAGAAGGGCCCAAATGTAGGCATTCTAGGTGACAGCCTAGCTGAATTCCGGGTAACAAGCTAACATCAGCATGCGAGTGAACATGCCTCCAGCTCCGGAGTCTCCCCAGCTGAGGCCCCCATCACCATGGAGCACAGACAAGCTGTCTCTGCTGTGCTCTGTCTAAACTCCTGGCTTACAGTGTCTGACAGCATAATAATATGATTGCTCTATGCCAGTAAACTGGGCTAGTTTGTTAGGCAGATGTGGATCACAGATAAGTGGAACATGAGATCAGAATATAATTATGTATTGATGTAAATTCTTCATTATACTAGGAAAATAACTTAAAGCCAAATCTTGATCATGGATGAATAACATCATCTTCATAAATGTAGCCAATATAATTTCATAGCTAATTTCCTAACTGCTGGAATAAAGTAACAAGAAGGTAGCACAAGATAACAGGTGTGCTTTCTTCCAACTAGTTTAGCTCTAGAGGAGTCAGGGGGTTCTAGGGTTCTCAGATGGTCTAGCCAAGGTGGCATCAGGCTAGACATGGAGTATTCTGGAAATAATCCACCCCAGTCCCAAAAATATTTGCAAAGGGGTGGAGGGATAGAAGGGTGGCATTAGGCTTTATAATACGAGAGCGGAGAAGTCTCCATCTTAGTGTAGGCAGTGGGTGTGTCTTTTGGGTAGGGTTCATGGGTAAAGCAGGTCTCAACAGGGCATATAAAATTAAGCAGACGGACAGAACAATGAGGAAGTAGGGTCATGTTACTGCAGATCTGAGAGTGAAAAAAGCAAAACCAGTGAATACTGAAGGAGTTTCATTATTGTATTTATGAAATTGAGTTTTAATTGTCTTACTCTGAGTATGTGCTACTTCTCTCTCAGAATAAAGTTCTTTGCTGATGAAAACTGCATTTCACTAGGCCAAGGACATTCAAGGATATTTAATTCACAGCTCTCATTCTCCTTTAAATACCAGGTACGGACCCTCACTGGGTATGGAAGTTCATCAGGATAGTAACTTTCTGTTTATACTGTCTCCCTTTAAATGTGAGAAGCTACCAAAAGACCAAAGAATTTGGATGTGAGAAAGACATCTTCAAATTCACATGCATGTACCTATTTTCATAATACCTAAGGGTAAAACAACTCCCTTGTTTGTTTTCACAGAGAAGCTGTGTTCAAAAGGGGTCTCTTTCAGTGACTTAGGTTTCACAGCTCTGAGTTCCTCCCCCAGGGGCCTGCAGGCAGACACCTTATGGTAACTAAGGGCAGGAACAGTCAGTCCACAGTAGGCAGCAATAGCCAGGGGAAATAACTAGGGAGTTACAAAGCTGATCCTCCCCGGATATGATGGGGAGAAAGACTATATGATACCTCACCTGCAAATTCAGATCTCAACCTGGTTTTCCACACTTGAAATACATGATATAATGTGATTTATAACTTGACTTTTCCTCTTCACCAAAAAAGGTGGTACAAGAGAAGGACAGTATTGCTGGAATCCCCCAAAAGGAACTGAAATTATGTTAGTATCTTATTAAATACATACAATTTTATGTTATAAAATATACCTATATTCCTTACCTTTTTTGTTGATACGAACTGAGTCCAAGTGTTGTCTCAGTCTGTGAAAGGAAGAAAACAATGAAAATACTGAAACGTTTCTATTACAGACAAACAGAACAACCAAAATATACTGCAGTTTCAACTTCGATCATATACTCACTTAGATTTTCAGGTTAAACCCAATCCTTAAATCATAGGAAATGATATGTCACATTACGTAATTCAAATGAGAGAATAATTTGGGATTAAATTTTAAACACACATGCAATCACTTTGGGAGGCCAGCTGTGCCTCTCATTGCTCACTGCTTACCAACTGTGTGGCTGGTGCTGGTGTATAATGGCTCCTGCCGCCATGGAGCTCAAGGGTGTGGGGGCAGAGCCATTTTAAAACTAAAAAAATATAGGAGCACCTAGGTGGTTCAGTCGGTTAAGTGTCTACCTTCAGCTCAAATCATGATCTGAGGGTCCTGGAACTGAGCCCTGTATTGGGCTCCCTGCTCAGCAGGGAGTCTGCTTTCCCCTCTCCCTCTCCCTCTGTGCATGTGCTCTCTCGCTCTCTTAAATAAATAAAATCTTAAAAACAACCTAAATAAATATGAAAGAACTATGAAAATGTTGGAAAGGTACTGTGAAAAAGAATAGGTGATGTGTTTCAATGTATCATGAGGGAAGGCCTGCCTGAAGAGATCATATCTACACTGAACGTGATTCAGTGTAAAAAAGCTGTGTGTGGAAACAGGGCTGTGTAGTGGTGGAAAAAACAACAGGCACACAGATTCAACTTCAGAAAAGAGCCTGGACATTCAAGAAACAGACAGAAGGTCTATTTGGATGGAGCTCAGAGGGACGGGGGGAAGAAAAGTAGAAAATGAGGTTGGAGGGCTGGATGGGGGCTAGACTATGCTGAGTCCTGGTAAGAAACCATAGTAAGAAGTTTGAAATTTGATATACTCTATATGTAATACAAGGGATCTGAAGGAGTAAGAGAGACAGAGACAGACATGGTCTGATTTAATTTTAAAGACACTATTCTGGTGGCAGTGTAGAGAGGATGGAGGAGAGGAGAACAAGACAGAAAGCAAGAAATTGGTAGACAATTGAGGAAGGTAAGTTCTTAATAATGATATGTGAGAAAATGCCAAAACTCTAAGGAATACCGTCAGTGAACTTATCCCAAAAGGTTAGCTTCTAGGTGGTAATTAGAAAAAGCAGAAGAGTTGTGGCATTATTTTTCCCATTAATATATGTTATTTTGCAATGGTATTTTTGGAGACTGTATATGGAAGAAATATGACAGACGTGGGAAAATGTCCTTAGTGTTTGAAAGTGAAACCTCGGGTGACGGTGGAAGTGTCAGAATGTCTGTAATTTTCTTTAAAATGTTTCAGCAATATGACTTGCATGTGCACGGAAGTATGTGTATATATAAGCAAATATGACAAAATGTTAATAATCTATCTCAGTGGTAGGTAAATGGGTATTCATTCTTAACTCTTATTTTCTGTGCTTAAAAATATGTTTAACTTTTCATTATGAAAAAATTTTTAAAAAGAATTTATTTATTTGAGAGCCAGAGAAAGCACAAATGGGGGGAGGGGCAGCAGGAGAGGGAACCTGACACAGGGCTCAATCCTAGGACCCTGAGATCATGACCTGAGCCAAAGGCAGACACTTAGCTGAGCTTCCTGGAGCCCCCCAAATTTTTTATTGTGGGAGAAAACGTTTTCAAGTTATATATTTGATAAAGGGTTAATATATAAATATATAAAGAAGCACTAAAATTCAACTTTGCTATTGATAAATAGCAAATAAACAAACCTGACTTAAAAATGGTTAGGTGGGGGCCTGGGCAGCTTAGTAGGTTAGGTGTCTGACTCTTGATTTTGACTCAGGTCATGATCTCAGGGTCCTGAGATTGAGCCCTGCGTTGGATTCCACTCAGCATGGAGTCTGCCAGAGATTCTCTCTCTCCCTTTCTCTCTGCCCCTCCCCTGCTTGCATACTTGCTCTCTAAAATAATAAATCTTAAAAAAAGGGGGGTGGTGCAAGCCTTGATAGACATTTCTCTAAAGAAATATACAAACGGCCAATGGTCCCATGAAAAGATGTTCAACATCACTATTAGGGAAATGCAAATCAAAACTATAATAAGACACCATCTCACTCCCATCAGGATAGCTACTATCAAAAAGCCAGAAAATAACAAGTGCTGGAAAGGTTGTGGAGAAATTGCTATCCTTGTGCACTGTTAACGGGAATGTAAAACGTGGTGCTATGGTGGAAAATGGTATGGTTGTTCCTCAAAAAATTAAATATAGAATTACCACATGATCCAGCAATTCTACTTCTGGGCATATACCCAAAAGAACTGAAAGCAGAAAGCAGGGACTCAAATAAATATGTAGATATCCATGTTCATTGCAGCACGGTCCACAATAAAGTGTGGAAGTAATACAAGTGTCTACCAATGGATAAATGGACAAACAACATGTGGTTTATATGTACAACAGAGCATTATTCAGCCTTTAAAAAAAGGAAAAAAATTCTGACATATGCTACAACATGGATGAACCTTGAAGACGAAGTCTATACTAAATGAAATAAACCAGTCACAGAAAGACAAAGACTACATGATCCTATTTATATGAAGTACTTAGAATAGTCAAGCTAATAGACATAGGAAGTAGAATGGTGGTTGTTAAGGGTTAGGGTGAAGGGAATGAGGAGTTATTGTTTAATGAGTACAGAGCAGTTTCCGTTTGGGATAATGAAAAAGTTCTGAAGCTGGATGGTAGTGATGCAAAAACAAATATGAATGTATTCAGTGTCACTGAACTATATAAAATTAAAATGGTTAAAACTGTAATTTTTATGCTACATATATTTTACTACAATTAAAAAGTTACAGTAATGATGACAGTGTGCTATTGCCATAAAGATAAGACAAACAGATCAAGAGAACTGGAGAAAGTCCAAAAATGGACTTACACATGTACAGTCATTTGATTTTCAACAAAGGAATCAATGCAGTTAGTTCAACGGAGAAACCTTTATCTTTTCAGCAAATGGTGCTGGAACAACAGGACAAACTTATGCAAGGGAAAACTGAGCCTTTATCCTTATGTCACACCATGTACTCAAATTACTTTTATAGTTATCATAGTTTTAAGCATAAAAACTAATTATACAGTTTCAACAAGAAAACACAGGAGATTATCTTTGCAATCCTGGAAACAAAGATTTCATGAACAGGACAAAAGCAACTAATGGTAAAAAACAAAACAAACAAAAAAACTGACAGGGGTGCCTGGGTGGCTCAGTGGGTTAAGCCTCTGCCTTTGGCTCAGGTCATGATCCCAGCATCCTGGGATCGAGCCCCGCATCGGGCTATCTGCTCAGCAGGGAGCCTGCTTCCTCCTTTCTCTCTCTGCCTGCCTCACTGCCTGCTTGTGATCTCTGTCTGTCAAATAAATAAATAAAATCTTAAAAAAAAAAATGACAGACTAGACTCCATAAAAATTTTTTTAAATATGCTCACCAAAAGACATTGTTATGAAAATGAAAAGGCAAACTGTATACTGAGAGAATATTTGCAATCACATATTTGATGAAAGACTTATATACTGAACATATAACTTGTGAATATAAATTTAAAAAAACAACACCATTTTTTAAAATAAGCAATTGTAAAAATGTCAGTTAAGCACATGAAAAGATGCTCAGTATGTTATTAAGGAAAAGCAAATTTAAACTATAATGATATACTACACACCTATTATAATGTCCAAAATTGAAAACACACTAAGAGTTGGAGAGAATGTGGAAAAACTACAACTTCCATACATTGTCAGTGGGAATGTAAAATAGAACCACCACTCTAGAAAAAGCCTGGCAATTTTTTACAAAGTTAAACACACCCCTACCATATGATGATGCCTCTCTACTCCTAGAGATTTACCCAAGACAAACACAAGAAAAGCATGTGCACAAGAATAGTTACAGCAGTTTTATCTTCATAGCATGTTTATAACAGGTCAATACTGGGACAACCCAAATTTCCGTTAACAAGTGAATGGATAAATAAGTGCATAGTGGTATATCTACACAATGGAACACTACTCAGCAATAAAAAAAGAACAAAGACTGGGAAAGTTTCTTGTTTCCTTAAACATTTCTTTTTCATTTCATAATACATATATTATTTTTTAAAGAGCAAAAAATAACATTTGAGCAGAGAAAAGAATAAACTGATGATACAACATAGATTAATCACAAAATAATTATGCTGAGTCAGACACCCCCCCACCCCCACCAAAGTACATTCTGTGTGAATGCATTTATATAAAATGGTTTATAGTGTAAAATGATAGTGACAGCAGAACAGTGATTGCAACTGCCTAGAAATGGAGGGTGAGGGTGGAGGGATTACCAAGGGTCACAAGTAAACTTTTGGGTGTGATGGATATGTTATCTTGATTGCAGTGATGGTTTCACAAGTGTATAAATATTTAAACTCTTCAAACTGTACACTTTAAACACATACAGTTTATTGTGTGTCACTCATACTTCAATAAAGAATGTAACCTAAGAATTCCAGAACATGCAACACTGTGGTTCTTATGTGAAGTTGACTAAAAGGGAACTCAAAGTTTATCACCCATGTACACTTTCTTAAGGGGGAAAATTCTTCGTGAAGACAATCTGGTCAACAAGATTACTCATGAAGAATTGCAAATGAGGAAGCTGTCTTGTGAAAGATAGGCAGATGGTCACGGCAAAGGAACTGTGGAAATAAGATTAGAAAAGCAGAAAGTAAATGTTGTTTTTAAAGTGTAAGCCACAAAATAGAAAAATCATTTAATCATAATAAACAAGAATAAAAATCTCAGCACATGCCAACAAAACACCCTAAGTATTAAAAGAGAAAGATCACAATAGATACGATTTTGTTTTTGAAGTAATTTGAGAAATAAAGGTTTAAACATATTTAAAACGTACATCTGAAAATTAAGCTCCTAAATCAAGAGAAAACAAAGAAAAGATAAAAATTAGATGGAATAAATATATATGCAGTACGATTAAATGAGATAAACTCATCCATTTAAAAAAAGACTAAAGGATTGTGTTAGAAAACTAAAGCCCAACTATAAACTGTAAATACCTAATACAAAATGATGCAGAAATGCTGATAAACAATGGGAAAAAACAGGGTAAATGCTCCTACCCCCCAAAAAGGAAGAGAAAAAGCGCACAGATAAGGGTTACAACACTAATAATTTTACAATGAAAAAATTTGTGAGTTTAGGTTTTAATCTATATTTTCTGGGTGGATAATATGGTTGAGCAGTTTTCAAATGTCCTTTCTGCCATCTGTACATCCTTTTCAGTGAAATGTCTGGTCATGTCCTTTGCTGATTCCTGACTGGATTTTATTATTGAGTTTTGAGAGTTCCTGATAAATTCTATAAACTAGGTCCTCTGTCAGATATATGGTTTGCAAATATTTTCTCTTAGTCTATATTCTGGCTTTTTATCTTTTTCACATGGTCTCTGGCAGAGCAAGCTTTTAATTTACAAATTTTTCCTTATGGATTGTACTTCTGGTATCAAGTCTTTGGTGTCAAGTACTCTGCTAGCCCTATACCCTGAAGCTTTTCTCCAATGTTTTTTTCTACAAGTTTTATAGTTTGGGAGTGCCTGGGTGGCTCAGTTGGTTAAGCGACTGCCTTTGGCTCAGGTCACGATTCCAGAGTCCTGGGATCAAGTCCTGCATTGGGCTCCTGGGCTCAGTGGGAAACCTGCTTCTCCCTCTGATTCTCTCCCCTCTCAGGCTGTTTCTCACTCTCTCTCAAATAAATAAAATCTTAAAAAAATAATAATAATAAAAATAAGAGTTTTATAGTTTTATATATTTTTACACACTTTTATATTTAAGTCTACAATCATTTATGAGCTAGTTTTTGTATAAGCTGTGAGAGATGTCTGTATATTTTAATACTATTTTAATATCTTTTGATGTTCTTTGTTCTCAGTTTTTAAGGCTATTTTTGAGCCAGTCACTTAGCTTTTTTGGTACCATTTATCTTTAAAACAGAGGGTATGAAATGGTAATGTGAAGAGAGTACAGAGTCAAAAATGGGCATGAGACAGAGAGCAGATAGTTCTGAGAAGACTCAGAATTTGAAGTAAAAAACAAAAACAAAACCAAAGAACCTGTGTTCAAATACCAGCTCTGCTCTTACTAGCCAAGTAACCGTGGGAATATGTGAGGAGGCCTCCTGTCAACTGTGAAGAGTTGTACAGATGTTAGCCTCTACTGAGGGCCTTCTAGTGTCCCAAACATTTTCCCACCTCCAACAAGCAATTAACTTGATATGATGAGAAATAACTGCTCTGGGCATTGAAATCAGCTGTTATACTGTAAAACTTGACTATGCAGAATGAGAAATCAAAGCTATGTTCACAGTGAAAATCATGGAAAATCAATAAATAAAACTATTAACATGTACTACATTTGGGTACTGGAATACAAGGATAACTCCCAAGTTCCCACTCTAGAGTACAGTGGTTTAGAACTTACGCTTTAGAGTCCAAAAGCTTGGTATTGAATTCTAGCTTTATCACTTACTAGTCACTTACTGGGTTAAGTTACTTAAACTCTCTATTCTTTAATATCTCCCCTGAAAAATGATCATGTAATTAATAACTATCTCATGTATTTAAGAATTAAAAGAGTACCTGGCACTTGGCAATATCCAATAAATATTACTTAGAGTTATTTATTATTTTTCCAAATTTTCCATATTTTTTACAAGCATGTATTTCTTTTGTAATAGAACCACTTTCTTAAAAGAAAGATGAATACTTTTATAATTCTGTGTATGTCAAAATTACAGCTCCCTCTTCCTTTATCTCAAGAAAACAGTAAGGCCATTCCCAAGAAAATTTAGAACAGTGGTTGATAATCTATAGTCCATAAGCCAAGTCTAGCCTGCTATGAAATTTTTGTTTTTTCCTTTTTTATTGTAGTAAAATACACATAATGTAAAACTTACCATTTTTAAAAAATATTTTTTTTATTTATTTGACAGAGAGAGACACAGCAAGAGAGGGAAGTGGGGAATGGGAGAGGGAGAAGGCGGCTTCCTGCTGATCAGGGAGCCCATGTGGGACTCGATCCCAGAACCTTGGGATCACAACCTGAGCTGAAGGCAGATGTTTAATGACTGAGCCACCCAGGTGCCTCATCTTAACTATTTTTAATTGTACAGTTCAGTGGCATTAAATACATTTGCAGTGTATGGCAACCGTCACTACCATCTCTCACTAGAACTCCTTTCTTCTTGCAAACTTCAAACTGTACCCACTAAACAACTCTCCAGTCCCTCCTCCTTCCAGGCCTGGCAAGCACCATTCTTGCTTTGTCTTTACAATTTTGACTAGTCTAAGTACTTTGTATAAGTAGAACCATACAGTATTTATCTTTTTGTAACTGACTTATTTCACTTAGTGTATGTCCTTAAGATTCACTCATGTTATACCATATATCAGGTTTTCCTACCTTTTTAAGGTTGATAAGTGTTCTATTATATGTAAAAACTTCATTTTGTTTATCTGTATATCTGTCGGTGGATCCCTGAATTGCTTCCACGCTTTGACACAGTATATCATCCTTTTTATAAGCTGTTACATTCAGTTTGCTAGTCTTTTGTTGAGGACTTTGCATCAGTGTTCGTAAGGGATATTGTCTGTACTTTTCCTTCATTGTCATGTCATTGGCTTTGGTATCAGAGTAATGCTGGAATTATGAAATGTTCTCTTCCTCTTAAATTTTTTGGAAAAGTATAGGGAAGGATTGGGAGTTTTTCAAATGTTTGGTGGAATTCACCAATGAAGCCATCAGGTGCAAGTTTTTTTTTTTTTTGTTGGGAGATTTTGGATTACTGATTGACTCTTCTTACCAGTTATATAGGTCTCTTCAGATTTTCTATTTCTTTATGACTTAATCTTGGTAGGTATTGTGTTTCTTAGAATTTGTCCATTTAATTGAGGCTATACAATTTGTTGGTGTACAACTGTTCACAGTACTCTCCTATAATTATTTTTATTTCTATATGATCAGTAGTGACGTCCCCACTTTCATCTCTGAATTTAGTAATTTGGCCGCCTTTCATTCTTAACCCACATAGGTAAGACTTTGTCAACTTTGTTGGTATTTTTCAAAGAAGCAATTTTTGGTTTCATTTATTTTCTCTATTTCTCATATTCTCTAGCTCATTTATCTCTGTTCTAATCTTTATTACTTCTTTCCTTTTGCTACCTTTGGGTTTAGCTTATTCTTATTTTTGTAGTTCCTTAAGTTGTAAAGTTAGGTTATTGATTTGAGATTTTTTTTTAAAATTTTATTTATTTATTTCACAGACAGAGATCACAAGTAGGCAGAGGCAGGCAGAGAAGAGAGAGGGGAGGAAGCAGGCTCCCTGCTGAGCAGAGAGCCCAATGCGGGGCTCGATCCCAGGACCCTGGGATTATGACCTGAGCCGAAGGCAGAGGCTTTAACCCACTGAGCCACCCAGGCGCCCCGAGATTGTTTTTCTAACATCAGCATTTACAGCTATAAATTTCCTCCTTACCACTGCTTTTGGTGTATTACATAGTTTTTTGGTATGTTGTGTTTTCATTTTCATTCATCTCTCTATAGTTTCTAATTTCCCTTGTGTAATTTCCACAAATATGTGAATTTTTTAGTTTTCCTTCTGTTACTGATTTCTAATTTCATCTTCTTGTGATTGGAGATGATACTCTGTATGATATCTATCTTATAAAAACTACTGAGGACTTCTGGGAAGATGGCAGAGCAGGAGGATCCTAACCTCACCTCTTTCCCACAGACATACCTAGATAACAGCTACATGAGTATAACTAAATAAGAAAACAATGTGAAGACTAGAAGAACAGACTTGTCACAGTTAATTGCAGAGAAGAGGCCACAATGAAAAGGGTAGCAGGGGGAAATGTGGTTGGGAATCAATCTGCCTGCAAGGCTAACCACAAACAGGAGAAATACCACAAGCCTGTGGAAATGTTAGGAGCAAACTCCACACCAGGCACCCCAGACATGGGGACCTACCATAAGAAGATGAGACCACATAACATTTGGCTTTAGAAACCAGTGGGGCTTAAATTTACAAGTTTTACAATCAGTGGAGCTTAACTCTGGTTACTTTTAAAATCAGCGGGCTTAGTTCTGGGAGAGCCAGGGGGCCTTAGGAAGCTGAGTGCCTGCCTTTAAAGAGAAAACAAGACAATCCCATGGAAATAGTTCATAGAAGCAGCAGTTTGAAAAGCATGTGGGGTATATGTGAAGGTGGTTATTTATTCAGAACATGTGCTGGAGGAGCTGGGATCGTTAGAAGACTTCCCTAAGAACAAAAGAACTTTCCATCCCCCACCCTTCCAAATATCAGGATACCTGTGGGAGCCAGTTAGAACACCCTACTTGCTAAGACTGTGCACCACACAGATCTTTTTTTCCTGCAGATCTGCCCCATTCAACCTGCCCTATGTGGTAAGAGTGCCTTCAAAGTGGCTCCTGCTCTGTCACTTCCAGCAAGTAGTCCTGGAAAGGACCAGTACCACTCCAAAGTAATTTCTACTTTGAGAAAAGGGGGAGATAACCACACATACCAGTGTAACTGCAGCCCCAGCATGTGAACTGGGAGTAGACACCTGATCTGACTGCCAGCCCTGTCCACCAACAAAAATCTCTCAGGGGGCACCATGAGACAGCACTGCAGTTCCATGTAACTACAGACTGGGGAAATGGGCTGTGGGCAAGCAGCTGGTCTGACCACTAGATACTACCCAGCTACAAGTGCAAGGTAGCCCGAGACTGGCCCCTTAACAGCACAGGGACCAAACTGTGGCCCAAACAGGTAAAGTGGGCAATTGTAGTTGACTGGACTAAAAGCAAACATAGCTTAGCCACAACAGTAGGGCACATGCAACCCACACAGGATACACCCCTGAAGCGCCTGGTTCTGGGATCACTGCACTACAAGGTACCAAAGGAACTCTTCTTCTGAAGGCTACTTTCAAAACTGGAAAACAGGGATGATTTTTCTTAATACATAGAAATAAACGCAGGGTTAGACAAAATGAGGACACAGGAATATGTCCCAAATGAAAGAACAAGATAAAAACACCAAAAGGGGTACATGAAATAGAGATAAGCAATAGACCTAAGAATTCAAAATAATGTTCATAAAGATACTTACTGAACTTGAGAAAATAGTGAAGGATCTCAATGAGACCTTCAACAAAGAGACAGAAAATATAAAAAAGAACCAATCAGAGATGAAGAACTCAATAACTAAAATTAAAAATACATTAGAGGGAATCAACAGCATATTAAAGGAGGCAGAACAGATCAGTGAGCTGTAAGACAGAGTAACGGAAAGCAAACAACCTGAAACAGCAAAAAGAAAAATGAACAGTAAAAAATGAGAATAGGTTGGGGAAATTAAGAACAACTGCAATACAGGGATCTGAGGAAAAGGAAGAGAAAGGGGGGCAAGAACTTTATCTGAAGAAATAATAGCTGAAAATTTCCTGACTCTGGCGAAGGAAACAGAAATCCAGATCTAGGAGGCACAGAGAATCCCCAACAAAATCAACCCAAGGAAGTCCACACTAAGACACATAATAATTAAAAGGGCAAAAAAAACAGTGATAAAGAGAGAATTTTATTTTATTTATTTATTTTTTTTAAAGATTTTATTTATTTATTTGAGAGAGGCAATGAGAGAGGAGAAGGTCAGAAGGAGAAGCAGACTCCCCGTGGAGCCGGGAGCCCGATGCGGGACTCGATCCTGGGACTCCAGGATCATGACCTGAGCCGAAGGCAGTTGGCGAACCAACTGAGCCACCCAGGCGTCCCTAAAGAGAGGGAATTTTAAAAGCAGCAAGAGAAAACAGTACACTCAGGGGGAACCCCATAAAGCTGTTAGCTGATTTTTCAGCAGAAACTCTGGCAGGCCATAAGAGAGTGGCATAATATCTTAAAAGTGCTGAAGGGAAAAAACCTGCAACAGAAAAATACCTGACCCAGCAAAGCTACCATTCAGAATAGAAGGAGAGAGAAAGAGTTTCCCAGACAAAATTTAGAGAAGTTCATTGCCACTAAACCAGTCTGCCAAGAAACAGCAAAGGGAATTCTCTGACTGAAAAGAAAAGGCCATAATCAGAAGTAAGAGTTTTAAAAAGAAAAATTTCACAGGTAAATGCAAACATAATAAAAGTAGTAGATTCATCACTTATAGAAACAGTACAGACATTAAAGCACAAAAACAGCAAAATCAACTACCTATATAAAAATGAGTCAAAGGATACACAAAATAAAAGGATGGAGAGCATGGCATTATATACACAGGATGTGGATATGAGGGGTAAAAATTTAGTGTTTCTAGAATCAATTCAAACTTAAGTGATCATCAACTTAATATTGACTTCCATTTGCATAAGGCATGTACATTAACCTAATAGAAACCGCAAATCAAAAACCTGTATTAGATATGCAAGTAATTAAAAGGAAGGAATTGAAGCATATCACTAAAGAAAGCCATTAAGCAAGGGAAAAGAGCACAAGAAGAAAGGAAGAGAGAACTACAAAAACAACCATAAAACAAGTTAACAAAATGGCAACAAGTACATATCTAGCAATAATTATTTTGAATATGAGCCATTAAGTGCTTCAATCAAAAGACACAGGGTGATGGGATGGATGATAAAACAAGACCCACCTATATGCTGCCTACAGGAGACTCATTTCATACCTAAACACATATGTAGAATGAAAGTAAAGAGATGGAACAATATGTGCCAGGCAAAATGAAATTAAAAGAAAGCTAGGGTAGCACACTTTTATTACAAAAAAATGGACTTTAAAACAAAGATTAACAAGAGACAAAGAAGGACTCTACATAATGACAAAACAATCTAACAAGAGAAAAAATAAAGACATTTTCAAACAGACAAGATTGTAGAGAATTTGTCACCAGAAGATTTGCACCAAAGGAAATAATGGAGGATAATATTCTTCAGGCTGAAGGTAAATGGTCTTAGCAGCTCAAACATACAAAGGATAAAGAGCATTAAAAATAAAAATACGTAGGGGCACCTGGGTGGCTCACTTGGTTAAGCATCTGACTTAATTTCAGCTCAGGTCATGATAATCTGAGCAATAACAACTGTAAATATTTAAGCACCAAGCAGGCACCTAAATATATAAAGCAACTATTAACAGACATAAAAAAAAAAATTGATTGCTCTTCCTCCTAGATAATTCCAAATAACACATCTTCATGTTTGCTCATTCTTTCTTCTGCTTGAAAAAAATCTGCTTTTAAACCCTTCTAATAAATTTTTTCAATTCAGTATTCCTGTTTGGTTCTTTTTAATTTTTTCTATCCTGATTTTTTTTTCCTCCATAAATGGGTCACACTTTCACTTTTTTTTGGTATGAATTGTTATTTTTTCTGTTGAAAACCGGACATGCGAATCTAGTAACATAATAACTCTGGACATCAGATTTTCCTAGGGTTTGCATTTTTTTGTTATTTTCTCTTTACATGTGAAGGGTATTTTCACTGGGTATAGAATTCTAGTTCTAATTTGTTCTCAGCGAATTTTATTATTTTTTGGTTCTATTGCCCTCAAGTAAATCCCTAGTACTTCTCTGACTCTACCTCAAGATCTTGCTGAGAACCCCAACTGACAAATATGATAAAGGGTATCTATTGGGGTGGAGAAAAACTATACTAAACAACACACTTAATGAAATGCTGGAGGTTTTATCTCTGAGACGAGGTATCAAAGTAGGGTCAAAGATACACACTAAATACCACTTATATTCAACATCATGATTGTAGCCAGTAAAGTGAACCAAGAAAAAGAATTAAAAACTAAAAGGATTGTAAAGTTAGAAATACAAATGTTATTAACTTAAGACTATGATAGTTTATGGACCTAGTCCAGAGCATCTACAGATAAGTTTTTAGAAACAACTAGTAATTTAGCTAGTTTGCAGTAATAGTCAATATATAAAAAGCAATTGCATTTCTGTATTTTATGTTGGCCCATATGAATTTCCACTTTTATAGAAGAGAAAAGGCAACCGAGCCCAGAAATAGATTCATGCATACATGGATCGTTGACTTATGAATAAAGTGTCACTGAAGAATACTGGGGAAAGAAAATATTGGGGAAAAGTCAACGGAGGGTACTGGGATAAGTCAATATCTATATGAGAAATAAAACTATAGCCTCACACCAATAACAAAGTCAATTTCAGTTAGAATTACAGCTATAATTATGAAAGGCAAAATAATGAATATCTGTATTTTATACAATAATGCATGAGAATATTTTTATGACCTTGGATAGGAAAATATTTTCTTAGCAGTATACAAAAAGCATAAACTGTAATGGAAAATAGAGCTTAAACTACATTAAAATTAATTAAAAGTAAGAATTTCTGTTTATCAAAGTCACCATTATGTGTGGAAAGAGTAATCCACCAAGCAGAAGATACTTCTAATATATATAACCAGAATTGTACCAGATTTAATAAGAACTCCTATCACACAAGAGGAAAAAAGACATGCAAGCCAACAGTTAAACAGGGCAAAAGATTTAACTGAGATTTCACAAAAGATATCCAAATGGTCAAATAAACATGAAAAGTTACTCCACCTTATTAGGAATCAGAGAAATGCAAATTAAAAGTACAATAAGATACTATCACTCACTCTTCAGAATACTTTAAAAAAAAAAAAAAAAGAAGTACTGCAGAACACTTCCTGATGATGGAACTGTAAGCTGGAACAAGCACTTTGGAAAACCATATGGCATTATGTACTAAAATAGAAGATTCATAACCTATATCCCAGCATTACACTCAACTCTACCAGAAATGCATATGTTCACCAAGACACACCATTTATTTATAACAGCCCAAATCGGTAACAAGTGAAATGTCCGTAACAGCATAAATTGTATATAAATTGGGCCATATTCAAATAATGCAATACTATTCAGCAAGGAAAATGAATAACCACAGTCACACTCAACAGTAGAGAGAATCTTTGAAAGGTAACGCTAACAAAAAGCTGGAGAAAAAGAGAATACAAATGGTATGAACTCCAAAAAACAGATGAACTACAGTGTTTAGAGACACATGCTTAGATAGTTAAGACTTCTAGGGAAAGAAATTATCATATACTTCAGGATTATGACCAAACCTTGAGGATAGTGACTTAGAGAGAGCTTCAGGGGGGAACTTATGAGAGTGTTGACATGTTTTTAGTTTTTAACTGGGGTGGTTATAAATAGGTGTTTGCTTTGCAAAAAAACCCCCGTATTTATGCATGTATATATGAATTATATCTCACGACAAACACCTTAATTAAAGAAAAAGAAATTAATCAAATTCTTAGATGTCTTTATACTCCTTGCAGGAAGACTAAATATAGGATCCCTAACTGAGTACTTAGAACCATTTATACCTGCCTACGTCTAGAATAAACCTGATTCATTTTCTAGAACACACAGCTTCCAATGGCTTCAACTCCAACTCCTTTTAGTTACAGAAACTAAAAAAAACTTGTTTAGGAGCTCAAGTTATTCCCAATAACCTCTTTACAACTCCTGTTAAGTTTTACTATGGCTTTTTTTTTTTTTTTTGAAGATTTTATTTATTTGACAGACAGAGATCACAAGTAGGCAGAGAGGCAGGCAGAGAGAGAGGAGGAAGCAGGCTCCCCACTGAGCAGAGAGCCCGATGTGGGGCTCGATCCCAGGACCCTGGGATCATGACCAGAGCCGAAGGCAGAGGCTTTAACCCACTGAGCCAGCCAGGCGCCCCTACTATGGCTATCTTTAAAAATTATTATCTTAAATGTAAGCTCACCCAAGAACAAGAGAACTACTAAACAACCAAACTACATGCTCACTTGCTTATTCTTTTGAGTGTTTTGGTATGTTGCAAATAATTGTCTAGTTAAGGAAGGTCTCCATAGTCCTTTCCCAGCCAACCTGACACAGAATAGTAGACAAACTTTCCATAATCTTTTCCCCAACCTTTCTCTGAGAAGACTGGGAAAAGAGTTATTTCTATAAATGAACAACTTTGGCTGACTAACCATGGTCCTGTAGCTGAAATACTGGGGGCACAACGAAGTGAAATCTGTTATCTAGTATGTATGTATGAAAAGATCTTTTAGACCTGAACTGTCTTCTAAGCACAGCAATTAGGAATTTATCTCCTTCTTCTAAGGCAACCTTGTTACTTAACCTTCAGGCAATAGACCAATGGAAAGTATTAAGTGTTAAGAGCTTTAGAATCAAAATTGCTCCTTATTCTTTTTGGACCCCTTATTAGTACTGAAATTTGGGGCCAATTAATGAAATAGCTGAGACTCCAGCAAGTACTTAAAAAATACGAGTTCTAGATAATACTGCCTTAGGTACCTGAAAGCCAGGTAGTGAGCAGAGGTAACAGGTGCCTATAGGTTATGAGAATGACCAATGAGCATACAATGAAAAGAATATTTCTGTTTCTTGACCAGTGAAAGGGGAGGAGAGGAGAGGAGAGGAGAGGAGAGGAGAGGAGAGGAGAAGGAAGGGAAGGGAAGGGGAAGGGGGAGGTGGGGAGGAAAGGAAAAGAGATGAAAGGAAAAGGAAAATACAAAGCTAGCCTTTTCCTTGGGCTTTATCTTCATTTGTTTATAAGAAAGTTAGATTAGGAAACAGATTAAGGCTTTTAAGTATATCTTTTGTTATTCAATCTTATAATCAATCAAAGGAATGGGTCAAGAAGAGCCAGCCACTCACATCAGTTAGGGTTGGAATGGTAGTTTGAGATACTTCTTGACCTGCAATCCCTATGGTGAAGAGTCTTCTATTGACAAGCAGAATTCTCAGGGTCTGTGTTCCTCTTAGGAATTATTTATCTTTCTATATTCTATATACCAAATCTTAGTAGCCCTGCCAAACAGGAATGGTGATGGCCAAAGCACCAACTACAGAAAACATGTGCTAAGAGGATTACTGTGATTTCTAATCACAACCTAATATTATTAGTGGTAACCCAGGCAATGCACTGGGAGGAACTGCATATACATGGTGCTGTGGAAAGAGCTCTGAAAGCAGAAAGGATGGTTACTTACTGAATGCTGGAATCCTGCACTAGTAGTTGAATACTGAGCAAATTATTTAGTGTCTATGAGCCTCATTTTCCTTATCTTTAAAAAACAAGGAAGGTAAGTAGAAAGTTTCTAGCAAATTTTTTATGAGCTTTGGCAATTTTTATGGACTTATCATCAATTAATTTTCGGGGCTTAAAAAGTTACTAAGAGCGAAGCAGCATAAATGTAACATAAAATTCAGGATCAGAGAAGGAATGGTCTCAGGCAAAATTCTCATTTTAAATAATGCAATACAAGGCTGTTGCTTCGACTCTCTCCCTGATTTAGTTATAATTTAATTTGAAAACCTTGATAATACATTCTGCCATAGGAAAGCTACATGTAAATACATCTGTTCAAATCATACCATAAGAAACCCAGGAAGCTGAAACCCAGGAGTTGTTTAAGAAATGGTTTAAGCCACTGGCAAATTATCATTAGAAAGAATTATTATGTCAAACATCAAAACTGTTATTCCTTGGAAATGTTCTTCAATATTAAAATGAACAAGTTACACGTATCTATTCAAAAGGGTCTTATATTCTGCTACCTGGGGATAAATAATACACTATAGCATTCTGATATTAGATGTACTACAGGAGTCTTAGTGAGGTTTCACTGTGGCTGAGGTAACCAACTGGTACCACTTACCCTCAACACTGTTCCTGTCTAAAATTACCTTTGCCAGGGAACTCCTGAGAGGTCTTAACCGAGGTCTCAACCAAGCTCCTGCCCAAGCATTTTGAAAACTCAAAGAGGATGAGCAAGCCACATCCCAGTCTACAAGCTCTTCCACAGCTAAATCCATGTAGACAGGGACGGACAGCCTCCCAGACAAAAACACCAATCAAGCTCCAGAATTTTCAAAATGAATTACCATTTGCAACCTAGATGTCTAGTTCGTAAAGAACATGGGTCCTTCTTCAATCAATCAATAAAGGAGAATTTTTCCAGAAATTCAGTCCTCATTTGCCTATTATCCAGATCCTGCAAACCACCTAAAGGGAGGTATTTAAAACAGTCATTCCTATAGGTTCTCTAAGTTCTCAGCTTGCAACAGATTAAAGAACTAGAAAAAAGAGACTAAGCTCATTTTCTAGTAAGGTGGCTTTACAAAATTTGAGATTATATATCTTAAGTTTTTATTCAGTTTTTCAATATAAAAAGCTGTACAAACACTTTTCTGCAAGTACCATGTAGACACTGCCTGTTGTGTTTCTCAACATCTCTTATGTAAAGGTACGAATGATATGCTTATTTAAAAATTTGGAAGCAAGAAAAAAGTTATTCAGAACACTTACTTGCTTTATTGTCAGAGAAAAAGAACCTTAAAACCCATCACTTTTTTTCTTGTTCTCTCTGGTTTATGGTCTGAAATCTAAATTTATGGTAAAATGCAAACAGAAATCTTATTTGAGGTCGCTAGCACAATTATTTTTTCTCTATTGCCTTAATCTAACTTTTAGTTTCCTACCATTATTACAAGCTACAGGGAACAGCTTTTCAGAACTGCTTAACTTGTCTACTTGGTTTTAATTAAGTAAATAAATACATCATAGGAAGCATCACATTAGAGAAAGACAATCACACCTGGAATGAGAACACAAGAATTCTAATACTAGCCATTAACACAAAGTAATGGGATCTTTGGCACCTTTCTTAAACTAAACCTTGGGAAAATTGTGAGTCATGCTACCAAATAGATGGTACTTGAAAACACATGTTATAATTACAAAAGTGTAAGTATTATAAAACAAGCATAGAATATGATAAAAGTTTGGAAGAAGGGAAGAAAACATCTCAGTCATAAAAATCAGAGGGGTGGTTTTAAGATGCCTTTGCTCTCTTTTTTAGCTCTGAAATTCCGGAACTGATTTTTAGCTAGGGAGACTAAAATAGGCTTTATGGGATATCTGTGCTAGGTCTGAAAGGCAGGACACCAGATTATACCTTCCAATTTTATGTATAATATATTTAAAGACGTGGCTTAGAATGGCAAGTGGAAAGATGATACAGATGTATATCTACAGAACTTAGATTCTAGAGAAGTCTTCTTCCAGATAAATATTCTGAGGTCTGACATTTGAACTAAGTACTTCACTCACTGGTTCTATACTCACAGAGCTAACCACCAGTTCCACTGCCCCTGATCTGACTCTCCCCATGTAACCTCCCAAACCACCCCCAGAAATAATTAATTTAAAAGATAATTCATATAGCTAAGGAGGTTTTTGTTACAGAATTGTCTGCATATAAAGCTCATAAAATATATTTTACAGAAACCAGTTACATTTTTTAAAGATAAATAGTAATCCAATAAAATTCAAGGTTTGACACTCAGATAATTTTTCAACTTAAAATAAAATTACCTGTAGTAACCCTCCATCATCAAACCGTAGTACTTCTATTATGCTCTCCGACTGAATAAATGCTGTGAAGGAAACAAAACATACTATCACTTTACAGAAACATAAATCTGATTTAAATAAATATCTTTTACCTTAAGGTTAATAAATACAATTATATATTTTAAAAAACATACTGCTTGAGGGTGATGGTTAAAGAGGAAAGTGCAATCGTTCAGGATTTTAGCAACTATAAAATACTATAAAATAAAACAAGACAACCTATTTAGAAAGTAGTTAACAACCTATAGGCTGTGTAAGCCACCTGCCAAATATATTTCTGCCATACTTCCAGAAAGCACAAAACAAATTCAACTAGATGCAGCTGATTATTTTCACCAACAGTTAACTGAAAATATCACAAGCACATGGAAAAGATCATCAAAGGGTTCTATTACCAAAAAAAAGAAAAAAAAAGATAAGCTCTTTTATAGCGATAGTAAGACCTGGAATCAACAGTCAAAAGAGACTTGGAGGGAGAACAGGCAAAGAAAATGGGAAGGGGAGATTATTGCAAAGAAACTACATACAATGCAAAGACAAGATATTTAAAAAGCTCACATACTTTTGTCATATGGTCTGGTTGTTGTACTCACAGGTATTTACCCAACTGATATGAAAACTTATGTCCATACAAAAAGCTGCAAGCAATTCTGTATAGCAGTTCCATTCATAATCACTCTAAACTGGACACAGTCAAGGTGATGTTCTTCAATAGACGAGTAGATAGACAAACTACAGTCCCTCCACAAATGAAATATTATTCAGTGATAAAAAGTAAAATAAAAAGCTACATACTGGGGGCGCCTGGGTGGCTCAGTGAGTTAAAGCCTCTGCCTTCGGCTCAGGTCATGATCTCAGGGTCCTGGGATCAAGCCCCGCATCGGGCTCTCTGCTCAGCAGGGAGCCTGCTTCCCTTCCTCTCTCTCTGCCTGCCTCTCTGCCTACTTGTGATCTCTGTCTGTCAAATAAATAAAATCTTAAAAAAAAAAAGCTACATACTGTTTGATTCCAAGTGTATGACACTCTGGAAAAGGTTATACTACAGAGATGGTAAAAAGACCAATGACTGATATAAGTTTGGGGAGAGGAAAGAAGATATAAGTGAAGCAAAGGAAATCTTTCAGAGCAGTGGAACTATTCTGAAGGACACAGGAATGGAAGCTACACAGCACTATGCATTCATCAAAACAGAACTTTAGAATGAACTTACTGTATGCAATTTAAAAAATCATTTAGGAAACCAGGGGGTCCTGAGATGAAATGAATAAGACAAAATAATTTAACTATATTACAAATATATGAAACCACCTTACTAAAGTGTGGGTTAGAATGGAGAAAGGTGCTGACATGAGTCATGCGAAAGTGAGAATCTGTAAGACTAAAGGTAAAAGCCCAAAAGAAAAAGAAACTGTAAGCACTATACCCTAATTGACAAAGTCATTTCCCATGGGAGCTTGGGTTAACAATTCTCATGTCGTTTCCATGTTTACTGGAACTGAACAATTAAAGACACAGAAAGTGAAAGTCAGGCTTCTCACTACTGGATTAAGAGCGTATGCCAAAGCAAGGGGAACATGCGATCATGATCCATGTGGTACTGAACTGAGTTGGCAACATCAGTATGAACTCATATTTAGTTTAATATAGATGTATAGAAATATTCACGTTATGTATAGAAATATTCATAAATATGTGTATATGAAAGAGTTAGCATACACACATATATTTTCTTGCTTTGTCAGTTGAGAGGGCCTAGAAGTAATGACATCCCAGCAAGTGCTAACCATCCAAAAAAACCCCAAAATACTGTACTGATGAGAATTTGTCAAAGGGATGTAAGAATTAACAGAAAGAGTTCCCATAAAGCCAAACCTGGAACAACCTGAGCAGTACAACAGTGTTGGATTACAGCCCAAAATATAAAATAAATAGCCATGAGTCCATGCTGATATAAATAAATGATTGAATAAATAAATAAATGGGGGAGAAGATACAAGACTCCCAGGCAGAATTCTAAATAATTTATGGATCTAGAAGATGGAGGATAACTCCCCATCTTTAAACAAGTGTGGGATGCACATAGGGACTTCCTTCCAAAAACAGTATGGAAAGGAGGGGAAAAAAGAGTAATTTTACAGTGGAGAAATCTGACAAATGTGACCTCAGTCAGATGATCTAGGTCAACATCCTAAGTGAAATGTCATGTTGACAGTACGTACCCTTCATATGACATAATAAAAATGGTATTTTATCTTTGTGGTCTTCCTCCCCAAATCACATAACCCCAGTCTCATTATGAGAAAAACAACAAATTCCAACCAAGAAACATTCTACAAAATATCTGAGCAGTACTCCTGAAAATTGTCAAAGTCATCAAAAAGAAGTAAAGTCTAAGAGACTGTCACAGACTGGTGCAGTCTAAGCAGATAGGACTACTAGATGTAATATGTTACCTGGGGGCGGATCCTAGAAAAGAAAAAGGAAATTATGTAAAAACTAAGGAAATCTGAATAAAATATGGACTTTAGTTAATAATCATGCATTAATACTGGTTCATTATTTGTTAAAAACAAAAAGGTACCATATTAATGTAAGGTGTTAATAATAGGGGAAAGGGTGGGGAGGATGGAAATTGTGGTATCTTTAAGAGTTTATATAAATCTAAAGCTGTTTTAAAATAAGTTTATTTGGGGGGGCTGCCTGGATGGCTCAATCGGAAGAGCATGTGACTCCTGATCTTGGGACTGCCCACAGCAGGTGTAGAGATTACTAAAACAAACAAACAAACAAACAACTTTAATGAAATAAAAAGTTGACTTTTAAAAAACAACATTGACTGACTCCTCTTTCTTGGTCTTTGAGTATTCGTCAGGGAAGCAGCTTATTATTTTTCCCACATACCTGGCTTTTCCAGCCTGACTAAAGCTGAAAGTCAAGCAGCAAGGTAGGATACCAGCTAACTAGATCACATTACCTAACTGAATAGTATTTCCTGCCTGCCGAGCATCACTTTTCCCTTGTTTTAGGAATCACATCCCAATTTTATTTTGGGGAAGTCCTGTGTCAGTCTGCTCCACTGCTCATTCCCCATCAGTTCTCAATGTAGAGAACACTCCATAAATACTGAGTGCATGAAGGAAATTCCACCTTTTTTTGCTCAGATGCAAGTACCAGTATTTGCATTTGTTGATGCAAATGATCTCTTTCTGGTTTGTTATCTAGTCCTAGCTTGTGGTTAGTTTCAGATCCATACTGTGAAGGTAAAAGACTCTGCCTAGCTCACCCAGGCCATTACCCTCCCTTCCTCTACCACCTTTTAACATAAACTGAAATTTAGATGATCCAGAAAATATCTTTCAGTTACACTCCTGTTGAAGACAGATTTACTGATGTAAGAACACAATGAACTAACAAGAATTAGCTAAAGAGCCAGATGCTCACAATGGAAGAGACAAAAAGTAGGAGCTCCCAGTTGGAAGCTTTCAGTAAGAAAGTACCAGAAACATGATCTATTTGGAGTCTGCTATTAGAGTTATGCTATAATGACTATCACCTAACTTCCCATCATCAAGCTATATCAGACCTTTAGCTAATTGAGGAGAACTTTCCTACATAAAGATAATGACAGAAACATAATTTGGTTGTATTGTATTTTTAATTAGGAGCTTTTTAAAACATGAATTACCTTAGTTGAAAAAATTAGTAACAGCAGCTATTTTATAAAGACCTAAAAGGAAAATACTGTGTCATATACCATCAGTTTCCCTTAAAAGATATAGAAATGAATAGGATTCAACTCAGGCAAAAGTTAAGATATTTCACTTTAAATGGCCAGTTATAAGAATTTCAAATTTTATGCCTAGAAAAATACAACTGACACCAGATAAGTACTTAATCATTTAAAGTGTTAACAGTGTTAGGCTGTGAAATACAAAAAGTAACCTAAGCAAGCCAAATTCCCTTGTTTCTGGATTCAAAACCACAACTTACAGCTATTTCCTCTCCTAAGAACTTTCCCCCTAATTTTGTATTTTAAATAATTCCCAGATTGTCCCAATGTTCCCCAGTTCAAACAGCAACCAGATGTAATAGAAATGAGAATAACATCCAATAATTATCATCACTATATTACTATTAGCCTTCAAACTAAAGCTGTGACACAGACATTAGAGGTTCCATTTTAAAATAAGTAGGCACAATGAGGCTATGCTTGAGGTCACCCAGCAAGAAAAGTGGCTAGAGACAGACTATAAATTTCAGCAAAAACCCAGAATCTATGGTTCTAAACCTATCACTACTTACAAAGTAAATTTGACATTATGATTTAATGGTACCTTGAAGCAACCTAATTTCTAAAATTAGGCATATATTTCCAATAACAAGTGAGGAAAGAAGGAAGGGATTTATATTTCTGGCTTTTATGATTTTGCAGGCATTAACTCTGTGAACCTGGGCTCCATAAGATGTACTTTAAGGTCCCTGTGATCCGCCCACATTCCCATGATGTCTGAGAGGAACAAAGACATTTCCGTACAGTGTAAAAATCTCCATATGTCGATCTTTAATCACTTTCAAAACAGAAGTTTAGAAATTGAGTTTGTCTACTTCCCTATTTCATTTAGTAATGAATGACACAAGCAAAATACCTTTGCTTTAAAGGCAAATTTTCCTCTACTATAATTTCTTTCTTTTAGCTAGAGATTTCTTTTCCTGAATGTTACAATCTGCCTGTTTTCACACATCTTCGGAAATAATTGATGAAAACAATGAATATAAATAAGCAGTAGAAATATGTGTCATATGGGTGTGTGTGTGTGTGCGTGCATGTGTATGTATACCAGGCACTGGAATATCTAGGCTGTCACCACTGATTCTCTACCTTCTAGCCTTCATGGTCTCCTTACCCATAGGGAAGGAGGTTGGGCTAGTTAAGTAAGTGACTTTTTTTTAATAACCAGGAAGCAAAGAAAGGGCCACACAGACAGGACTTGGAAGGGCTCAAATCCTGTGTCAAACAACCACCCTGCCTGGAATATTCTTCTCCTGGCTAGTGTCTTCTCCTTCAAGTCTCTCCCAGAACACCATCCCTGAGCCAGGCTTCCCATGACTGTTTCAAGCAGCTCTCCGTCATCCTCTATCATCTGCCCTATTCTAACTCATCACTTGTTCCTGGTTTGCTTGTCATCTAGCACAAAGTCTGAAAAACGGCAGATAAAAAAAACTGGTTAAAATAATGGCATTATTATTTCAGAATTCATCATTATTAATGATATTATCTTTTACAGTTACACTTGCTCAGGATTTTATTTCAACATATGATCATTAACAAAAATTTTTAAACATTCTGGACTAGATTTGTGTGAGTCCCTTCTACCTGTAAAGATACCCTGACTGAAACCTTGTTTCTCCCCCTCATTAATTTTCTTATCTGAAAGATGTAATATACATCTAAGTTATCTTCTTCCCACATTAAAAGTACAAAGGAATTTATATATGTCAAATTCTAATTTTACCAAGATCACTCAATATTACCAACCCCTTAAAAAGGCTGTGTCCATGTTATTTACTCCAAATCAAAATATAGATTTATGCAACTCAGATGTGCCAGATATACACCACATATCCAAAGAGGTGTGGCACATATATTTTCAAAATTAACTTCACAGTTATGATAAAATACCATAATTAATTTTCATTTCATCCTGAAATGCTTAATTTATATAAAATGATCAATAAACTTAAGTTTTAAAATGAATGTCTGAGAACCACCAACTACTCTAAATAAGCAACAGAAAATCACTAATACACTGAAGCATATCCTACTATGTTCCCCCTTCCCAGCACAAGCAGGGATTAGGGGGAGCACTAGAGGCACTATACAAAACAAGCAGATCAAAATAATAATATAAAGGCTCTTAAACTATTCTGCAACCATAGCTCACAAAAGGATCTCTGTGATAAACCTAAACAGGCTGACTGCCTGCTAAAACAAAAAATTTAAATGGTATCCAAACATAATAGAATCAACCCAAGTGTCCACCAACAGATGAGTGAACAAAACCAGATATATAAATACAATGGAATATTATTCAGCAATATGGCTGCAAACACGGATGGACCTTGAAAATATTATGCTAAGTGAAATACATCAGACCCAAAAGGACTAATATTGTGATTCCACTTAAATGAAATATTTAATATAGGCAAATTCACTGAGACAGTAAATACATCAGAGGTTACCAGGGGATGAAGTAAGGGGGAGTGGGAGTTGTTGCTTAATTGTTACTGAGTCTCTGTCTGGGATGATGAAAAAGTTTTGAATAGATAATGGTAATGGTGGCACAACAGTGAATATAATTAATGTTACTCTATAAAAATAATCGTGAAGTTTGTGTTACATATGTGTTAATTTTTTTTTAAGTCCTGCAGACAATTAAAAAAAAAAAACAAAAAAAACTACACACTACATCTCATTAACTTGGACCAAAAAACAAAACACAAAAACACAACAAACTATTAACAAATTGAATCCAGCAATGTATAAAAAAATTACACATCATGACCAATGAGATTTATTTAAGTTGTTTTTAAGATTTAAGCCAGTCTTGTACAATCTATTTAATTTACCACCATCAAGATGCTACAGAAGAAAAATTACTTGACCATACTGACTGAAACAGAAAGTGTACTTTTGACAAAACCCAACACACACTCATAACAAAAACTCTCAACAAGATCGGAGAAAAGTAGACCTACCTCAACCTTCAGGTAATACCTTACTTAATGGTTAAAGAATGAGACTGGGAACATCAGAGATGTGGCTCTTGCCATTCTTAACACAATACCAGAAGTTCTAGTCACTACAACAAAGCAAGAAAAAGAAAAACCTATACACTGGAAAAGAAATAACACTATCTCTATTTGCAGGTTACATAATTATCTATATAAAAATCCCAATGACTCAAAAGCAAACAAATAAAAAACCTAATAAGCAAATTTAGCAAAGTTGCAGAATAAAGGTCAAATCCCAAAAATCAACTGCATTTCTACATATTAAAAACAAACATATGGAAACCAAAATTAAAACCACCATACCATTTATAAATACATGAAATAATTAGATATTAAATCTAAGATAACAAGTACAGAATAATATACCTAAATACACTAAATGCCAATGAAAAAAAATCTTAAAAAGACCAAAATAAATGTGGAGGTATACCATGTTCATGGATTAGAAGAGTCAAAATAGTAAAGATGTCAATTCTCCCCACACCAACCTATAGATATAACACAAATCCTATGAAAATACCAGGATGATTGTTTGCAGACTAAAACAAGCATATTTTAAAAATTAGATGGAAAGGCATAAACCCAAGAATTGCTAAAACAATCTTCAAAAATAAGAATGAAGTGGGAGGAATCACTCTAACAGATATTATATCTTATAATACCTATATCATTAGAGCACGCTATTGTGGACAAATAGACATATAAACCACTTGGACAAAAAAAAAAAAACCCTAGAAGTAGACCCAAACGAATATCCCCACCTGATTTTGACAAAACTACAAAAGCAATTCAGTGGACAAAGTACAACTTTTCCAAAACACACACACAAACAAAAAAGCAACTAGACATCCATAGGCAAGAACCAAAAAACCTTAATCTCACTTCTTTACAAAAACTAACTCAAAAGGGATCATGGATCTAAAATGCAAAACTGTGACACCTTAAAAAAATAATGAGAAAATCTTGAAGATCCAAGGCTAGGAAGAGTTGTTAGAATTGACACCAGAATCACAATTCAGGAAAGATAAAACTTAAAAACTGTACCTCATCAAAATCTAGAACTATTACCCTCCAGTGACCCTGTTAAGACAAGGGCAAAAACTACAGAAGGTAAAAATAGGGTGGATATTTGTGTAAACATATATCCAACAAAGGGACAGAATCTAGAATATACAAACAACTCTTAAAACTGAAGAAATAATCCAATTAGAAAAGAGGCAAAAGAGAGAAACAGACATTTCACCAAAATAAGTATTAAGATGGCAAAATGAGTGCAAGAAAAGGCATGCAACATCATTAGCCAACAGGGAAATGCAAACTAACACCACATTATCAGAATGGCAAAAATTAAACTCATCTATCAGAATGTCAGTACCCAAGTCATGATAGTGTAGCATTCTTTCACAAGATGTTGCCATTGAGACAATCTAGGTAGCCTGAGGTGATGGATAAAAGGCCAAACGATAACCTAACACTAGAGCTTTTTAAAAGGAAAAGTTGGGAATGAGATGTCCACATGGGCTTTAAAAAGCTATGGCATCTTGGGTCACCTGAGTGGCTCTGTTGGTTAAGTGTCCACCCTCTTCTTCGGTGGTGATCCCAAGGTCCTGGGATCAATTCCAGTAGAGATTCTTGCTCAGTAGGGAGCCTGCTTCTCCCTCTGCTTCTGCCCCTACCCCTTGCTTGTCTCTCCCAAATAAATAAAATCTTAAAAAACCAAAAACCAGAAAGCTATAACATCTTCTAAGCAATCTAGAAGGCCATGTGCAAGGCGGCTGTACATATACTCAGAAAAGACCTGAAGGCCTAAATGCTCTCATACCTGACTGACCCTGACTGAGCCTGTGTGTGAGCAGGATGCGAAGGCTAAGGCCTAATGGTCAACTGCCTGGATAGTGAACATGTGCTGCAAGAGCCTCTCAGCAGAGACTGAGAGAATTACTCATTCCAGGCATTTAAGGCAACCTCTGTTCAATTTACTGGCTGACCATAAGACTAACCAAGCCAACTGCACTGACCATTTATGACAAATAAGAGATTTAAAAGAATTAGTTCAGAAAAGACAAAAGAAACAAAAAGCAACAACAACAAACCTGAGGAGGGGAAAAATCTGATTGTCAGTTGCCACATTACATATTACTTTAAATGTCCAGTTCTCAATATAAAGTTGAAAGGCAAATGTATGGCCCATACAAAGGAGAAGGGATATTCAATAGAAAGTGCTGCTGAAAAAGCCCAGATGTTGGAATTATTAAACACTTTAAGTCAGCTGTATTAAAAATGTTCAAAGAATTAAAGGAAACCATGGGTAAAGAACTAAAAGAAAGTATGAAAATGATGTCCCACAGAGAATATTAATAAGGAAAATGAATCTGTTAGAAAATCAAACTAAAAAGTGCAGTAATTGAAATTCCCTAGTTTTTAGTGAACTATTATAAGCAATTTAAAAGGGGGGGGGATGTGGCCTATACACAGGGAAAAAATACAGTGGATAGAAACTGTCCCTAAGGAAGTCCAGACATAGGACTTATTAGGAAAAAATGTTCCATAAACTACTGTAAGTATGTTAGAAACAAAGGAAAATATATGCAAAAAAAAAAAAAAAAACCCTAAAGGAAAACAGGACAATGTTGTCTCACCAAATAGAAAACATGGAATAAAATTAGAAACCAATAACGCGGTATAACTAAGGAAACTCAGAAAGTACGTGGAAATCAAAAAACAATCCTATGAATGGATAAAGAAGATGTGATACATACACACACATGCAATGGAATTACTTGCCATAAAAAAGAATGAAATCTTGCCATTTGCAACAATGTGGATGGAGATAGAGTATTGTGCTAAACAAAATAATTCAGAGAAAGACAAATACCCTATGATTTCACTCCTATGTGGAAGGTAAGAAATGAAACAAATGAACAAAGAGGAAAAGAAGAGAGGCAAACCAAGAAACACACTCTTTAACTATAGAGAATGAAGTGATTAGCAGAAGGGAGGTGGGGAGGGGGATGGGTTAAATAGGCAATGGGTATTAAAGAGGGCACCTGTGATGAGCACTAGGTGTTGTATGTAAATGATAAACCATTAATTTCTACAACTGAAACTAATATTGCACTGTATGTTAACTAGCTGAAATTTAAATAAATACTTGGAAGAAAAAAAAATCCTAAATAACTAATGTGTCAAATAAGAAATCAGAAGAAAAATTAGAAAATATATTTTGAAAGAAACAAAAAGCAAGGCACAAAATACCAAAACTTCCAAAATGCAGGGAAAATAGTGCTTAGAAGAAAATTGATAGCTGTTCTGTGTCTCTATTAAAATTAAACAAAGATCTCAAATAGCCTAACCTACCATCTTAAGAAATTAGAAAAAGAGCAAACCAAGCCCAACCTAAGTAGAAAGAAGAAAATAATACAAGTTAGAGTGAAAATAAGTAAAATTGAGAAAAGAGAAATTAATGGAACAAAAATATGGTTCTTTTGAAAACATCAAAATTGACAGATTTTTAGCTTAGGCTGACAAACAAAAAATTCATGAATGAAACAGGGAATATGACTGCTGACCTAACAGAAATAAAAAAGAACCTTACAGAGAAATAATTATAGAAGAGTAACTAGTAACAACTACACACTAACAACTTAGCCCATATGAAATGAACAAATAAATACCTAGAAAGACACAAACTACTAAAATTAACTGAAGAATAAACAGAAAATCTGAATGGACTTATAACAAGAGGTTGAATTAGTAATCAAAACATCTTCCTACAAAGAAAAGCTTAGGGACATATAGTTTCACTGATGAATTTTACCAAATGTTTAAAGAATTAACAACAATATTTCACAAACTCCTCCAAATTTTAACAGAGAAGGAAACAGTTCCCAACTTTTTCTATGAGGCCTTAATACTCTGAAACCAAAAATCAGATAAAGCCATCACAAGAAAAGAAACTATAGACCAATATCCCTTATGAATATGGATACTGAGTTCTCAACAAAATACAGCAAGCCACATCCAGCAACATATGCAGAAGATAATCTAAATAAATGGGAAGACATTTGGTGTTAAAAGTTTGTAAAACTTAAAAATGCTGAGATTGCTATATTCCCCCCAACTGCTTGCTTTTTTCTAAATTGATAATTTGACCCTAAAATTCTTAAGAAAATGCAAGGGACCCATAATAGCTAAAACCATCTTGAAAAAGAACATAGTGGAGGACTCACATTTCTTGATTTCAAAACTTACTGCAAAGCTACACTAGTCAAGACAGTGTGGTAGTAGGAATAAAGATAAATGTATAGATTAATGGAATAGAACTGAGAGTCCAGAAAGATCAATCACATTTATGAGCAATCGATTTATGAAGGAGTGCCAAGGAAATCAGGGGAGCAAAGGATGGTCTTTTCAACAAACAATGTCGGGAAAACTGACTAACTGCATGCAAAAAAATGAAGCTGGACTCTACCTCACACCACATGCAAAAAGTAACTCTAAATGGATCAAAGACCTGAGTGTAAGTGCTATAAAACCCTTAGAAGATAATAAGTGAAGTCTTCCCCATGTTGGATTAGGCAATATTTTTCATCTAAGATAGCTAAGCAATCAAAGACAAATATAGACACACTGGACCTCAGAATAAAAGCCTTTGTGTTTCAAAGGGCACAATAAGATAACCCACAGAATGGGAAATTTTTGCAAATGATACATCTTTTAAGGATATGTACACAGACTACATACAGAGAACATAAACAACTCAATTAAAAAAAAAAGACAAATATCCTAATTTTAAAAAATGGACAAGGAATCTGAATAAACATTACTTCAAAAAAAAAGGGGGGGGGGAGGAATAGCCAATAAACACATGAAAAGACACTCAAGAACAGTCCTCAGAGAAATACAAATCAAAACCAAAGTAAGAAATAAGATACCACTTCACACATTCTAGGATGGCTATAATCAAAAAGGTATACAGTAACAGGCATTGGCGAAGATGTGGAGAAACTGGAAACCAGTAAGCTGCTGGTGGAAGTAAAAAAATGGAGCAGCTACTTTTAAAAACAGTTTGACAGTTATTCAAATAATAGGTGAATCTGGGTGAAGGAATGTGAGTATTCTTAATTCTGTTTTGATTCTTAGAAATTTTCCAAAAGTTTGAAAATATTCCAAATAAGAAGTTTAAAATATAAATATTTACACAAGACTTATAAAATTTTGGATGTTTAAACATGTTTACTCTTTTAAAAAGCCATGTATCATGCTACAGTAAATGTCCACTTGGAAATAGTGGTTACAGAGGTGTTTGGTATATTTACCAATAATAAACCACTCAAGTGTCTGTGACTACAAGTGGTATTATAGCCATCTTAAAACTGCCTTTAAAATAATATGCCAACTCACCTACTGTATAGGGATTTTATCTTGTATGTACTTCCACTATGCAATCACCTAAGACATATAGCATATGTAGATAACATCTACACTGCATCCATATATACATAATACATAACATCACATTTCGACTATTTAGATAAGTAATCATCCACATCTTATCAATATAGTTTTTAATCGCACATGCCCAAAGAAATGACCAACATAAGAAATTAGAAAATGAAGAGCAAGTTAAGCCTAAAATAGAAGAAAATAAAAAATACAAATCAATGAAATAGCAGAAAATAAAGAAGAACCAAAGAAATCAAAAGCTTAAAATGTTTGAAAAGATGAATAAAATTGATAAATCTCTAGCCATACTAGTCAGCAGAAGTCACATATTATAAATGAAAGAAATGAGAGAGACTGGACACAACTACACTTTCTTTAAACAAAAGGCTAATAAGGGAGCATCATTAATAATTCTGTTAATTTAGTCAACAATTCAGATTATGAGATTGACAAATTCTTTCAAAAATTCAAAATGCCAAAGATCAGTCAAGAAAAAATAGCTAACTTGAATAGCCCTAGATGTATAAAATGAATTATTCTCCAGTTAAAAATCTCACAAAGAAATCTCTAGGCCCAGATAGATTAACTGATGAATTTTCCTAAATATTTAAGAAAAAAAAATGCCAATTTAACACCAACTCTCCTAAATATAGAAAAGGAGAACTTTCTAACCATTTTATGAAGCCAGAATTACTGATACAAAAAACATACACTTTAATGGAAAAACTACAGACAATATCTTTCATTCTTATATATGAAAAAATTCTTTAAAAAATTCTTATTAAAATTTAAGCAAATGTAATCCATTAGTATACAAAGAGGACAAATACATCATGACTATGTACAATTTATCCCTACCATGTTGGTTTAACATCCAAAATAATAATAATAATGATAATAATAATAGTGTAATCTAACTTATAAGACTAAAAAAACCAAAAAAGCAGGCATCTCAAAAGATGCAAGAAAGGCATAGGATTAAAATTCAACATACTTCCATGATAAAAAGATCTTGGGAACGTAGGAAACAAGAAGAACTTTCTTACACTAATAAAAATTATGTACCAAAGTCAAAGCTAATGCCATACTAAATGGTGAAAGACAAAATACTTTCCCTCTAAGATCAGAACAAAGTTAAGGATGTTTCCTCTCATTACTCCTATTCAACATATTGAAAGTTTAGCCAAACCAAGAAGAAAAAGAAAAGTATATAGAGTGGAAAAGAGAAAGTGAAATTGTCTTTATATACAGATATCATCATATTCAAAGCAGAAAAGCTCAGAAATCCACAAAAATCCTACCAGAATAAGATTAGCAAAGTGGCGGGATATGATAGCAACATACAAAAACCAACTATATTTCTAATACTAGCAAGAAACAATTAGAAACTAAAATTAAAACCACTTACAATATCATCAAGATATATGAAAAGGAATATATTTGACAAAACATGGCTGGGAGAAATGAAAGAATACCTAAATAAATGGAAAAATGTACCATGCTCGTGAATCAAAAGACATTTTTTTTTAAAGATTTATTTATTTATTTGACAGAGAGAGATCACAAGTAGGCAGAGAGGCAGGCAAAGAGAGAGAGGGAGGGAAGCAGGCTTCCCGCCGAGCAGAGAGCCCGATGCGGGACTCGATCCCAGGACCCTGAGACCATGACCTGAGCCGAAGGCAGAGGCTTAACCCACTGAGCCACCCAGGCGCCCCAGACTTTTTATTTTTTTATTTTTTAAGATTTATTCATTTTAGAGAGAAAGCACATAAGTGGGACAGAGGGAGGAGGAAAGAGAATTCCAAGCTGACTCTGCCCTGAGCAGAGAGCCTGATGTGGAGCTCAATCTCACAACTCCAAGATCACACAACCTGAGCTGCAACCAAGAGTTAGATGCTCAACTGACTGCACCACTCAGTTGCCCCAAAAGACTCAATATTGTTAAGACACCAATTCTACCCTGACTGAGATATTCTGTGCAATACTAATGAAAATCTCAGCAGACCTTTTTGTAGAAATTTCAAAATGATTCTAAAATATATAAAGAAAAGCAAACAACCCAAAGTTTAAGTAAAGATAGTTTTGAAAAAGAAAATAAGCATTGGAGGTGTGCCTGGGTGGCTCAGTGGGTTAAAGCCTCTGCCTTCAGCTCAGGTCATGATCTCAGGGTCCTGGGATCAAGCCCCGCATCGGGCTCTCTGCTCTGCAGGGAGCCTGCTTCCTCCTCTCTCTCTGCCTGCCTCTCTGCCTACTTGTGATCTCTATCTGTCAAATAAATAAATAAAATCTTAAAAAAAAAAAAAGCATTGGAGGACTTAGCACCTGATTTCAAGACCTAAAGCCATTGTAATCAACTCAGTAGAATATTGACACAAGACAGCAGATAAATGGAATAGAACAGAAATTTCAGAAATAGACCCCCATATATATGGTCAATGGATTCTGACAAAGGTATCAAGGCAATTCAATTTCTCTAAACAATGCTGGTACAACTATATAGTCATATGGGAAAGGGGAAAAAAGAACCTCAACACCTCAACACTTAAAAAAATGAACCTGAAATGAATGATAGAACTTAATGTTAAGAGCTAAAACTCCAAAACTGCTAGAGATCAACATAGAAAATTTTAGTGACCTTGGGTTTGGCAAAGATTTCTTAAGTAGGATATAAAAAATCATTAACTATAGGGGCACCTGGGTGGCTCAGTGGGTTGGGGCCTCTGCCTTCGGCTCAGGTCATGATCTCAAGGTCTTGGGATCGAGCCCCACATCAGGATCTCTGCTCAGTGGGGAGCCTGCTTCTCCCTCTCTCTCTCTGCCTGCCTCTCTTCCTACTTGTGATCTCTGCCTGTCAAAATAATTAAATAAAAATTAAAAAAAAAAACACTACAGTGTCTCCTGTATAAAAAAAAACATTAACTATATATAACTATATATAACTATATATAAATACAAAAAGATGCATCTCACTTAATTTTGTTTTTAAACTTTTCTTTAAAAGATGCTGTTACAAAAGTAAAAATAGAAGACAGACTGGAAATAAATACTTGACAAAAAATTTACTGGACAATGGATTTGTGTCCAGAATACGTAAAGAGCTCCTGCAATTAAATTTTAAGAAAACAACACAATTTTTTAAACACGCAAAGATTTAAACAAACGTCCAAGCAAAGATACTATGCATGGTCCAGGGGGAAAAAAGCATATGAAAATATGGTCAAAATTCTCATTCAAGAAAAACAAATTAGAGGGCACCGGGGTCGGTCAGTGGGTTAAGCCTCTGGCTTCGGCTCAGGTTAGGATCTCAGAGTCTTGGGATTGAGCCCCACGTGGGGCTCTCTGCTCAGTGGGTAGCCTGCTTCCCCCTCTCTCTCTGCCTGCCTCTCTGCCTGCTTATGATCTCTCTCTCACTGTCCAATAATAAATAAAATCTTAAAAAAAAAAAGAAAAAACAAATTAGAAACACAATGAGGATACCAATACATAACCCACTGAAATGACTAAAGTTAAAATTAAAATTTCTTAACATACCAAATGTTGGCAAGGATGTGGAGAAACTAGAAGTCTAACACACTGCTGATGGAAATATCAAATGATGCAACCACTTTGGAAAACAGGTTAGTGTAGCTTTTTTTTTTTTTTTAAGATTTTATTACGTATTTATTTGAAAAAAAAGACAGCATGAGCAGCGGGGAGGAACAAGGGGAATGGGAGAAGCAGACTCCGTGCTGAGCAGAGAGCCCAACACAGGACTTGATCCCAGGACCCTGAGATCATGACCTGACCTGAAGGTAGACGCTTAATCAGCTGAACCACTCAGGTGCCCAGGTTAGCAGTTTCTTAAAGTTGCATCATGCTCCAGACATTCTACTCCTAGATATTTACCCAGAAGAAAATGAAACACATGTGCATACAAAGATTTGTGGATGAGTATTATATGAAGACTTATATGGAATAGCTCTAAAGAGGAAATTACCCACATTCCCATCAATGAGTGCATGAATAAACAAATTGTAGTATGACCACACAATGGAATACTATTCACCATTAAAAAGAAACAAACTATTAAAACATAAAATATCATGAATGAATCTCAAAATAATTATGCTGAGTAAAAGAAGGCAGACAAAAATACATACTATATGGATCTGTTTATATAAAATTTTAGAATATACACACTGATCTATAATAACAGAAAGCAAAAGGGTCTAAAGGAGTGGGAAATAGATTACAAAAGGTCACAAAGAAACTTAAGTAGGAGGGTGCATAATGTTCATTATCTTTAGTGTGGTGATAGTTTCACCTGTTCATACATGGGTTGAAACTCAAACTGCACATTTTAAATTTGTACGGCTTACTATACATCAATTTACTGTAACAAACCTTCCTGTAAAAAGTCAAAATTCCTTTCTGTATTCTACACATGGTTTGTTTCTTTGGTTCTTTTTATACAACAGTATTTGAAGGATTCCAAATCACACTTCATCTTAACTATATGGAGGGTTTTCTTCGTAAGTATAACCTTGTCTTATTCCTTGCACCTGCATACTCAACTAGCCTATTACATTGAAATATTTCCCCTCAGAAATACGTAACTTTCATGTGATGATGATGGCTATCAATCTCATTAAGCTAAACAGAATCTTGTAGAATATCCAAAATTTTAACACAAATGAGACAGACAAATAAACGCCTATCAAACCAATATTTAACCATAGCATTAAAGCAGTAAATGGGTGGGGCACCTAGGTGGCTCAGTTGGTTAAGAAGCTGACTCTTGATTTTGGCTCAGGTCATGACCTCAAGGTCCCCTACACTGGGCTCCTGCTCAGCAGGAAGTCTACTTGGGGATTCTCTCTCCCTCCCCCCGCTGCCGCTCCCCCACCCTGCATGCGCACATGTGCTCTAACAAATAAATACATCCTTTAAAAATATAAAGCAGTAAATGGGAAAAAGGAGTTCCCAGTGAAAAATACTGGCAAAGATTTGTATTCTACATTTTCATCTAGATGGCAATTATAAAGTATATACATATATAAAAATGTAAAAAGCCGTATTTAAGGATGTATATTCTTTAATGAATGAATATAAGTTATGCTTCAATTAAAAAATTTAGTCAACATTTGAGGGTACCAGTTCTATAGCTCACAGACATTCCTACCTTATCCCAAACATGTCTCTGTGGCTTTGGAGCCCCAGTCCTCTCTCCAGTATGCTCTGAGCCCACATCCCTAAACCTCCTATCCCTCTTGGTACCCCTCCAGACTCCAGTGTTTACTTTACTCCAGTAAAGACCATCAGGCAAGGGCCTCTCTACAGAATATTCTTGCTCAGGTGGTAACAGACTGGGGATGCAGTAAATCTCAGCAACCTTGCAGAAATACTGTTTGACATTTTTTTTTTTTTTTTAAACATTAAGGGTACCTTAGAAATCTCACAGAAGCCGAATGAGTTCAGAGCCAGTACTAGGACATCAGTTTGCTGATTCCTAGAGCCCCGTATTTACACATCTATATCCTAATTTATTAGCTCAGATTCCAAACTAGTCTTTTACACAACGCAATTAAAAACTACTCAGTTGTAAACCTGTAACCAAAGATAACTAAAATTTGAGCCAATAAATTCAAAAAGAGGAATTAACTTTATGAGACACTAATGTCATCATATCAGCCTAAATTTACTATAGAGGGAAGTACAGTGAACTAGGACATAGCCAACAAACCAAGAGGAACTCATTTCCTAGAGAACATAGTTTTAGGATTTACCAGAGTAGCCCATTTTAAAATTAAAATGACTGACCAATAAGAATGGAACCAAAGAGGGGCGCCTGGGTGGCTCAGTCGGTTAAGCATCTGCTGTCAGTTCAGGTCAGGATCCCGGAGTGTCAGAACTGAGCCCATCATTGGGCTCCCTGCTTAGCAGGGAGTGTGCTTCTCCCTCTGCGCCTTACCCTGTTCTCACTCTTTCTCTCTCAAATAAATTAATAACTTCTTTAAAAAGGTAAAAAAAAAAAAAAAAAAGGAATGGAACCAAAGGGATACAAATAAACCAACAACTCAAGTGATGGTGGAGACTCACATTAAATACCATCTGACATATTTTAAATGGCAAAATTCCCTTTGATTACGTGAAATTGATCTAAAGTGGTTAGAAAAACATGGTCTCATTTAAATTTGGCATGTAGGTTCTGGTCTACTTTTGTGGCCAATAGTTCCAAAGCCAATTTAGTTTTATAACAAGCCTTTGTAATGCTATGCTTAACTGTTTCATTCTTCTAGCCCTGCCTGAGCTCCCAATGGGTAACTTCTGGGGACATAAAGGGGTGGAAGGCACTTCCTTTGGTCCCCATGGTATGATTACATGACTGGGTGGAGGAATGCCAGGCCCGTGGGTGAAAAGTATTTATTGTGGCCTGTTCTCTTGGTCATCCCACTGGTGAGTGAGCTTCCCGTTCTCTCTCTATTGCCGTGGACAGACCAGGATTATCGATGTCGTTGGGTAAATATCTCATTGCTAGGTCCCCTTTCCTGGTTTTTCTGTTTGTCTATGTCTGTTGACAATTCTAAGTTTTAGGCCCCTCCAGTATGGGATATATAGAAAACAAAAAGAAAATACAGGGAATCTACCATAGTGTCATCCTTCAAGTCCTAAAGTCCCTAGCCAGTCCACCTTCTTTCTACCTTTCAGAATCTTTTAGTGTTTGTCTATTAAGTTGTTTCCAAGGTATTTCGTTTTATTTAGAGGTGAGGAACAGTGAAAAGTAAGCCTATGCCATCCCACTAAACCTAAAAAAGTAAATGCTTGGTAAAATAAAGATTTAAATTGACCCAGAGTCTCCTAACAGACAACATGTTCAAATACAATAGGAAATGACTCATTACAACACAGGACCACACAATGTAAATGAGAAAAGACAATCAACTGGAGCCAAAACTAAGATAAATCCAATGTCGGAACTGACAAAGATTTTAAAGCTGCATAATATTAAAAAAGTAAATAAAAATGCATAAGATTGTTTCAATAAGTAGTTACAAATTCCTTTGAGAAAAATGAAAAATACAAACCTCAGTTAAGAAATGTAAGTTTAGGGTGGGGGGATGAGGTAGTTGGGTGATGGCCATTAAGGAGGGCACATGGTATGATGAACACTGGGTGTTTATACCCAACTGATGAATTGTAGTGATGAACACTACATCTGAAACTAATGATGTACTATATGTTGGCTAACTGAATTTAAATAATAATAATTTAAAAAGAAGTACGTTATAAAAAATGTCAATTATAAAACTGAAGGCTCTTAACTGAAAATTAAGGAATTAAAAATAAGATTCTGTAAGATCAAAAACTCCCCAAATTTGGTGAAAGATATAAACCTACAAAACAAATCCCAGGCAGGATAAACCCAAAGTTCATGCCAGGACATGTCACAAGTAAACTGCCAAAAACTAGACAAAAAGTCTTAAAAGCAACCTATGAGAAATGACATATTACCTACAGCAGAACAGCAATTCTTAGGGCAGTGGATTTCTCATCTGAAACCACGAAGGCCTGAAGGAAGCAGCACATTTCGTAAGTGCTGAAAATACAAGAACTGTCAATTGTGAATTCTACATCGAGCAAACCATACTTCAGGAAAGGCAGAAAAATTAAAATATTATCAGATGAAAAGAACCTAAATACTTCATCACTACCATGCCTACCCCTAAAGAATGGCTAAGAAAACCTCCCCCAAAAGAAAGGAAATGATAAAAACAGATTTGGAAACAAAAATAAAGAAAGAGGAAAAAAAAATAAAGAAAGAGATTTTAAAAACAGGGATAAATACAATAGACTATCTTTCCTCATAAGTTTCTTAACTCATACTTGATGGGTGAGACAAAATTATAACAACATCTGTTGTGTTCAATGTATGGACAGGAAATGCTTCTATCTACCTACCTACCTACCTACCTACCCACCTAAGTAGGCTCCAGGCCTAGCATGGAGCCCAATGCAGGGCTTGAACTCATGACCTTGAGATCAAGATTTGAGCTGAGATCAAGAGTCAGATTGCTTAACAGACTGAGTTACCCAGGTGCCAGCAGAAATTATATTTTAAAAGATGAGGAGGGCAATGGTATCTTAATGAAAGCAAGGTTTTGGGGCACCTGGCTAGCTTGGTCATACAGCTTGCAGCTCTTGATCTCAGGGTCATGAGTTCAAGCCCTGTGCTGAGCATGAACTTATGTAAGGGAAAAAAAAAAAAGGGAAGGTTTTAATACTACAAACCAGTAAAACCTTGATATGAATAGGCTGTGATGAGTTACAAATGGTAGTGTTATGTGCAGAACAACTACTAGGAAAAATATACAAAAGCAATACTTAAAAACAATATAAATAAAACAAGATGGAATCCTTCAAAAAAGGATTCTTTTAGGGGATCCTGAGTGCCTCAGTTGGTTAAGCATCTGCCTTCAGTTCAGGTCATGATCCCAGGGTCCTGGGATAGAGCCCTGTATCAGACTCCCTGTTTGGCAGGGACTCTGCTTCTCCCTCTCCCTCTAACCCTCCCTCGTGCTCTCACTCACTCTACCTTTCCCTCAAATGAATAAATAATATTTTAAAAATAACAGTAATTGTAACTGTATTAACAACAACTAAAGGATTCTTTTAAAAAAGAAGAGCAAAATAAAACCAAAGAAAGTAGAAAGAAGGAAATAATATAAATAATAACAAAAATCCATGAAACTGAAAACAGGAAAATAACAGAAAAAGAACACCAAAATCTACTTCTTTGGAAAAAAAAAATCAACAAAATTAATAATCGTCCAACAAGACGAACTAAAAGGAAAAGACAGAAATCACCAATACCAGGAATGGAGCAGGGGACAGCACTATAACCGCTACAGCCATTAAAAGATTAATAAGAGAATACAATGAACAACTTCATTCTCATAAATCTGACAACTTAAAAAAATTGAACACTTCCTGAAAAACCACAAAATACCAAAGCTCAACCAAGAAGCAGAAGGCCAGTATACATTTATAGTAATTAAAAACAATGAATTTGGAAGATCTCCCCCAAAAGAAATCCTTAGGCACAGATGACTTTACTGAAGATCTTTATCAAACATTTAAAGAAGAAACAGCACCAATTCTACTTAAACTATCCCTGAAAATAGAAGATAGGAATACTTCCCAACTCTACGATGTTAATACTACCCTGATACTAAAGCCAGACAAAAACACGACAAAAATTTTTTTAGAACTCTAGGCCAATATACCTCATTAACTTAGATATAAAAACCCTCAACAAAAAACTAGCAAACTGAATTTAGTAATGTAAAAAAGGAACTATACACCATGACTGATTAGGATTTATTCAGCATATGAAAGACTGACTCAAATATCTAAAAATCAATGGAATCTACTATAGATAAATTAAAAAAAAAACCCTGCATGATCTAAACAAATGATGCAGAAAAAGCTTTTCACAAAATCCAACACACATTCGTGATACAAATTCTCAACAAAGAACAAAACGGAATTTCCTTTACTCTATAAAAGAGCATCTGCTAACATCGTCATTAATAGCGAATGAATGATAGCCCCCCAAAACAGGGGAAAAGGTGAGGATATTGCTTTCACAACAGTATTAGAAATTTTAGCTGCTGCAGTACGAAAAATAAAATGTATAGAGAAGGAAGGGGAAAAAAACCTGTCTCTATTTGCTGACAGCATGACGGTTTATGTAGAAAACTCAAAGGAATCTATAAAAAACACCCAAACTCCTAGAATAAGTGAGTTCAGTAGGGTAATAAGATATAACCCCAATATCAATCATATTTCTATATACTAACAATGAACATGTGGAAACCAAAATTTGAAACAAAATACCATTTACAATCAACTCCCCCCAAATAAATATTTAGGTATACACTTAACAAAATATATATAGGATCTATATGCTGAAAATTACAAAATGCTGATTTGGGGAAAAAAAAAGACTTAAGTAAATGAACATGCATACTGTATTGATGAATTGGAGTTTTCAATGTAGTATAAATGTCAATTCTCCCAAATTAGTATACAGATTTAATGCAATTCCTACAAATATCTTGGCAAGGTATTTTATAGACACAGACAACCTTATTCTAAAATATACATAGAAGGGCACATTCCATGAAGTAGCTAAAATAATCTTGAGATATAAGAATAAAGTGGAAGGAATTACTCCACCCAATATTAAGGCTTATTAATAAACCTAGAAGCACTCAAAAGGCAGAGTGGAACTGGAGGGATATGCAGAGAACAGGATCCCACACAGAACCCAGGAACAGACCCACACAAATTATTAACTAATTCTCACAAAGGTGTAGAAGCAATTCACAGGAAGGATAGCCTTTTCAACAAATGGTGCTACAGCAACTGGGACAGGACACCTATATGAAAGAAGTATTTAGTATCTTAGAACCAATTTATTTTGCTTGTGCTAAGCAGAAACGTGAAAGTTATAAAATAGTTACAATGTCCCATCAGATAACTTGTTGATTATACGGATAACACCCCCCCTTTTTTTTCCCCTTTAATTGCATTCTTTGTTTTAACTCGTGGTGTTCATCTCTTATACTCTCATCAGTTTTGGGAGCAAATTAAATTCTACTTTCTTTCAAGGAACTCTTACAAGTGACAGGTCATACTCCATAAGCGGTAAAAGGATAAAAGACTTAGAGTTAGGAAAATTATTAGGTTAGGAAAAAATTGGGCCCAGTAGTAATTGGAGTGGAACAGATAAATGTCAAAATGAGAATGTGTTATAATTAAAGAGTTTAAGAACATTTCCTTTTTCAGTAAACAGTGGAAACCTGACATTTTTATTAAACATGATTTTTGTAATGCATGATTTAGTATTTTTATTCACTATCAGTCTTTAATAGCTTCTTTAACAGCACAATCCCTACCTCTGACATAAATTTTAAGTTTAAAAGATTATTCAACACATTAACTTAAAAATAAAATTAGATGTCCAAATAAATGTGAGATGTTTTACAAAGAGGAAAAAAAAGTTGAAGACACCAATTTGGTAGGTTTCAGACCAAAAAAAGAAACAAAAATCCTACTATTCCCAAGCACTTAATGTTTTACTTAAATATAAATTTTAATAATACTGTGACTTCTAATTTTGTTGTTTTTAAATTTTATTCACATATTTTCATGTTATCATATGATTATACAAATACAAAAATACATTATACATATTTTTCCCCTCTAGCAATGAGGCACAAATCTTAATTTACCTCTAGTCCGTCCTGGTTTGCTTCAAAGCTCTAGGGATACCATTTTTGGCACTAACCACTGGATATAAACAGAAGGTACCAGCTAACTCACAGGATAGGAAGGGGCAAGTTACTTTATGATCTCATTGTGGGGTGGGTCAATTACAAACCTAAACTTAAAAAAAGAAATGAGTTACCTCTTCAGACATTGGGGGGGGGGGGATGTGTCCAAGCACTAAAATTTCTATTCCAAAAGGACATAGACTTCCTGTTTTGAAAATGTGCTGGAATGGGGAAATGGACATTGGGTAGGGTATGTGCTATGATGAGTGCTGTGAAATGTGTAAACCTGGCGATTCACAGACCTGTACCCCTGGGGATAAAAATTCATTATATGTTTATTAAAATAAAAAATAAAAAATTCAAAAAAAAAAAAAGAAAATGTGCTGGAAAATTTCCTACCTGTTGTCACAGTTGCCAAGTATGCTGACAAACAAGTAAGGAAGAAAATTCATAATTAGGCCTCCAAGAGATAATTAGCTAGTGCTATAGTAGGTACTCTGATAATTTGTATTTAAAAAGCAAACAAGAAAACTTTTGACAGGAAATACTACACACAGACTAGGGACTACAGCTAGACATTGCCTGTTTTCAAGGAGTTCCCAGACGAAGAATGATAAACACAAACAAATCAAGTACTGGGGGCTCCAGGCATGCCATCACCCAATTAAGCCCCAAGTCTTCAGATGCCTCCAAGTAGTGATTAAATGTGAAACACAAGTGAGAGACAGGTGTGCTTTCCTTCTGAAAAGCACAATAGGCCAAAGAAATTAGAGGTATGAGAAAATATGGTACTTTCAGAAAATAACATTTATTAGGTCTGATATTTAAGAAGCAGTGGAGGAATTAGAGAAAAAGCTGGCTAGGGTCAAGCAGAGGCTGAGTCACACCTCATGCTAAGCCCTGGAAGTTATGTGTTATTTTTTCCCATTTTTCTAGTAACTTGCTCAAAGCCACAGAGCATGTAAACAGCAAGGTCAGGATGAGAGCTCATCTGTTTTTCGACAATATTCCATACTAAGGGGGACAGAGGGTCCTCTCAATATTGGCTTCTTGAAGGTAGAGGAATCCCATGGTGAACCAGTAGACTAACTAACCCTTAAACTGATCATTAAAACAGCAGTTCTCAAAGGATGGGTCCTTGGGTCCCTACATCTAATCCCCTTGGTGCTCAGTAAAATGGAGATCCTGGGTCTACTTCCAAACCCACTGAATCCTATTCTCTGGGGCTGAGCCTGGGACTTTGCATTTTACAGTGATCCACACAAGCTTTGAAGATTAGTGATTTAAAGCCCTTTTCAACTGAAGCTAGGTGGATGACCAGATTTGAAGGGGAGTATGAAGAAAGGAAAAAGGCTTAATTCACCTCAGACTACAGGATTTAAGAGAACAATGGAAAATGCAAGTGAAAATGCTGATGCAGGCAGTCCCACAACAGTGTTTGAACTTGGGGAAAGAGGTCAGAACTGGAGACATTCCACAAACAGATGAAAACTGAATCTCCTAAGCTTTAAAAAGTCACCAAGGAAGAAATGGTAGAGAACCCTAGTCTATACAGTTCATAGACAGAGTAATTATAGACAAGCGTCTATAGTTTAGTCAGGGCAGAATGTCCCTCGGGAGCAATGGAGTTACTGAGAGTAGAGGTATCTGACAAAGAGGACCAGAAAAGCAAAGCATGTTCACGGAGGCCAAGAGAGGAAGGTTCGACAATGTCAAAAGCTATCATACAGAGAGGATGGAAGGAAAGGGAAGTAGAGACTAAAATAAGCCACCAGATTTGGCCAATTGGAAGTCACTAGCAAGTCTTGAGACAGGTTTCTGAGTGGCAGAGAAGGACAACTAGTTTTATGTTGATCCAATAATATTAAAAAAATATGCAGCACACATTTAAGTTTACCTCAGTTGCCGACCCAAGTGTTTGATATTTTTGCGCAGTTCAGAATCCAATCGAGGATCATGCATTACAAATGGCTGTAATGTTTAGTCTTTCAATCAGAACAGTATCAAATATTTTTTGTCTTTGACAACATATTTTTAAAGAATCCAGACCTAATGTTTTACAGAATATCCCACAATCTTCATTTACTTTACTATTGCCTCAAATTAGATTCAGACTGAACATTATATAGATGATACTGTGCATCCCAACATTAGGCAGATATGTTGATTTGTCTGCTATTACCGGTGATGCTGAATTGGATCACTGGGCTAATACAGTATCCACCAGATCCTTCCATCAGAACTAGGTTTTCTTTTTGTAAAAAACAAGTATTTAATACAGAGAACACTGAGCTAGTAGGCATCTATCTAACCAACAACCTTTCACCAATGATTTTAGCACCCACTGATGATTCTTGCCCGAATCAATTATTACCCTTGTGGCTATAAAATGGTAATTTTCTAATTCAATCATTCCTTGTACATTTACTACATGACATTTTTTGGTAATGCCATTTTCATTCCCCTCCACCCTTTTCATTTCTGAGTATCACTATACACTCGTGGATTTTTCTCCGAATATAATTGATTACTATTATTATTCTTTTGGGATGCTCAAAATGTCCCAAATTTGGTCAAGTAGAGTCCCTTCAAGCCAGCTCTTGTGTCCTTATGCTGTGTTCCCATTCGTCCTTGAGCACATCTTTGCTTGCTGGCACACACACACAAAAGTGTTCCAGGATCGGGGCACCTGGGTGGCTCAGTGGGTTAAAGCCTCTGCCTTCAGCTCAGGTCATGATCTCAGGGTCCTGGGATTGAGCCCCGCATCGCATCGGGCTCTCTGCTCAGCAGGGAGCCTGCTTCCTCCTCTCTCTCTGCCTGCTTCTCTGCCTACTTGTGTTCTCCATCTGTCAAATAAATTAAAAAAAAAATCTTTAAAAAAAAAAAAAAAAGTGTTCCAGGATCACCTTGTAGTTTTCCTGTCTGAGCTCTAGATGGTTTCCTGAAACAGGTTTACACAACACACAGCAGACTAATTCTATATATAAATAATTTCCACATTAGAGGGGAAATATGTCCTAATTAATTTTATGAGGTCAACATTATTCTGTCACCAGAAACACACAAAAAAATGCTTTAAAAAACTAAAACCAATATCCCCCATTAACACTGATACAAAAATGCTTTAACAATGTTTTCCCATGTTGAGTCCAGCAATATTTTAAAAATAAGTAACATAATGACCAAATGAGGATAACACCAAGAATTCAATGTTGGTTTAACATTTTTTAAAAAATGTTACCACATTATAACGTACTCAAAAAAAGACCCATCTACAACCATCTCAACAGATAAGGAAAAGGCATCTGACAAATTCACCAAGTTGTAATGAAAACTATCAATGAACTAAGAATATAAATGAGCTTCTCCAACCTGATTATGAGCATCTATGAAAAACCTGCTATTACCATACACAATGGTGAAAGAATGAACACGTTCCCCCTAAAACTGAGAAGAAGGCAAGGATGTTTGTTCTTGCCACTTTTATTCAAGTGTTCTAGAAGTCTTAGCCATTGCACTGAGGCAAGAAAAAGAAGCAAAGAAGTGCAAAATACAAATATGAGGCGACTGGGGGTGGCTCAGTCGGTTAAGTGTCTGACTCTTGGTCTCAGCTCAGGTCTTGATATCAGGGTCATGAGTTCAAGCTCACACTAGCATGGAGCCCGCTTAAAAAAAGAAAGAAAAAGGAATAGAAAAGAGAAAGGCATATATATTGGAAAGGAAGCTGTAAAACTGTTCTTAGTCACAGACATGATCATGTATGAATCTACCCAAACTAGATGAATCCACATATGAATTTGCCTTAAGAAAGGCATTATTGGAATAAGTAAATTAATACAAAGTCAACATACACAAATGAATTACATCTCTATATACTAACAATGAACAAATGAAAAATAAAAATACAATTCTATTTACAATAGCATTCAAATACATAAAAGAATAAATTTAACAAAATACATGCAATACTTGTACACTGAAAACTACAAAATACCACTTAATAAAATTAAAGACCTAAATAAACAGAGATACACCATGTTCAAGGACTGAAGACTGAACATGGTTATGATGTCAGTTTCTCTCCAAACTGACACAAAGATTCAAAGTCCCAACAGCCTTTTTTCTTTTTTTAGGAAACTGACAAGTTTGAAATATATATAGAAATACAAATAAATTAAAACAGCAATGCAATTTTTTAAAATAACAAAGTTGGAGAACTTTCACTACCTCTTTTAAAAGACTTATTAAAAAGTCTCAGTAATCAAGATTGTGTGATACTGACAAAATGACTAAATGAATGGAATAGAATTAAGAAACCCAAAACATATATATATGTTATATACATATATATAGTTAACTGATTGTGAGAAAGATTAATTCAGAAAATCTGAATTAATATACATATACATATATATAGTTAATGGATTATGAGAAAGATTAATTCGGAAAATTTTAATTAATTTCTCCCAATTAAGTAAGAGAAAGGAAACTCCTCATAAATAGTACTGGAACAACTGACTACCCACATGCAAATAATGAATATTTACTCTCACCTCATATCAGATACAAAAATTAGCTCAGAATGGATTATAAACCTAAATGTAACAACTAAAACTATAATATTCTGAAGACACACATAGCAGTAAATCTTTGTGAATTTGTGACAAAATTGTGGCAAACATTGTTACAGGTCTCACAAAGCACAGAACCTTGCATGAAAAAGGTGAAAAATTAGACTTCACTTAGCTTAAATTATTCTAAAAAAAGTTAAAAAATGGAAAGGCATATAATATACCCAGGAAAAAATTATGTATAGGATAATAAGTAATAAATAAAATAAATAATATTAGCTGTATAGCTGATAAAAGATTCACATACAGAATATTAAAGAATTTTTAAAAACTAAGATCACTCAATAAAAATGAGGCAAAAGATTTAACTAGAAACTATAAAAGGAGACCCATGAATAACCTAGAACCACATAAAAAGACGCTCATATCGGGGCATCTGGGTGGCTCAGTGGGTTAAGCCTCTGCCTTCGGCTCAGGTCATGATCTCAGGGTCCTGGGATCGAGTCCCGCATCGGGCTCTCTGCTCAGTGGAGAGCCTGCTTCCTCCTCTCTCTCTCTCTGCCTGCCTCTCTGCCTACTTGTGGTCTCTCTCTGTCAAATAAATAAATAAAATCTTTAAAAAACAAAACAAAACAAAAAAAAAAACGCTCATATCATTAGCTCTGAGGCAAAAGCTAATTAAAACCATACTGAAATACTGCTACACATCTACTAAAATGACTGACACCACCAAATGGACAAGGACGAACGGCAAGAACAGCTGAAAACCTCACGGTGATGGTGGTTTGGCTGCTTCCTATAAAGGTAAAATGTTAAAAAAAAAAAAAAAAAGATTTTTACTTGGATGTTCATGAGAACTTTAATCATACTGGACCAAAATGTGAAACAACCAAAATGCCCGTCAATAGGTGAATAAATAAGTTGTAGTATATCCATATAATGGATCGCTACTTGGCAATAAAAAGAAGTGAACCACTATACATGCAACATCAGTGAATCTCATAATCACTATGCAAAGTCAAATAAGTCAAGGGAACAACTGCAGTGCAATTCCAGTATGATTCCATTTATTCTGAATTCTATAAAAGACAAAACTATGGGGAAGAAAGCAAATCAGTGGCTGCCTGGGGCCAGTAACGAGAGGAAGGCATTGACTGCAAAGACGTCCAAAGGAACGTTTTGATTTGATCAAAGTGTCCTGTATTACAATGGTGGTGGTTTCATAACTGGGTATGTCTGTGAAACTCATCAAAGTACTTAAAACTGGTGAATTTCATTGTACGTAAATTACTTCAATAAAGCTGGTTAAAATACAAAATAAAGAAGGTAGGCACAAGCTCAATAAAGTTCACTTATCTTACAGGGCTATTTTAGGTACACAGTGCTCTATAGCCTAATATACTCTAAATACCCCTAAGGCAAACAACTGTCATGTAGTTTTTGTCTTTTATTATCTCCTATCCAGTGAGGAGAGAGAGAAAGAGTTATGTTGCCTATTTTTTTTTAAGATCTCGGGAAGTAGAGAGATTAAAAAAATTTCTTCAAGATTGCTAGAACAACTTGATTTTCCACTTTAAACACCAAATAATGTTTGTACTACGTCATGTATGTTTAAAAAGGTTTTACATCGGGGTGCCTGGGTGGCTCAGTGGGTTAAGCCTCTGCCTTCGGTTCAGGTCAGAATCTCAGGGTCCAGAGATCAAGCCCTGAGTTGGGCTCTCTGCTCAGCAGGGAGCCTGCTTCCCCCTCTTTCTCTCTGCCTGCCTCTCTGCCTACTTGTGATCTCTGTCTTTCAAATAAATAAAATTTTAAAAAAATAAAAAATAAGAAGGCTTTACATCTATGCAAATGTATCGTGGTCAATTTCTGTTAAAAGTTCAAAATATCTGGATATAGAATGAACTAGTATTTGAAAGAATGTTATCTTTTCAAATATAAACATCTTCCTCAGTCTGGTTTTCTGACCCACAGGCGTACATAAAAGTGACACAGGTATACTAATGTTTTACAACAATTCAACCCACCTCCAGGAAAACTAGCAAACCAAGCTTTCACATTCCTACATGTTCTGCCAATAGGACAGTAGCAATCCCTACACACCCATTACTGTAACACCGCTCAGACAAAGGCCTCTTTCTATTTTTGAATTAGAACTCCTATGTCCCTGGACAAAAGAATATAAAGGAGACCACCATCTAAAAGTTTCAAAATACTGCTCTAACATTTAGGAAATTAGGAGACTTGTTAGGCATTCTACTGGGTTTATTCAAGACTGACAATTATGCTGTCACTTTTTTAAAAAAGATTTTATTTATTTATTTGAAAGAGAGAGACAGAGACAGCATGAGAGAGAGAAGAGTGAGCGGCAGTAGGGGAAGGGCAGGGCAGAGGGAGCGGAGAAGCAGGCTCCTCACTGAGCTGGGAGCCAGATGTGGGGCTCCAACCCAGGACCTGAGCCAAAGGCAGACTTCTATACATCTGAGCCACCCAGGCGCCTCCTCGTGTCACTTTCTATTACTGAAACTGGTATGCAAGTCACACACTTTAGAGTAAATCCAGTCCTACTGCAAACAATTACAGTCTGGGGGAATATAGTTAGAGAAGAAGTCAATATTTTCCATAATTTCTTTCAAATAGGCAAATAATTCTTGCTGAGGAAAGCAAAAATCACATGTAGCTGGGAATGTAGCTTGCTTAAATACATAGTTAAGATACAATGTCCTTGACTAAGTCAATTCTACTACAGATTGTTTTATCCTTATACTATACCTTCACTTCCAGACAGAAAAACACATCAAAATGACATCTACTGAATGCCTTCTACCTACTGAGCACTGAACTAGACAATTTGCATGCACTATTCTTTTTTAATCCCAACAAATCCTGGGAAGGACAATATTAATCTCTAAAATAGGGACATAGGGATAATGATAAATCATTATCAAATGATTCTGATGATTAAAAATACACTATTAACTACTCTCAGGAAAATCTGGGAAAACACTGCCTCACAATCTTTAAGCCCCAGCCCCCTCACCTATGAAATACATATGTATTTCCTGTTACAACAGGCAGTACAGTAAAGTACCTGGCATATAATAGCCACTTACTTACTAAGCATCTATTATCAAGATTATTTATGGGGCTACTCAGCTATGCACCAAATGGAAACCAGGAATAATGAATGTGGACGGTGTGACAAGTCCTATGACTGGGCACCAACTCATCTGATGTCCTAAACAGTACAGATTATTTAAAAATTCCCTAGTGTAATGAAAATTACTGCTTCTGGAAATATGAAGAAATTCTCTAGTGAATTTTGATTTGTAAGCTGGCTTACCCCTAAACAGGCTAACTTTGAAAGCTAGCTTCTACCTTTCTTTAGTCCACCATGGAGAAATGATCTAAATATAATTCTGAAATCCACATAAAGGTAGCAATAGATGGCACTGGCCAAGTTTCCTGGCAAGGCTCTTTCAACTAGATCTAAAAATGTAAACGAGTAGAAAAAGAACAGTAATGTAAGGATGATCCAGTAACAGAATAAGCAGAACCTAAAGAAAAAATTAAGCAGAAGCAAAATTAGAAACTAAAGAAAAATTTTACATGTGAGACTAGCAAATTTTTTCCTATGATTTTATTTATTTATTTTACAGAGAGAGCATGCACATGAGCAAGCAAGTGTGCACACGTGCACAAGCAGGGGGAGGGGCAGAGGGAGGGAGAAGCAGACTCCTGGCTGGGTGTGGAGCCCAAGGTGGGGCTCGATCCCAGGACCCTGAGATCATGACCTGAGCCGAAATCAAGAGACAGCTGCTTAACCCACTGAGCCACCCAGGCACCCAGAGACTGGCAAATTCTTACATTTAAATTGCCATCATTAATTTAACAGGGCTAGCTATATTTTTTTCCCTTGTCATAAAACAAGCTTCTATCATGGATGTCTCATATGTTAAACTATCTGATTACTAAGGCTGACACAATGCACACACCAAACATATACGCCTGGGAGAGTAAGTAGAGCAGTTGCTCACTGTGACATAATTCAGCAGATGCTAAACCTGTGCAGTGTCTGGCACTCAACTCAGCTGCAGTCTTTCTTGGGTGGTTCCTAAGATCTAGGATGGGCCGTTTGCTTCAACTACCTGGTATTTTACTTTAAGAAAACCTTTTTAAAATTTTCTTATTTCTTCCCATTTTTCAAATCTAACTACTTAAATGTCCTGATCTTAAAAGTACTCAGGGAAAGCAGACTACAATACAAATAAAAAATATAAACTACTCCAGGACAGGAATCACCTCTTATTTGTCCTGGAGGCCCCAATGACCAACCCAGTGTCTGACACACTACTTGGCCTTTAATAAATGTTTGCGGAGCTGAACACATGGAATACCTTCAGACCAAGGTGTCATCCTGGTCCAGCTGAAAATAACTGCAATGTGGCTAGCCTGGTATTACACAAGCAGTCCAGACTGAAACACAGTAGAATATGGAAGGACAAGAAGAAGTAACACTAATCTAGCACTTACTACATGCCAAGCCCTAAAGAGGATCAGTCCTCACATCAACCCTCAAAGATAGGTACTCCTACAAACCCCATCAAAACATATGAGGAAGCTGAGGCATGCGGGCTGGATAACCTCCTTCTGGTCACAATCAAAGTGGTATTCCAAGTGACCTTTACGTCTGGTCTCTACAGGGTAGTAGATAGGAAGCCAAGTTCCACGCAAGACTGATAATTTATCAGGAAAACATGAGCTTGCTCTGACCAGACTTTTTCCAGGAGTGTTCAAAATCTAAATTCAGTCACACCCACTTACTACATAAAACAAACAAACAAAAAAGGCACACATGTTAAATGGGTGGCAGTGGTGATTAGAAAGGAACTATGAAACAGTGTTTTGACTCATTCTAAAACTGGGTTACGTGGATCCAGATCTAACATCCTTACTAGTATTGTTCTTTCCATTATATAAACTGACCAACATAACTTCATTTATACAATCAACCTAAGACCTTCCTGTGGGCACACAACCTTGATACATATCTTTAACCCCACATTGTAATTATTTGTTTATGCCTGCCTCTCTAGCAAGAAATTCTTGGAAGCTAATGACTAAGTCTTACTCATAAACATATTCCCAGAGCCCAGCAGTGTGCTCAGGAAATATTGGTTGCATGAGAAAGGCAAAGTAATAGAGAACAGGAAGTGTAACTTAGTACCGGGTATGTAAACTTATTCACCTATGACTACAGAATGGAAGGCTTGAGAGGGCTCCATTTATTTAAATTCCCTGGGTATAGACCAACTGGCAGAAAGGAGTTAAAAATCAAAATATGAAGATCACATGGAAATAAGGAATTTTAATAATTAACAAATTATAATTTAAGAATTACATACTTAAAAATCTAAAGCTTACAATGGGGAATTTTTCAAGAGGGTTGATACTGAAGGAGAAACCATGATGGTAGATTCATTAAGCATTCTCAAACCAAAAGTTTAAACTCCTTGACACTCGATAAAATTTTTTTAAATGTAATCTAAGAAGAAAAGGACTCTCAGCATAAGTAACTTGTCCAAGGTCACAGATTTAGTAAGTACTAGAACCTCAGCGTTTTTCATCAAACCATGCTGTCTTCCCACATAAAACATCGTGTTGAGAAGTCTTGAAGAATTTATTTTTTTAAGGTGGGAAAGGAAGAGGTAAAGAGAATCCCCAAACGCCCTCTTTGAGACATAGACACATTACGACAAAGCTAGTGTCAAGCCTAAGACCCAAAAATGGGTTACCCGTTCTAAGTAAGGTCAGTTCACAGTGTGTTTGCTTACTTATGGACCCCAAAAGCTTTATTCGAAGACAAACCTTCTGCTTATAAGGAAAAAATGGTCCTGATAAGAAACATGCAAACTGGATCACACTGAAATGTCTTTTCTCATTGTTCCCAAGTAAGGTCTTCTGCCTCCCGCAGCAACCCTAGTCTACTTATTCCTGCCCATAGCAACTGACCTATCCTGGGCAACCACTTGGGACCTGTAACTCAAGTGTCTGTCTGCAGGCCTGCTCAGCCCACTGTGCTGGAGGCTTTTTTAGGGCCAGAACTGTGTCTTTATCTTTTAGACAAAGGCTGGGATATAGCACCCACAAAATAAGAAGTAATGAATTAATTGGCCAGTATTCAGCCTAGTCTGGTGACCAAGTAAGAACTGGGGTGTGACTACCAGATAAGGGCTCAGAGGGTCTGTGTTTAAAAACAAAACAAAACAAAACAAAGCAAAACAAAACAACAAAAAAAACAATGTTGTGTCTTGATGTTTTAAGTATTAACATTTTGAGAAACCAGCATGAAGTTCCGAGGTAAACATAGGGATGGTTAGGAACTAGCCCACAAAGTATATATAATTCAACACAAGACTTTCAACTGAGTCAAGATTTTCTGAACACTTGCTGTGTACCATGCACAATGCAGATAACAGTGGGCTCCTATCTCTCTATAACGAGTCCTCTAAGAACCAGTTCCACCCTCAGAAAGAAGATAATCAGATAAAAACATAAATCTTCTGAAGGTATGCCAAGCCATGTTGGCATATGCCTGCAGGGAAGACTACACAAAGCAAGAGTGACTTCCAACAGCTGTGGTAAACAGAGACTGGACCATAGCAAGCTTCTCAGCTGCCAACATAACAGGGACCCCTTCTCCAAATCACTAGCCAAGGCAGTTTTCGAAGGCACAGCCTTCCCATCAGAACAAGAAGGATATGATAAGTTATGCTCAACAGCTGACTTAACTCACTAAAGAACAATTTGTTGATAGGTAATAATTACCAAGCATGTGTAAGACTTCTATTTTCAACTGTCTGAAGACAAATCACTCCATACGTGGTACAGAACTTAAGCCCCCTAAAGATACCCTTGCGGTAGGTGGTGGGGTAGAGGCTTAGACCACTGTTTTATCAGCAATTTCTTCCAGGCCCCAGGCCATCCCCTTGCTTAGGTCTTTCAGCCAAGCCCCAATACCTCCTTCCAAACTTCTCTCTCGTTGCATTATCGCTTTCCTCCCCTGTGTCCGCAACCCAATGCCTACTTCGTGTTTTGAAAACTTTTCCTTTTCAGGATCTAGTTAATGACACTCATAGGCCTGCTCTGTTAGCTTCAAATGTATCTTTCTGTGCTGAAGCTCCTCCAAATAGGTTGTTACCCCCAGGTCTTGGAGCACTCATTCTGCAGTGATTCAGAAACCTATCTACACACCCATCTGGTGAAGATTATCCATATATCGCTGTATATAACCTGCTCCAGTTTAAAAAAACAAAAAACTGATGCACTAAGAATCTAGAGGAACAGAACCACTAAGCTGAAAGCCAAAGCCAAACACCTTCTGCCACAAGTAGCTGGAATCCACCACGGGCTTTCACCTCAAAACAATGCTGGATAACCTGGTTACTGCAACTAACACAAAATTGTCTACTTCTCTACATTTTCCCAGGGCCTTTCACAACAACTTGTCTGATGCTGTGGTGCAGGGACCCCAGGTTAGTAGTCTACCTCTGAAGACCAAGACCCTGGAAACATTCCATTCCATTCTGATTGCTGACTGAGAATTGCTTTAAGAGTGCTGCTGTGGCAAGTAAAGAAATGTTTCCAGGAGCGTGCTGCTGTGAATTGGAAGTAGGAAACATGAAACATCTTTCAGGAGTAACCGCTTAGGAAAAATTGTTTTTCTATTGAAATCAGCATGGAATGGAATGCAAAATTTGCCTATATGATTAAAATAAAACCTAACAACCTTAAAAAATGGCTATCTCTTTGGGGTTTGTCCTTAGACTTACTATGCCCCCCAGGGAACACCTTAGTAGGGAGCATGAGAGTGTTAAGGACTTATGCAAGAGGAAAAAGCTCTAGGCACAGTTTCTTCCCCTAGGTGAAAGGAGCAGGAAGATATAAACAGAGCCACAGGCCAAAAAAACAGCACAGGAAAACACTTTTTTTTTTAAAGGTAGGAAGTATTCGTTAAAGATATTAAGAACTAACATGTGAGTACCTATGTTAAGCGCCTAACAACTCTATTAAGCACGTGTATACCCACTACATAGCTGAGAAAAGTCAACAATTAAGTAATTTGTCCCATGGACACAAACAGCTAGAAAATGATAAACCAATACGCGAAGAAAAGTCAGCCATCTGCCAAACCTTGACCTTGTCTACTTACCAGGCACCAGACCCCAGTCAGAAACCAGCCAAATGGAAGAAGTGGTGCTCAGCCAGTCTGGGTCCAGGCCCCAGAATTGTGGCCAGAGAAGGATGACAACCCTGAGTCTTTTCCTGCAACAAGGACAAAGTGCTGAGTTCTTGGCCAACTTCTCATTCATCTGCCATGCCCGGTACATCTAACTCACTTCCACCCAGGGGCATGCCAGTGGCAGCAAAGCAAAACAGAAGAAAGCAGCAGCAGAAGGCCTCATAAACAAATGTCACTGACTTCACTACGTGGTCTAAAAACTGGCCCTACTGACCCTCAACTGTGCTCGGCCATACAAAAGCTTAATTCGTTTTTTGATTGGGGGGGTGATAAAAAATGACTAAAATCTGCTTCACCGTTCTGCACTATTATTTGTTTTGAGCCTTGACTTCTGGCTCAAATACTATAAAGAAATATTGTATTCAACAACTACTTTAGAATTTCATTGATAATTATTTAGATACATGAGGAATATGAAAGCCACAACACAAAGGCAGCTATGAAGGAAAAGTGAAACTTCATCACAGAGTTGCTGTGCATAAATTACTCTGTCAATATTAAGTACACATAACCCTTCCCACAGAACCTTGGGTAAAGGTCAGGGAGAAAACCATGGGTCTGCAACACTGACTGTTGTCAAGGAATACAGAAAATGCTGACATGCGGGAGATGACACTGACTCACTTAGGTCTTGCCTTAGCTGTGGATAAAAATTAGTCCTAGACTGAGCACTGCTCCAGATCCACCTAACAAATCTTAAAAACAATACTCCAAAAAAGATCAAACTTTCAAGAAACTTAGTTGCACCTTAGAGCAAAGCTCAAGAATATTTCTACGAATTCAAAAATATAGCACCCAAAAAGGAGAATTCACAACATCTGGCATTCAATTACAGACAACTGAGCAATGAGGTAAGAAAACATGAACCAATAGGAGGAGAATAATCAGTCAGAACTAACCTGGAACTGGCACAAAGGTTAGAACCAGCTAACAATAAAAAAAGGTTTTGTAAGTGTGTTCCATATGTTCTAAAAGTAGATAAATAAAAGATATAAACAATACTGAACTTACACTTCTAGAGATGAAAACCACAATGTGTAAGATGAAAAATACACTGGATGGGATTAATGACAGATTAAACACTGCAAAAGAAAAGATTAATGAACTCAAAGGCACAGCAACAGGACCTATCCAAAATAAAATACAAGCGCAAAAAAAAAAAATGCAGAAACTGAATAGTATACTGAGTTGTGGAATCAACTTCAAACTACCTAATACATGAATTAACTAGAGTCCTTAAAACGGAGGTTGGGGATGACAGGAAAAATATTTAAAGAAATAATAGCTGAAAATTTTGCAAACCAAATGAAAGCTATAGATACACAGATCCAAGATACTCGGTAAATCTTAATCACAATAAACATGAGAAAACTATACCAGGAGATATCAAATTGCTCAAAACAAGGGGCAAAGGGAAATCTTTAAAACATCAAGGGATAAAAGATACGTTACATAGAGAGAAACAAAGATAAAGATGACATCTAATTTCTCATGGGAAACAATGCAAGGGAGAAGACAGTGGAAATGACATTTTTAAAGTACTAAAATAAATAAAAACTTGTCAATCTACAATTCTATACCCAGCAAAATTATCTTTTAAAAGCAAAGACAAAATAAATACATTTTCAGACATAAAAGCTGAAACAATTCATACACACTACAAGAAATGTTTAAGGAAATCCTTTTAGACAGAATTATGGGCATAAAAAAGAATGAAACTCACTGGAAACGGTAACTAAATATTAACTATACAAACTAAATGTAAATACATATATTTAAACAAAAACCATAATGATGTATTGTGGGGCATAAAACATGTAAAATAAAAAACATAACAGCAGCATAAAGGAGCAAAGAGAAAAATGTAGGTAAGCTATTATAAGTGGCATAATATCACTTAAGCTTGATTGTGATAAACACCTATACTATAAATCTTAAAGCAACCTTTAAATAATGTAATTTTTTAGTTATAGCTAGTAAGTCAAAATGAGATAAAAGACAATAAAATCATTAAATAGTCAATTAATACAAAAGCCGGCAGGAAAAAATGGAAAAGGGAACAAAGAGATGGACAAATGGTAATAGAGTAAGATGACAGACTCAACCCTAATCATATCAATAGTCACATTAAGTGCATCCAGTGTTATGGCAACTAAAAAGCAGAGATTATCATATTGGGTAAAAGCCAGACAACTCTATAAGCATCACATTTTAAGTAGAAAGACACAAAAGACACAACTAGGTTAAAATCAAACAGATGAAAAAATGTACACTATACTAACACTACTCCAAAGAATGCTGGAGTGGCATTAACATCAAAGTAGATTTCAGAGCAAGGAATATTATCAGGGATAAAGAAGGTCATTTTACATTGATAAAGTGGTTAGTTCATCAAGAGAACAGAACAATTCTAAACATTATACACCTAAAAATAGAGTCTCAAAATACATGAAACAAAAACTGATTAAATCATAAGGAAAAAAATAGATAAATACACAATTATGGTCAGAGATATTACTACTCCTCTCTCGATACTTGCTACAAGTAATCAGAAAGTCAGCAAGGAAACGGTAAACTTGAACAACAATGATCAATCTGATCTGACTGATATTTGTAGAACACTCCGACAACAGTAGAATCCACATTCTGCTCAAATGCACATACATAGAACACTTAACAAGATAAGTCCATCTAGGCTAAAAAATAAATCTTAAATTCAAAAGGATTCAAATCATACAAAGTAAACTCTCTGACGAATAGCATTAAATTATAACTCAGTAATAAACAAATCCTTGGTAAATCCCCAAGGGCTTCAAAATCAAAGATCTCAGTTCCCACCTTAAGAAATTAGAAAATGAGAAGCAAATTAAGCTCTAAATAAGCAGAAGAAAGGAACTAATAAAACTCTTAGTGGAAATCAATATGAAGAGGGACCGGAGAGGAAGAAAAATACCACCAAAAGCTGTTTTTGAACAGAGTATTAAAACTAATAAACCTCTGAACAGATTGATCAAAAAAAAAAAAAAAAGAGAGAGAGAGAGAGAAGACACAAATTACATAAGGAATGAAAGAGGTGTCACCTCTACACACTCTACAAATATTCAGAAGATACTAGAACATTATGAACAAATTTGTCAATAAATCTGACAACTTAAATGAAATGAATGAATTCTCTGAAAGACTTTAATTACTAAAGCTCACTCAGAAAGAGATAACTTGAATAGCCTTTTACTATGAAAACTGACATCATAGTTAAAAATCTCCCCACAAAGAAATTCAAGGCCCAGATGGCTTTAATTCTTATCACACATTACAAGAAAAATAATTCCAATTCTATTTGGACTCTTCCAAAGAATTAAAAAGGAAGAAATACCTCTCAACTAATTCTATGAGGCCATTATTACCCTAATACCAAAAGCAAATACATTACATGAAAACTTAACACTATCATGACCTCATGACCACAGACATAAAAATTCTAAACAAAATTTTAGCAAAAATAAAAAATCCAAGAATATGTTACAAGAAAAATACATCATGATCAGGTAAGAAACTCAAGTTGGTAACTCACCATATTAACCTAAAAAAGAAAAGAAAACAGTAACAACAATATAAAAATCCTCAATAGGGGCGCCTGGGTGGCTCAGTGGGTTGAAGCCTCTGCCTTCGGCTCAGGTCATGATCCCAGAGTTCTGGGATCGAGTCCCGCATCGGGCTCTCTGCTCAGCAGGGAACCTGCTTTTCTCTCTCTCTCTGCCTGCTTCTCTGCCTACTTGTGATCTCTCTGTCAAATAAATAAATAAAATCTTTAAAAAAATAAATAAATAAAAATAAAATAAAATAAAAATCCTCAATAGACACAGAAAAGCCATTTGATAAATTCAACATCTATTTGTTAAAAACCCTCAACAAACCAGATGTAAAAGAGAACTTCCTCAACCTGAGGAAGAGTATCTATGAAAAACGTACAGCTAAAATCAGACTTAATGGTGAAAGACTCAGTGCTTTCCCCCTAAGATTATGAAAAAGACAGGAATGTTCACTCTTAATTACTTCTGTTAAACACTGTCTTAGAGGTTCTAGCCAGTACAATCAGGCAACAAAGATAAAATGTATCCAGACTGGAAAAGGGGAAGTAAAACTGGCTTTATTTGCAAACATAATTATCTATACAGAAAATACAATGGAATTTACAGAAAAGCTATTAGAACTAATAAATCAGTTTAGGAAGACTACAGAATACAAGATCAATATACAAATATCAATTCATTTCTATATGTTAGCAATGAACAATAACAACTGAATTTTTAAAATACCATTTAGAACAGTATCAAAAATATGAAATACTGGGGGCACCTGGGTGGCTCAGTAAGTTACACATCTGCCTTTAGCTCAGGTCATGATCTCAGCATCCCGAGATGGAACCCCACATCTGGCTCCCTGCTCACTGGGGAGTCTTCCTCCCTCTCCCTCTGCTGCTCCCCTTGCTTGTGCTCTCACTCACACACTCTCTCTCTCTCAAAAAAAAAAAAAAAAAGTGAAATACTGGAGATAAATCTGATAAAAGATTTTTATAGTGAAAACTACAAAATACTACTAAGAGAACTTAAAGTAGACCTAAATAGAGAAAATGTCCCTCTTCAGAAGACTATTAACATGTCCATTCTCCCCCCAACTGATTTATACATTTAATACAATCCCAATTAATATCCCAGCAGTCTTTGTTACAGAAATTGATAAATAGGACTCTCAAATTCTTAATGAAATGTGAAGGACATAGAACAGGCAAGACAACTTTAAATAAGAACAAAGCTGGAGCACTAACACTGCTTCAGTAATCATTGCAAAGCTACAGTAGTCAAGACAGTGGTTCTGGCATCCAGATAGACAAACAGATTATTGGAACAAGAAACCGGATATAAGGGAACCTGGGTGGCTCAGTGGGTTAAAGCCTCTGCTTTCAGTTCAGGTCATGATCCCAGGGTCCTGGGATCGAGTCCTGCATCGGGCTCTCTGCTCAGTGGGGAGCCTGCTTCCTCCTCTCTCTCTCTGCCTGCCTCTCTGCCTACCTGTGATCTGTGTGTCAAATAAATAAATAAAATCTTTAAAAAAAAAAAAAAAGAAACCGGATATAAACCTATGCATAGGCAACTGACTTTCAGTAAGTGCACTGACAAAAGCACAGCCTTTTCAAAGAAATGGCACTAGAACTGGATAAGCATATGCAACAACAACAACAAAGAACTTGGGATTCTTACTTTGTTTCATATATAAAAATAACTCAAAATGGAGCTTATATCTAAATGGAAGACCTAAAACTATAAAACTTTTAGAAGAGAACCTAGGAGAAAATATTTGATACCCTGAGTGAGGCAAAGATTTAGCTGCAATATCAAGAAAATGATCTATTAAAGAACAACTTGAAAAACTGGAACTTAATTAAAAACTTCTCTTCAAAAGACATCTGTTAAGAGAATGAAAATACAAGACACAGACTGGAGGAAAGCTCTGCAAACATGTATCTCCAGAGGACTCAGAGCCAGACTATATAAGGAATTCTCTAATTCTCAAGTCTCGATTACAAAACAAATAATGCAAGATAGACATGGGCAAAAAAGAGCCACTTTACCAAAAAAGATATATGGATGTCAAATAAGCACATGAAAAGATGCTCATTATCATTTTTCACTGTGGAACAACTACTTTGGAAAACAAATTAGCAGTTTAAGTTAAACATACACCCACTGTATGATCCAGACTTCCCACTGGTAGGTATTTATGCAAAAGAAAAAAAAAACATATGCGCATACAAAGACTTGTCCATGAATGTTCACAGAAGCTTTAACAGTCACACACTGGAATACTACTCGACAATTAAAAGGAATAAACTGTTGATATGCACAAGAAGTTGCACGAATTTCAAAGCATTGTGGTAAATAAAAGAAACCAACCCCAACATCATAGTCTCAAAACTATATATACCATAGGATTTCATTTACATGACATTCTCAAAAAGAGAAAACTACAGTGATGGAGAACACATCATTTGCCAGGGTTTAGAAGTGTGGACAGAGTGTGTGACTATAATGGCAAAGCACAAGAGAGTTTTGGGGGGTAATGCAACTGTTCTGTATCCTGATTGTGGTGGTAGTTACACAAATCTATACATATATTTATAGAACTACACACCACACATACACACAAAACATAAAAACCAAATTTGTTAAACGTAGCATATTCTACACACAACACAGACATATTCATTCCATCCCTCTCTCCTTCTCTCCCTCCCTTCCTTTCTCTTTGGTTTTTTCTTCTGCTTTCATTCTGCAGTGTATCAGGTAATCATGAATAACAGACTCCAGAGATCTGATCTGTTTTATAAGTATATAATAAGAATCCACTATGGGATGTAATATAATTTATTCAACGACATATGGACATTTAGGCAGTTTTTCAGTATTTTTCAATTACAATCAATCACATTATGAATAACCTTGTGCATATGTATTTGTATGTCAGATGTGTACCTTCAGGGTCAGTTTCTAGGATTGGGATTGCTGGGTTAAAAAAATAAACATGTATGTAGTTGTGTCAGATAATGTGCCAAATTTCATTCCATTAAGGCCATACCTTTTTTGTGTTCCCACCATCAAAGTTATGCTTTTCCACAGGCTCACTGAGGTGTTATCAAGCTTTTAGACTTTTGCCAGTCAGGTAAGTGAGAAGTGGTAGCTTGTTTATTTGTTTGTTTGTTTTTCATAGACAAAAAGTACATTTGTCAATTTTTAAACTTTTTTTTAAAGATTTTATTTATTTATTTGTCAGAGAGAGAGAGAGAGAGCGTGCCCACTGGCAGACAGAGGCAGAGGGAGAAGCAGGCTCCCTGCGAAGCAAGGAGCCTGATGTGGGACTCGATCCCAGGACGCTGGGATCATGACCTGAGCCGAAGGCAGCTGCTTAACCAACTGAGCCACCCAGGCATCCCAATTTTTAAACTTTTTAAATAACTTTATTGAGATATAATTCACATACTATGGAATTTCTCATTTAAAAAACACAATGTACAGTTTTTAGTATAGTCACAGAGATGTTCAATCATCACCACTAATTCCCGGACATTTTCATCACCCCAGTAAAGAAAACCCAAACCCTTTAGCAGCCACTCCCCATTCCTTCCTCCCCCAGTCCTAAGCTTTTTGTCTCTACTGATCTACTTTCTGGCTCTAAGGATTTGTCTATTTTGGACATTTTTTTGTGGTCATACATGGTCTTTTGTGACTGGCTTCACTCACTAAGCATGTTTTCAAGGTTCATTTGTAATTATAGCCCACATCCATACTTTCTTTTATGGCTGAATAATATTCTATTTTATTATTCATTCATGAGTTGATGGGACGTTGAGTTATTTCTACTTTGGGGCTATTGTGAAAAATACTTCTAAGAACATTCCTATATGAGTTTTTGTGTGCACATATGTTTTCATTTCTTTTGGGAATATACCCAAGACAACTGCTGGAACATACAGTAACTCTATACTTAGCATTTTGAAGAGCTGCCAGCCTGTTTTCCAAAAAAAACTGCACCATTTTATATTCTCAGCAGCAACGTATGACATTTTAATTTCTTCACATCTTCACCAATACTTGTTATTATCTGTCACTTTTATTATAAGTGTATCGGTGGATGTGAAGTTGTATCTCATTTTCGTTTTGGTTTGCATTTCTCTGATGGCTAATGACACTGACCATCTTTTATGTGCTTACTATTTGGAGAAATGCCTATTTAGATCCTTCGCCCATTTTTAATTGGGTTGTCTTTTTTCTACTGAGTTGTAAGAGTTCTTTACATGTTCTAGATACATATTCCACATCAGGTATATGCAATTTACAAAATTTTCACCCATTCACTTTTTTGACATTGCCCTTTGAAACTCAAAACTTTTACATTTTGATGATGTCCAATTTACCTATTTTTCCTTTCACTGTTTGTGCTTTTGGTGTCTTATCTACCAGGGAAACTCAAGCACACAATACTGTGACAGGCTAAATAATGGCTCCTCAAGATGTCCACAACCCAATCCCCAGAATCTATGAATGTTACTTTATATGGAAAAAGGCATTTTGTGGATGTGATTAAGTTAAGGGGATTTGAGACAGGGGGATCATCTTGTATTATCTACAGGAGTCCAATGTAATTATAATGGTCTTTATAAGAGGGAGGCAGATTAGAGGATCAGAAGGCAATGTGACAATGAAAAAAGCTGGAATGAACGAAGCAAGACGGTGGAGTAATAAGAGGAAAGGGCCATGAGCCAAGAAATGCAGGCAGCCTCTAGAAGCCCACAAAGGAGAGGAAAAAGATTCTCCACTTAAGCATCTACAAGGAACACACACCTGTCAACATCTTGATTTTATAATTCTGCCCCTTAGAACTATAAGGCAATAAATTTGCGTTGTTTTAGGAGACTAAAAACTGTGGTAATCTGCTACAGCAGCAATAGGACATTAATACAGGGTACAAGGTTTTAATTGGGGGGCAGCCATATAGGCACTCCCTTACTTGCACATTCCAGACTACCTGAAGGAAAGCAGGTATGTAGCATAAACCACACAGACTTAAGATCTGCTTACAGAATTTCTATTCTATTCCACTTATTGGTCTATATACATACACCAATACCTTACGTTTTGCAAGTATATAATTGCTTTACAGTATGTTTTAATAACTGCTTGTGCTAGTCACACCTCATAACTTTTCTTTTTCAGCATTTCCCCAGCATTCCTACATGTTTATTTTTCCATATGAACTTTAACATCAACTTTCCTAACTCTATAAAAAGTTGTGCTGGTATTTTTTAATTGCATCTGTGCCAAATTAATGTTAACTTGGGGAGAACAGACATCTTTATGATGTTGAGTTCTCCTATCCAAGCACAAGGAATGTCTTTCCACTATTCAAATCTACTTCTCTGGCTTCAGAAATGTTTTAAAGTTTTCCTCAGATTCTGCACATTTCTTGTTATTCTTAAAACTACTTTTTATTGCTGCTATTACTATTGATAACTTTTTGGCAGTGTCTGAAATATTTTAAAAGCTTTTAAAAGTTTGGTAAAGAGGGAGAAACAAAGAAAGAAAAAAGAAAACCATAAATAAAAATGTACACATCAGCTAGAGGGAACAAATGTGTGAATATGTGTGAGAGTAGCCTGTTAGCAGTTAACAGCCCAAGTTCAATGGGCATCATGGACAGGTTTTCTAAAGGGAACAGAGATATGGTTTAATTCACCATGAGAGTTCAGTGGAAGGGAGTTAAGATAATTGCTTCTGTAATGCAAGCAGCCAAAATCAATAGCTTAGAGTAAAAACCATAAGAAAAGTTCACCCGATACAGCATTAACATCTACCCCCTACTAACTCTTAAGACTAGAACTCTTTAAAATGTAAGAAATCTTCTATTACCAAAAACATCTAATTTCAACCAATTGCCACCATCATACTTCACAAGAGACACTGAAGGTATTTCCCTATAAAGATGAAAAAAGATAAGGCCTGCTTTTTCACTATTTTTAAGTGTTCTAACACACTGGCCAATGTAAAAATTAATGTAAACATACATATTAATATTATTCAATAAGCTGTTATTCAATCATTTGGAGCCTAGAAAAATGGCAATTTCAAATGGTTCAACTTAATGTGTGTGTGTGTGTGTCAAAGGAAAATAGAAAATATTTAAAAAGATGTTCACAAGTTCCAAATTTGTCTATTATTTTAATGCAATCCTAATCAAAAAGCAAACAGAGGGGCACCTGAGTCAGTTAAGTGACTGCCTTTGGCTCAGGTCATGATCCCAGGGTACTGGGATCAAGCCTGGCATCCGGCTCAGAGCCTGCTTCTCCCTCTCCCTCTGCCGCTCCCCCTGCTTGTGCTCTCTCTCTGTCAAATAAATAAATAAAATCTTTTTTTAAAAAAAGCAAATAGAAATTTTACATTTTCTTCAAAATGATTTTAGGGTTTGTAGAGAATAAAGACAAGATAGACAAGAAAGTGTTTTTCAAAAAACAGCAATTTAGGGGGAGAGAATGACCTGCCAAACCAGCTAATAAAATGGACAAATGAATAAAATAAGACAAAGACATGGGGGTGCCTGGGTGGCTCAGTGGGTTAAAGCCACTGCCTTCGGCTCGGGTCGTGATCCCGGAGTCCTGGGATCGAGCCCCACATCGGGCTCGATCTCATCGCTGCTCAGCGGGGAACCTGCTTCCTCCTCCCTCTCTCTCTGCCTGCCTCTCTGCCTGCTTGTGATCTCTGTCTGTTAAATAAATAAATAAAATCTTAAAAAAAAAAAAAAGACAAAGATGTAATACTTAAATTTAAAACAAAAATACACATCAGTTAGGAAAAAAACAGAAGATCAAATAATTCATCCAAGTATGTGATAGACTTTGCATGAAAAGGAAATACTGTGTTTAACTCAATAACTGATATTAAGGCAACTAACCATTTGAGAAAAATAGGTTCCCTACCTGATACCAAAAGACTGAAGAATTAGAGATTTTCATTTAAAAATAGAATTAGGGACGCCTGGGTGGCTCAGTCAGTTAGGCCGCTGCCTTCGGCTCAGGTCATGGTCCCGGCGTCCTGGGATCGAGTCCTACATCCGGCTCCTTGCTCAGCAGGGAACCTGCTTCTCCCTCTGCCTCTGCCTGCCACTATGTCTGCCTGTACTCACTCCATCTGACAAATAAATAAACTTAAATCTTAAAAAAAAATAAAAACAGAATTATAGAGAAAAAATATTGAATGTTTTATGCATAGGGCTTTTTACACATAACAACAAAGGCAGAAACCCTAAAGAAAAGAGTGACAGATTTGGCCAATAAATTTTAAAACAGTGGTAATAAATGGAAAATTGAAATGTAGAAAATTTAAATGCAAATGGAAATATGGGAAAAATGAAATCCGTAACTGTTCATTTAAGTCAAAAAAGAAAAATCCAAACCCCAATGGAAAAATTGACAAAAGACAGGATCAAACAATACAAAAGAAATATAAACAGTAGGGTGTTGTCTGGGTGGCTCAGTGGGTTAAGCCTCTGTCTTTGGCTCAGATCATGATCCCAGGGTCCTGGGATCGAGCCCCGAATCAGGCTCTCTGCTTGGCGGGGAGCCTGCTTCCTCCTCTCTCTCTGCCTGCCTCTGCCTACTTGTGATCTGTCAAACAAAATAAAATTTAAGAATCTTAAAAAAAAAAGAAAAAGAAATACAAACAGCTAGCAAATGTATAATAGTATTCCTAGTAACTTTTTTAATGGGTCAGACACTGTGCTAAGAGCTTTTCACCCACCACCTCTGTAAATCCTTGCAACAACTCAATGAGAAAGATGCTCTTATCATCCTTACTCTATGGGTAATGAAACTTAGACACAAAGTGGTCAATCATATTTACCAAAGTCATACAGCCAGAAAGCAGAAGATGACCAGAGCCCAGAGCCACACTGTGAGTCACTATTTCCACTTCCCAACTATTACCTCTTAGAGTCCTAGGCAAGGCCGTGAATTCTCTCACTGACTTAGGTCACTCACAAAGCACTTCTGATATGTTCTCCAACTCGTTGCCATACACAGAATGGTGGTTCCTAGAATTCTTTCCTCACTGACACACATTTTGACCAAGGTCCATATGCAGAATACTACCTAGGATCACTCAGAATTTCCTGAGGTTCTGTGACTCTCAGAATACCAGCTAGAGCTCTTGACCCCTCCTCTCTGAACTTGAGGTACTTCTTACACCTAACTTCCAAAACCAAGAGTTGGACACAACCAACATAGCCACCCAGGTGCCCTGATTCCTTATACTTGATAGACAGAAACTGTTCTCCATTTACTCATCCATATTTTATAACTTGTTTCATTTTTACAATGAACATGAATTTTTTGTGGAAGTGAAAAAAGCTTTTCCAAACTGACCTCCAAACCGTATGCACAGAAAAACTTACTATATATTATACTGTCTCATTTTACTGGAGATTAAAATCATGTATTATACTATCACAAGCAAGCACCTGCCAAGAGTACTGACAACCACAGAGGAATTGTAAGCAAGAAAAGATGTGAAGAGTTAAGAAAGGACTAGCACCCCACACAGGGCTAATATGAGGATTAAATGAGATAAGGTATGCAAAGCAATTAACACAGTGAAAATACTAGATAAACATTAGCCATCATCATTAAATAATTACAGGCATTATCAATTATAGGCAACAACTGCAAACATAATATATTCCCCAAATGGTGAAAAATCAAACTTGTATAATACTAGCATTTCAGAAATACCTCTTCTTCTTCAATCAGGTTCGTCTTTAATTGGTTATGGTTCACTACTTCTCTGACCAAGACAGGACTGAATGTGTTGAACACTTAAAATGCTTGGTCCAGGAAGAACACAACCCAGTCCTTAACCTCCAAAAGTTCATGCTCCTATACGAGCACAAATAAACCCAAATGCAGTTGGGAAGGAACTGACAATATTCAGAAATTTTCTATTTACAAGAATTTCTAAGATCCTATTAAAATTCAATCTAACTCCAACCTGCTTCCTTCTTACATCTTCTTCTCTTCAACATGAGTCTCGAGTAACCTTTTTTCACATCCAGACAGAACCCAAGAGAAGTCCCCAGTACCATGAGGTAAACCTTTAAATATGAAATAACTCCCCTACATGTGAAAGATCTGAAAAGAGAAACTGCCTTGTGGTAGTGCTATCTACTACTTCATTTCCTATTTGCAAATCAAGAAGCAATACTTCAGATGAAGTCACCAATTCACCAAGCATTTTTAAAAGTGTTCCAGTCTAAAAAAGTGTTCCACTGCCCTCCTTTTTTTTTTTTTTTTTTAATTTGACACAGAGAGAGAGATCACAAGGAGGCAGAGAGGCAGGCAGAGAGAAAGAGGGGGAAGCAGGCTCCCTGCTGAGCAGAGAGCCCAACACAGGGCTAGATCCCAGGACCCTGAGATCACGACCTGAGCTGAAGGCAGAGGCCTAACCCAGTGAGCCACCCAGGCACCCCAACACACTGCCCTCTCTTATGCACTGCTCTACTAAAAAACTTCTGGAATGACAAACTTTACTTATAAAGAACTTTGAGATAAGGCTTAGTTCTAGACAGCACCTTTCTACTATAAATAATTCCCTAGAAAATCTTCTGCTTCCAATTTAACCATTCCCAAAAAAAGAAAATCCAGGTAGGGCCCTTGCCATACCCTGGATACTAACTGCTAATTAATTTGTAGCAGTAGGGTTATCTTAGCCTATTTCTCAAACTTCCTTACTGTAACAGTTTTTTACTATTACATGTTTTGATCCAAATGTAATACTGTAACTATATAAGAACAATTAGTGGGGTGCCTGGGTGGCTCAGTGGGTTAAAGCCTCTGCCTTCCGCTCAGGTCATGATCTCAGGGTCCTGGGATCGAGCCCCGCATCGTGCTCTCTGCTCAGCAGGGAGCCTGCTTCCTCCTCTCTCTCTGTCTGCCTCTCTGCCTATTTGTGATCTCTCTCTGTCAAATAAATAAATAAAATCTTAAAAAAAATTAGTTAAGAACCAAAGTTAGACTGTTATAACATTTTGCAATCATAACTGATTTAGAAAACAGTCACAAATTTCTTAGAAATTAAGATGACTTAAAATACATTTCGATTTATAGGTAAGCAATCTAAGAAAATACTTTAAGCATGTAGAATTTTTTGTTTCAAATACAGAGCATGTTTCTTTTCTCAAACACTACAAGTTCACACAATAATTAAAATAATTTGTTCAAAAATGCAGGTTTGATTTATAGTAGCATAAAAAACAAAATACCTAAGAATAAATATAATAACCAAGAGGAGGAAGGCTTGTACATATTGAAAACTACAAAACACTGCTGAAAGAAATTACAGACAACACAAATAAATGGAAAGACATCCCATGTTCAGAAACTAGAAGACTTAATACTATTTAGATATCCAAACTATCCAAAGCAATTTCAAGATTCCATGCAACCCCTATGAAAACAACAAGAGCATTTTTTTGCATAAACAGAAAAAGCCATCCTAAAATCCATATGGGATTTCAAGGGACCCAAAACAGCCAAAACAAACTCTGAGGACTTACATTCCCTGATTTTGAAACATGTAACAAAGCTACAGTAATGGAAAGTATGGTAACTGCATAAAGAAATAAATAGACCGGGGGCACCTGGGTGGCTCAGTGGTTTAAAGCCTCTGCCTTCAGCTCCGGTCACGGTCCCAGTGTCCTGGGATGGAGACCCACATCAGGCTCTCTGCTCAGCAGGGAGCCTGCTTCCCCCTCTCTCTGCCTGCCTCTCTGCCTACTTATGATCTCTGACAAGTAAAAATTAAAAAAAAAAAAAAAAAAAAAGAAAGAAAGAAATAGACCAATGTTATAGAGCCCAGAAATAAATTCTCATATATAGTCACATGACCATCATGCAAGGTTTCCAAGACCACTCACCGGAGAAAGGACATCTCTTCAACAAATGGTGCTGGGGAAATAGGGTATTCACATGCAAAAGAATGAATGTGGACACTCACCTTACATCTTATACAAAAATGAACTGTAAACAGACTAAAGAATAGAAAGATCTAAAACTAAAATTCCTAGAGAAAATGGGAAAAGCTTCATGACATGGGATTTGTCAATGTTTCCTCAGTAGGACATTAAACGTACAGGCAGCAAAAGCAAAAGTAGACAAATGGAACATCAGGCTTAAAAACTTCTATGTATCAAAGGTTACAATCAAAAGAGTAAAACTGCAACCAACCCATGGTATGAGGGAAAGCATTTGCAAATCATCTATCTGATGAAGAGTTAATAACCAGTATATATAAAGAACTCCTGCAACTCAACAACAGAAATAACCCAATTTAAAGGTGGTTAAAGGACTTGAATAGATATTTCTCAAAAAAAAAAAAAAAAAAAGAGAGAGAGAGAGAGAGATAAATGGCCAAAAAGCCTATAAAAAGATGCTCAATGTCACTTACAAAAATGAAAATGAAAACCAGAATGAGACATATCCTTATATTCATTAAGATAGCCACTATAAATGAATAAAAACAAGTGTCGGTGAGAATGTGGAGAAAATTAACCGTTGTGAACTATTGGTAGAATCGTAAAATGGTGCAGCTACTATGGAAAACAGCATGGCAGTTGCTTAAATAATTAAAAACAGAACTACCATATGACCCAGTAATCCCACTTGTGGTATATATCTCAAAAGAATTATAAGCAGGATCTCAAAGAGATATTTGCACACCTATGTCCACAGCAGAATTATTTACAAAAACTTTCAAACAGCGAAAGCAATCCAAACATCCATTGACAGGTAAATGGATAAATGAAATGGAAAAAAATGGTCTATAAGTACAGGAGAATATTATTGAGTCTCAAAAAGGAAAGAAATCCTGCCGCATGGTACAATATGATGAACCTTCAGGACATTATCCTAAGTGAAATAAGCCAGCCACAAAAAGGTATTCACTCTTGGTATCTGCATGATACCACTTACATGAGGTATCTAAAATAGTCAAGTTCATCAAAACATAAAGTAGAACGATGGGGCAGGAGCAGGGGAGAGGGATGGGGAGTTGCTGTTCAATGGATATGGATAGAGAGTTCTGGAGATCTATTCCACAATGTGAATATACTTAATACTACTGAACTGTACTTTTAAGATGGTTAAGATGGTAAATTTTATGTTATGTGTTTTCTTACAATTAAATAGAAACAAAGCAGTTTTGACACTTGATTGTGACAAACATGTCAAGGATCCTCTTAGACCTTAGGCACTTTTCAGACCTTTGCTCTAAGTGCTAAATGTAACAAAATGAATCACATAAAGAGTTACAGCTTTCTAAAAATCTTTCTAAAGCAATTTCACAGGAATGAAAGAGAAATTGATTTAGTACTATAAATGAAACCACGTAACCCAAAAATGCCTTCATAAGAATGAACAAAGCATTAGAAATAAACATCTTTGGGAGCTCCTGGACCTCTAACAGAAGTCTCAGAGATTTCCCCATTGTCAAAAGCCGATGCCACTTCCAGCCTTTGGATTAACTCTAGTTTCTTTTAATCAGGGCTAGTTTCTGAGACTATCCCACATGTCTAGATTAACCTATCATACCAATCTAGAACTAAGTTATTGTTCACAGAATTTAGTCTTAATCTTGACCTAAGAATATATCAGGTACTTAAATCACTGAGAACAGAATCAGTAGTTTTCGCTACCAAGTATCTGTTCCCTAGATTATCTATTCATGGGTTTCCTTGGTTTCCTTTTACAAATGTACATGACTGGGGTGCCTGGGTGGCTCAGTCATTAAGCATCTGCCTTTGGCTCAGGTCATGATCCCAGGGTCCTGGGATCGAGCCCCCACACCAGGCTCCCTGCTCAGCGGGAACCCTGCTTCTCCCTCTCCCACGCCCCCTGCTCGTTTTTCCTCTATCGCTGTGTCTCCCTTTGTCAAATAAATAAAATCTTTTTTTTAAAAAATGTACATGATCCAGAATGGCCTGTAATCATTTTAATGGTTAACAATATGGATGATACGGATGTCTAAAGTCGTTTCAAAAAAAAAAAAAGTGCACTTCACTGGAATACTGAATACATTGCCTCTGCAGGAACTGGCAGTTCTGTTCTTTATCCAACTGGTATACATCAGAATCTTCTACCTTAAGTACTCATCCAGGATTATATATTTGGTTCTAGGAACAGACAGCTTTGGATGGAAACCTGGCTCAACTACCTACAAACTCTGTTACCTTCAGAATACTACTTGTGCCTGTTTTATAGATCGGGGTATATAAGAATCTGAAACCTTAAAATCCAAAAATTACAAAAGTGTGGTTTACATAAGTGTATATTGCTCAGTTACAAGGAAAAGCAACATGCAGAGAAGAAAAAAGTAGTGTCACCCTTCGTCTTATTACAGCAGAATTCCTAATGACACCAGCGACCAAGGTCCAAGTTTCACCCGTACTCTTGACTCTCAGCCCAGTCTCAGGTAAAGGGGAAAGATAAGATCATTTCAGGTAAACCTTCATTTAAAACCGAATGCCTGTTATGTACATACATAGCAGTTGACAGGTTCAAAAATTCCGGTCTGGGTGAAGAAATGTCACCCATAAAATAATTTAAGTTGCTAAATGTTCAGAATGAATGACAGATGAGTAACAAAGCCAATGGGCACAGAAATGGAGAAAGTCCAGAGGTGAGAGCCCACCACAATGCCTCCGACCTGGAGGTCGTGGGAGAGCTAAGAAGGGGAACAGACATTGACATCACTTGCTAAGGGTCAAAAACAAGACCTATGTGGCAGAAAGAACAATCACAGCATTAGTAAAACTGGGAAACCAGAGATGGTGTGATTATTCTGCCCTGGACATGTGCAGTGCATGCTGGTGGCTGGACACACGTGTGAGGGAAGACATCCAGTGGGCGACTGGAGAGCAGTGACTGAGGACTAAGGCAGAATGATAACCAAGAACTACAAAGTCCTGGAAATGAACGGGGAAAAGTTCCAAGAAGCAGCTATCAACAGTGTCTGATGCTGCTTAAAACAGATAGTGAGGAAAAATTCAGCCATAGAAAAATGGCCTCTCCATCTGCCAAGGCTGGTCAGAAAGCTCAAGCCACATGCAGATGAAAAAGAGATTCTAAAATATCAAAGACTCAGCAATGATTTAATTTTCCCCCAAGAGTAGTCTGGCTTATTACTACTCCGGATGGTAACAAATTAGATGATTTTTACATCTACTCTCAAACCTGATCTTTTTGGCAAGTGTCTATGAGGACCCACTGAAAGGATTATAAAGAGAAGGAAAATAGTCATTAACAAGAGAAAGAGAGGATACACTTTTTCCAACTACAGGATTCCAAAGCTTCTGGCAGTAGCAAACAGCTTTTAGTAAAAGTAAGCCAACAAAAGTTCATTAGTGAAGCAGTGTTAACAAAGTAATATTCTACTCACTGGGCTTTAAAGATTAGCCATTCTACCAACATACAAAACATTAGAACAACTCACTCTTAAGAAAAACACTTCTAAAAATATTTTTACATTAAAAAGTAATAATTTGATTAGAAAAAAAATACCACTCCTAATCAATTCTACCATCCTAAGACAAATTCCCTAATCACATTTTCATCTCTTCTGACCTTCATTACTAAGTATTTTGTTCATATGTTTTGTAGATAAAATACTTTTGGACCCTCCTCCTGCGCCTGTCATAAACACAAACTTAAAAACAAAAATTTCTACACAAAAATTAATCCATCCAGCAAACAAATTTAAAGGTCCTTGGGACACCCGGGTAGCTCAGTTGGTTAAGCATCTGTCTTCAACTCAGGTCATGATCCCAGGGTCTTGGGATAGAGTCCCACGTTGGGCTCCCTGCTCAGTGCAGAGCCTGCTTCTCCCTCTCCCTGCCGCTCCCCTTGCTTGTGGTATCTCTCTCTCTGACAAATAAATAAAATCTTAAAAAAAAAAAAAAGTCCTAATAAAGATTATCAAACTTTGCCTTGCCATTAATAGACAATAATACATGTGACACTGAAATTTGTCACAGACTCAAACAACCATATTCCTGAAAATCTGTCCAAGTTTATATCTACTAGATACATAAAATGCAGCTTTTTATTTATAATAAAAGATAACCATGCCTTCCAAAAACCCATCTGACAGTGGAACTTTATTACCTGGTATAAGATGCTTTTCAAAAAAGCTCTTCTTTGCTGGCCACAATGGGCAGATTAATAAATCAAAATACTACTGGGGCGCCTGGGTAGCTCAGCCGATTAGGCATTCGACCCTTGGTTTCCACTCAGGGTCATGTAATTGAGTCCTGCACTGGGCTTAGTGCTCAGCATGGAGTCTGCTTGCCCCCTCCCTCTGCTCCAATCTCTTTCTCAAATCAATAGAAATAATTTTAAAAAATCAAACTACTACTAAAAACTGTATGTTTAACACACATACACATATTTTCACTATACAGATCAATTTCCACTATTCTCAACATCTAGATCTTAGCTTCAAAGAATATTTTGACACCAATCCAGAATAAGTGAGTTATTTGTAGTAATCATAGTAACTTCCTCCTCTCCCAAGTCTTTCAAAATCCTTACAAACTGCAGAGCACAGCCAAAACATTCTTAAAGGTCCCTTTTCTCTGAAGTAATTATACACTCCCACTGATCAGTAAAATTGGATGTTAAGACACAGGAATGTTAAAACATTCAGGATGTTAAGACAAGGAATGGCTCACACTTCTGACTTAAGGAAATTAACATCCAGTCCAAACATAAAAAACTGCATTAGATAATGCACTTAACTATTTCTGCTGTTTTTCTTCAAGAGACAATGAGTTTTATTTTGTTGTGAAGATTTTCTAGTGATATTCTGCTGCAACTGAGGGAAAATATACAAAATACAAAATACCCAGAGAACCATCATTAATATTGCAGGAAAATCTTAACTTTGAAATACTAGTTAATACTACTAAAACACAAAAAATCCTCAAGGTATAAATTGACAAACTGAATTCAGCTACCTTCACAAATCTGCCCAGGCTTCCTGAAAAAAACTCAACAGCACGTTTTTAGGGCAAATGCTGTTATTTGTGACCCATCAGATGCCAAACTCATGGTATCACAATCATGTAAAAATCTATCTCATTTCTTCCACTGACCTCAAACAAAAACAATACTATAGTTTGATCAGCAAGAAGGCTCAAAGCATAGGCCATTTTTGGAGCAACCTCCACAGAAGATTTGATTAGAACCAGATTTCATATATGATGGGTAGAGACTTATGTTCTAAATTAGTATAATTACCGTCAATATCTTGACTAGCTGGTCTGTACATTGAAACTGTTCATACAGACACAACATCTCCAAACACCATAAAAGGTGTTTGATTCTGCCAGGACCACTAGTCAGCCATATCTTTTCAGACTTCACACACTGGCAAGAAATTCTCCTCATCTGAGCCTTAGACTTATCGGTATTAGAGACGTTCACTAAAACTTATAAACTAAACAAATAGGAAAATAACAAATATAATTTAGGCTGACATTTCACAAACAAGGGATTTGTTAACTATACTCAGGAAATTAGCATATATATGGCTGTGGGAGGAAAAAGCAGAAGGATAATATAACTTTAATGTTTTACGAGACTCAATCATTATTTTATTTCCCTGTGCTAATGGCCCATGAAGATAGTCATTCACTCAAACAAATGTTAAATCCCTACTGTGTGCGTGGCACTGTACAAAGTAAGCAAAAGAACAGAAAAAGAAAGGACACAATACCTGCCAAGGACTACTTGAAACAAAAGGAGACATGCACATTAAATTATTGTACTGTTTTAGCTTTACTGGACACCAACTACATGCAAGACCATACTGCACACCAGAGACGCACAATAGTAACATTAATCTAACTGCAGATCTGTAACCAATCAATGAACTATGACAACAACAGGCCTGACTATTCCTAAAGCAGCAATATTTTATTCTGGAAATAATCTTGCCTCTGTCAATTAATTCTTTCAATGGATGGCAATTCTCTGAATAATTTCCACCTACATTAACCCAAACTAAGGTTGCTTACAGAGTTAAATGAGAGAGTGTAATGCTTTGAACAAAAATAAATAACAGTAGAGAGACACATTTGTACTTTAACATTAATTTGGTTTGCATTTAGATACTGCCTTCAACATAGGTAACAAGTGACAAGTCATAAAGCAGAACACCAACCCGAAAGTTACTGTGGCAGGACATTATTTTCTTGTAGTAGCAGTACAGTGGGAAGTGGAAGCTAAACTAACAAGTTTTGCTAAGCTTTTTAAAAACCACTCACTTTTAGTGATTTCTTTGTGAAAGGTCTGTGACCACTCATTTCCCCTAGGCTCAAAACCAAGTAGTACCAACACAACTACAGATTTGGTCCTCTAGATTACAAAATAATTTTTAACCCTGTAGAAGTACCAGTTCTACAGTCATTCGAACCTAATGAGCTTTTTAAAAATAGGGATCAGCCCTTAACTAAATTACAGATAAAGTTTTGCAAACTAGAAACGGTATTCGTTTTTAAACTCTTCCACATTAAAGATGACACTCAATCTTAAAAATGTAAACAGACTTCTAATAGCTTACTAGAGAACTAAAGAAAATTGTGTTATATACACCGAACTGGTGCCTAAACAATCAATACGGCAAAGCGATAAAGGAGAGAGAAGATGAAGAAACAAGATTCCTCTCCAAGAAATGTTTGAGCAAATTCAAAGTGAAATTTCGGTAAGCTATGTTTTGAACCCTTTCCACCAGTCTTGCTATTTTTACTACGACATTTTCTGTGTGCCCGCCGTTATTAAAATCACAACCAAAGGGGGGGAAGTGTCCTAAAATTTGACTATTAACAGCAATCAAGTCTAAAAATATGCCCCTCCTACACAGTGGGCCAAGTGGCAAGAAGATACGAGAACTCAGGAAGTTTTGAAATGGCACTGACAGGAGTCAAGAGGAAAGACAAGGGGAAGGAATCACGGAGAACAAGAGCAACTCCGTGCAGCCAACGCCGCGAGTTGGCATTCGAACTGCAAGTTCCCGGCTCGGGACGGGACTCGACCGAGCAACTTCGCGCCGGACGGAGCTGCGCGCTCGGCCGCCCTCCGAGCCCCGAGCCGCAGCCCTTCCTCCCCGCTCGCAGCCCCGCGGCCGCCTCCGCGAGGGCGCGTTGACAGCCGCGGGGCCGGGCCCGGGAGATGCCGGCTGGCTGACACCCACCTTCTTTCTCGGCCCGCGCCGCGGCCACTACGAGGGTCATCACCAGGTGCAGCGCTCCCAGTAGGCCCGCGGCCGCGCTCCGCGGGCTCCTGCCGCGGCTGGCCGCGGGCTCCACACCGGCCCCTGCGGACGTGGAGGCGGCGGCGACTCCTGCTGCTCCTCCTCCAGCCCGCTTCCCCATCCCTGCCGGCCGGGGGCCGCCGCGCTCGAGGTCCGGCGCGGCCCTTCTCGGCGAGGCGGCGGCAGGGGCGGCGCGGGAGCCGTGGTCCGGGCTCTGGCCGCGGCGCCGGGGGCGAGGGCGGTTCCGGGCCCAGGGCTCGGGCTCCGGGCGTGGGTCTGGGTCCGTGCGTGCGTGTGAGCAGGAGTGTCAGTCACGGCCTCGGCCTCGGCATCGCCTACGGAGAGTCGAAGCGGAGAGGCCACGGGTCAAGCACGGCGGGCGGCCATACTGGAAACGGGCACGGGCCGCCGGCTCTGGGCGCTGGTCTGCGAGGGGCGGGGCGCGGTCCTGGGCACCGCCCCCGTCGTGCCGTCACCTAGGGGGCCGGGAGGTCAGTCTGTCTGCCCCGGAGTCCGTGGGCCCGAATTTCTTGTCCCGCTCTCGGAGGCCCACGGCTTCACCTGCCGGACGGGACACGGGCAGTACAAACCCAACCTGTCACCGCTGCCCCGCGGAGAAGGAGGAGGGAAGCAGGCCCGGGCCCAGCTGCCAGGACTTATGATGGCGGTTCACGCTTCTCAGAGGCAATGACGGCAATCACGTGGAGATAAGGGGGCCTTGCCGCGCAGCCGCCTTGGGGCGTGGGCGGGGCTGGGAGGAACTGCGGGGTACTGGGGGAGGCTCGCCTGCTGCTCCAACGCGGGAACTAACCCCTTGCATCTCCGGTACTGCAATGCGAGAGCCTTCCAGAGGACTGAGTGCGCATCCGGACCTCGAGGCCCAGCGCGGAAAATCCATTCCAGTGACTCCTCCTGGTCCCACCTCCGCCTTTCGGGTCGCCTGAGTATACTCGTGGCCTGATTCAGTTCCTGGTGGCGCTTCGTTTAGGACTTGACCCTCTCCATTCATCGTTATATCTTCATGACACACTACCCAGCGCTTAATGGAATCATCTTGCTCTTGGAATTGTGCCTGCTCTGCTGCGGGAAATCCCTTTGCAGTGTGTTTTTAAAGCAGCAGTGACCCTGGACGGGGAGGGCAGATTGTTCTTTAGAAAGTGCCCAGTGGCCATGCTGGCTTTGTCCTTCTTGGAATAATTCTTAAGACGTTTTCCACAGTTAGTTCCTGCAGGCCCAAATCAAACGCCTTCTTTAGGCTCCTTCAGGAAGCCTTCTCATGCCTCTTTCTACCTTAGGTGGCGGTTCTTGGTGGGCGTGGATTTTCCCTACAAAATTTAAGTTCCTTGAGAGTCCCTCATTATTCGTCTTAATAACTTCCCTTAACTTAGTAACTATCTTAGTAACTTCCCCCAATTCCAGAGTCCCCAATTCCATTTGCTTATTCTTCGCAGTATTGGTTGAGTGAGTCCGTGTATTTTTAAGGCTACGTCCACACCAATACATCTGAGAACAAACTACAGAGGAAAATAAAATTTCAGAAAGGCTTACAAAAGGATCTCAAAGTGCTGCCCTATGCAGTAGTCTTTGTCAAGCAAGCACTTAAGTTTTTTTATTAATATATTTTTATAGCCTTACCCTAATGATTTTGAAAAACAATTTTCTTTTCCTGAATATTAGTGTTAAAATTAATCAAATTTTGTTCTTGATGTAATGCAGGAATAATTATCTAAGGTGGATTTTCTGTATTTGTATATGTAAGGAAAGATTTCTGGAAGACTTTTAACTCACTAAAGAAATCAAGCCCAAGGCAAAGTGAGTGAGTATCTTAGCTGGGTCAAAGAGTACTTTCCAATGTGCGGCACAAAGAATTGGCAACCCTCCCCCCATTACCAGGTTTAGGGCAGACAAGTCTCTCCAACTATGAAATGCTCAGGTTCTCTTACACAGGAATCAACCACATCCTCTGATTAGCCTGAGGCTCAAGAGCCACATGGGAAATAACTTGCATATGTCTGTAATTGGAGCTTAGACATTGGACTCTGATCAAACATGTCTGCCTATTTCCCAAGAAACTAATGAAGCTTAAGTTTTAGGGCTCCTCCTCTGCATAAGTTCCTTCCAAGGCCTTCCACCTAAATGTGTATTTATAAGCTTTAATCTTGTTTTTAATGAGCACTCCTCTCCCCAGTAGTTGGAGAAGCTTTTAGGGCCCACTGTACCTGAACCCTCCCTGTACCTATGGACATTGGGAACCAGAGCGGTAATAATGGAAGTTTGTTTCCCAGAAAGAAAAAGGAGACTGCTGGGAGAATAAATTGAAGAAGGACTTACTAGACAGCTTGATAAACTATGTTGAGCACTCCGGGTTGAGCCACCATCACCCCATTAGTCCCTCTCCCCCAACACTCAAGTGCCTTGGGAAGCAGAGAACTAGGAGTTAAAACAAGAAATGATCACCAAGGACCCTTCTGAAGTTCTTGATTAGCTCCAGACCTCCCTTGTCCCGTTTGAGGAATCAGAGAGATCTGGGCATTTTGGCAGGTGGAGGCAGGCTCTTCAGCTGGCAAAATTAGGGAAAATCTGCTAACCCAGCAATTCTCAAAGTGCTAGACCAGCATCATCTGCATCACCTGGGGGTCGAGGCCCAGCAGTCTGGTTTTTTTTTGTTTTGTTTTGTTTTTAAAGATTTTATTTACTTATTTGACAGACAGATTACAAGTAGGCAGAGAGGCAGGCGGAGAGAGAGAAGGGAGGAAGCAGTCTCCCTGCTGAGCAGAGAGCCCAATGCAGGGCTCTATCCCAGGACCCTGGGATCATGACCTGAGCCGAAGGCAGAGGCTTTAATCCACTGAGCCACCCAGGCACCCCCCCAGCAGTCTGTTTTAATGAGCCACCTGCGTGATTCTAGGACATGCTCAAGTTTGAAAACTGTTGATATAAGCCAGGAACTATAGGCTGTTGGGAGTCCTCATCCCTACTTGCTTTGCTCTCTCGCCAGATTAGTAAACTACTAATAGAAGCAGAGTTAAAAGGAACACAGATGAATTTGGGCTTAAATCCCAGCCCTGCCTTTATTAGCTATATGATGATAGGCAAATTGCTCAACTTCTCTGGCCTCACTTTCTTTTTCTATAAAAGGATACCTAATAAATTTGGGGAGATGAAGCAAGATACGTTTGTAAACATACAGACTCTGCCTGGCACATAGTAGGAGATTGTCAGAGGTAGCTAGAGTACTTATTTTTTTCAAAACACCATATAAGGCACAGTGACAGTTTCAAAGATCATTGATTGATTTATGGTCCCACTTCACTCACAAGATATTTGAGGACACTTACAAGAATACTCGCATTTAATAAAAATAAATTTAAAGTTTGGGACCAAGAGGAGAAAACACTGTTGGAAGTCCTCATGGCTCTACCTTCCTGCCTCCCTGATTGACTGCATGTGGTCTCCTGGTATTGGGCTCTATAGTCTTTCAAGTCCCAACTTTAAGTTACTCAGCCAGACCTTGCTGTGTCTATTGCTGGCCCCACCCTGGCATCTCACAGACGTCTTAAACTCACATGAACTCCTGATCTCCCATAGCATGCTTTGTCCACAGCTTTTCCTATCTCCAGAGTTGACTCCGCCTATCCAGTCGCATAGGCCATAAAACTAAGTGTTATTATTTACTCATCTCTGTGTTAGATCTAGAATGCAGCCACTTCTCACCACTTTCACGGCCCACTCTGGTATGAGTCGCACCATCTTCTGTCAGGAATTTTGCAAGAACTTGGTTAACAGTTTCCCCTGTTTCCAACCACTTTTATAATGAAAAGTTTCCACTCGCAGCACCTGCCTGATGGAGCTGTGTTATACTTCAATGGGTTCAAGCCAACTGAAGCTGATAAAGGACTGTGAACTTTGAGTGACCCCTAAGCCAGACCCTTATTAGACCTGACCGAAGACCTGTTCCTGTCCAGGAAACAATGCTGTTCTTTCCTACCCAGAGTCCTGGTTTCTGGATTAACACAGCCACCTCAAATCCCCTTCCCGCTCTCTAGCACTTAAAAAATTCTGGCTTTTCCTACTTCATGAATTATTTACTCAGTGAATTTTTTCACTGGCGTGTTTCCTTGCCTGACAAGTATATAGACTCAGCTTTGATTTTTCTTTCTTTTAGTTCTGGTGCTCTTTGCTTTATATTTTGACATAAATTTGCACAATTTTTGTCAACACAGCAGCCAGAATGATCCATTTAAAACTTAAGGCATCTCATCCCTCCTGCAGTGGCTCTCATCTCAGTGTAAAAGCCAAATCTCTTATGATGACCCACATGGCTGTATGTGATCTGGCTCCCTGTGATCCTTGACTTCCAGGCTCAGTCTGTTTCAGCTTAGTCGCCACCGTTTTGTTCCTCAAACATACCACGGATGCTTCTGCTCTGGGATCTATGCCCTAGCTCTTCCCTCTGTCTGAAGTGCTTTCTTCTCCACTTCTCTGCTTGGCTCACTCTTTGACTTCCTTTCAGTCTTGGCTCAGTTACCACCTTCTCTGTGAAGCATACTCTGATCACCACCGTTAATACTGGAATTCAACGTGCTTGCCCCCACGTCCAATCCTACATACTCTGCGCTCATTTTCTCTTTTTCCCATAAATCTTATCAATTTCCCTAATACTATATAATTTATTCCTATGTATCGCCATTATCTGTCTTTCACCCTCATCTGTTTTGTTCACTGGTGTATCCCAAGCTTCTAAAATGTACTAATTATTTACTACACAGAAAGAACGAATGAATGAATGAATGAGTGGGACAGAAGGATGAAATAGTTAATGAATAGGACCAAAAGATAAAGAGCAGTAAGACATACTCCTTCCATTCCACGGAACTTAAAATCCAGTGGATAGGACAGACATGTACACAATATGATAAGGAGGAGTGAACCGAGGGAGAGAAGAGGAGAGGGAATCTGAAGGCTGCTCTGGGTTCTGCCAATTTCTCTATGTATCCAGCCTTTTCAACATCTTCAACTGATGTTTCATTTGTTTTCAATTGCAAGTCTCTTTCATCTAGTCCAGAGTATGCATAAAGCCCACAGCAATCAGTTGAATAAGAAGGAAGATAGCCTACTGAGAGTCTTCTTCAATTTACAGAGTGATCTCTTCATTTTGTCTTATTCCTTGTTAGGTTTCTCTTGGTGGTGTTCTTTTAAAAAAGAATCAACTCACAAAGCCCCAGGTTTAAGTCTGCTCCACTTACTATGTAAATCGCTGCAGCCTAGGATAGGGCAAGTAAACAGGGAGCTTCATGCTATAGGGTGAGGATAGTGGTTTATGAGGGGGTGAGCTGAGCCCACTATCTGTGTGGACTCTATCCTATTTGAAGCTTTTTATCATATATTCTTCAAGACCTGATTCCTTTGCAGTTTCCAAATTCACATGAACTAAAGCCTTATCAAAGATAATAACCACTACCACATATACACCTCTAATAAGCATCTTGATTTTGATGCTAGAATTTACTACAGTTTTGTTTAATATGTTCCTTCCAAGCTGGCTGACGCATATTATAAGCCTATAGTATTTTTCCTAGCATTTGTAAGAAATATTGTTGTGGTAAACATCCTAATTTGAAATAAACCAAAAATTTCTGCCACCATTCAAATTCTCCACAACATGCTCCGATATCTGTCTTAACTTTTTCTCTTCTAGAAGAACTATCACTAATCTTATGACTTTTTGAAATGTTTCATGTGGTTTGGTGGTCTTTCTAGTAAAAGGAAGGAGATAATTCTTTTTTAAAGGTTTTATGTATTTAATTGAGAGAGAGTGAGCAACAGAGAAAGAGAGAGAGTACAAGCTGGGGGAGAAGCAGAAGGGGAAGGAGAAGCAGGCTCCCCACTAAGCAGGGAGCCAGGCATGGGGCTCTATCCCAGGACCCGAGGATCATGACCTGAGCTGAAGGCAGATGCTTAACCAACAAGCCACCCAGGTGCCCAGGAGATAATATTCTTAAGGACAGACAATGCCTCAGTATTTTTCCTCTTCCTCCCACCTCCCCTACCATTGTCCTCTCTAGTACTCAATAAGTACTTTGAAACACCATTTTAGACTGCCCTGAGTTTCTGAACTGTCCTAAACACAACTGTTAAAAAGACCTACTTCAACCATCATTCAATTGTGCTTAAAATGTCACCATTTGGTGGTAATTAGGAGCCTTGCAAAGCCCTTAAGGGGGAAAAAAAGACACCGAACAATGTGTTGAGGGATTTTTGTGTTCTTATCTCTCCCTATTATTTAACTTGTTTGTAGCTGTAAAAATTCCAGGAATATTCAGTAAAGGCAAGGACGAACATATTCAAGATGCTCAGGTGGAGATCAGAAATGATGAAAAACAGAATTAAAACATTAATAATGTATGAGAGTAAAATGACATCTGCTGAGATGTGCTATAAGGGAGACAAAATTTTCTCTGCCAAGTCCAGTGTGAATTCCATGAATGAGGAATTAAGAATTGGCCACTATGTGTGGAGCTCATAATGGCAGTCTGAGAGTAGTTATCACAGGTAACACACACACACGCTCTTTGTGCAGTATTTCCTGTAAAGTGAATTCTACTTTCTCTAAACATCATTATGTTAGTTTCTGGTATTTTAACCACAAGTAAAATTTTGTATTGTTCTTTTTTTTTTTTTTTTTTTTTTGAGAGAGAGAGAGAGAGAAAAGAAGTGCATGTGCATGTGCCCATGCAAGGAAGGGTGGGGAGGGCTGGGGTAGGGGGAGGAACTGAGGGAGAAGGAGAAAGAGTCTTAAACAGGCTTCATGTCCCATGGAGAGCGCCACTCTGGGCTCTATTCTACCACCCTGAGATCATAACCCGAGCAGAAATCAAGAGTTGGCCACTTAATTGGCTGAACCACCCAGGTGGGGCCCCTAAATTTTGTATTTTAAGTCTGGTATTTTCAAACCGGGTAACATGGCTGGTAGAATGTTTTTATGACCACAAATTAGCAAGTCTTTGAATTATTCTTTTTTTTTTTTTTTTTTAATTTTTTTATTTTAATAAACATATAATGTATTTTTATCCCCAGGGGTACAGGTCTGTGAATCGTCTGGTTTACACATTTCACAGCACTCATCATAGCACATACCCTCCCCAATGTCCATTTCCCCACCACCCTCTCCCATCCCCCTTCCCCCCCGCAACCCTCAGTCTGTTTCTTGAGATTGAGTCTTTTATGGTTTGTCTCCCTCCCAATCCCATCTTTTCATTTTTTCTTTTCCTACCTCCCCCCAAACCCCCCCACCTTGCATCTCCACTTCCTCATATCAAAGAGATCATATGATAGTTGTCTTTCTCCGATTGACTTATTTCGCTAAGCATGATACCCTCTAGTTCCATCCACGTCGTCGCAAATGGCAAGATTTCATGTCTTTTGATGGCTGCATAGTATTCCATTGTGTATATATACCACATCTTCTTTATCCATTCATCTGTTGATGGACATCTAGGCGCTTTCCACAGTTTGGCTATTGTGGACATTGCTGCTATAAACATTCGGGTGCACGTGCCCCTTCGGAGCACCACGTTTGTATCTTTAGGATATATACCCAGGAGTGCAATTGCTGGGTCGTAGGGTAGCTCTATTTTCAGTTTTTTGAGGAACCTCCACACTGTTTTCCAGAGTGGTTGCACCAGCTTGCATTCCCACCAACAGTGTAGGAGGGTTCCCCTCTCTCCGCATCCTCGCCAGCATCTGTCATTTCTTGACTTGTTAATTTTAGCCATTCTGACTGGTGTGAGGTGGTATCTCATTGTGGTTTTGATTTGTATTTCCCTGATGCCGAGTGATGTGGAGCATTTTTTCATGTGTCTGTTGGCCATCTGGATGTCTTCCTTGCAGAAATGTCTGTTCATGTCCTCTGCCCATTTCTTGACTGGATTATTTGTTCTTTGGGTATTGAGTTTGATAAGCTCTTTATAGATTTTGGATACGAGCCCTTTATCTGATATGTCGTTTGCAAATATCTTCTCCCATTCTGTCAGTTGTCTTTTGGTTTTGTTAACTGTTTCCTTTGCTGTGCAAAAGCTTTTGATCTTGATGAAATCCCAATAGTTCATTTTTGCCCTTGCTTCTGTTGCCTTTGGCGATGTTCCTAGGAAGAAGTTGCTGCGGTGGAGGTCAAAGAGGTTGCTGCCTGCATTCTCCTCAAGGATTTTGATAGATTCCTTTCGCACATTGAGGTCCTTCATCCACTTTGAGTCTATTTTCGTGTGTGGTGTAAGGAAATAGTCCAATTTCATTTTTCTGCATGTGGCTGTCCAATTTTCCCAGCACCATTTGTTGAAGAGGCTGTCTTTTTTCCATTGGATATTCTTTCCTGCTTTGTCGAAGATTAGTTGACCATAGAGTTGAGGGTCTATTTCTGGGCTCTCTATTCTGTTCCATTGGTCTATATGTCTGTTTTTGTGCCAGTACCATACTGTCTTGATGATGACAGCTTTGTAATAGAGCTTGAAGTCTGGAATTGTGATACCACCGACTTTGGCTTTCTTTTTCAATATTCCTTTGGCTATTCGAGGTCTTTTCTGGTTCCATATAAATTTTAGGATTATTTGTTCTATTTCTTTAAAAAAAATGGATGGGATTTTGATAGGGATTGCATTAAATGTGTAGATTGCTTTAGGTAAAATAGACATTTTCACAATATTTGTTCTTCCAATCCATGAGCATGGAATATTTTTCCATTTCTTTGTGTCTTCCTCAATTTCTTTCATGAGTACTTTATAGTTTTCTGAGTATAGATTCTTTGCCTCTTTGGTTAGATTTATTCCTAGGTATCTTATGGTTTTGGGTACGATTGTAAATGGGACTGACTCCTCAATTTCTCTTTCTTCTGTCTTGTTGTTAGTGTAAAGAAATGCGACTGATTTCTGTGCATTGACTTTATATCCTGACACTTTACTGAATTCCTGTATAAGTTCTAGCAGTTTTGGAGTGGAGCCTTTTGGGTTTTCCACATATAGTATCATATCATCTGCAAAGAGTGATAGTTTGACTTCTTCTTTGCCGATTTGGATGCCTTTAATTTCTTTTTGTTGTCTGATTGCTGAGGCTAGGACTTCTAGTACTATGTTGAACAGCAGTGGTGATAACGGACATCCCTGCCGTGTTCCTGACCTTAGCGGAAAAGCTTTCAGTTTTTCTCCATTGAGAATGATATTTGCGGTGGGTTTTTCATAGATGGCTTTGATAATATTGAGGTATGTGCCTTCTATCCCTACACTTTGAAGAGTTTTAATCAGGAAGGGATGCTGCACTTTGTCAAATGCTTTTTCAGCATCTATTGAGAGTATCATATGGTTCTTACTCTTTCTTTTATTAATGTATTGTATCACATTGATGGATTTGCGGATGTTGAACCAACCTTGCAGCCCTGGAATAAATCCCACTTGGTCGTGGTGAATAATCCTTTTAATGTACTGTTGGATCCTATTGGCCAGTATTTTGGTGAGAATTTTCGCATCTGTGTTCATCAAGGATATTGGTCTGTAATTCTCTTTTTTGGTGGGATCCTTGTCTGGTTTTGGGATCAAGGTGATGCTGGCCTCATAGAATGAGTTTGGAAGTTTTCCTTCCATTTCTATTTTTTGGAACAGTTTCAGGAGAATAGGAATTAATTCTTCCTTAAATGTTTGGTAGAATTCCCCTGGGAAGCCGTCTGGTCCTGGACTTTTGTTTGTTTGGAGATTTTTGATGACTGTTTCAATCTCCTTACTGGTTATGGGTCTGTTCAGGTTATCTATTTCTTCCTGGTTCAGTTGTGGTAGTTTATACATCTCTAGAAATGTATCCATTTCTTCCAGGTTGTCAAATTTGTTGCCATAGAGTTGCTCGTAGTATGTTCTTATAATTGTTTGTATTTCTTTGGTATTGGTTGTGATCTCTCCTCTTTCATTCATGATTTTATTTATTTGGGTCCTTTCTCTTTTCTTTTTGATAAGTCTGGCCAGGGGCTTATCAATCTTATTAATTCTTTCAAAGAACCAGCTCCTAGTTTTGTTGATTTGTTCTATTGTTTTTTTAGTTTCTATTTCATTGATTTCTGCTCTGATCTTTATGATTTCTCTTCTCCTGCTGGGTTTAGGCTTTCTTTGTTGTTCTCTCTCCAGCTCCTTTAGGTGTAGGGTTAGGTTGTGTATTTGAGACCTTTCTTGTTTCTTGAGAAAGGCTTGCACTGCTATATATTTTCCTCTCAGGACTGCCTTTGTTGTGTCCCACAGATTTTGAACTGTTGTGTTTTCATTATCATTTGTTTCCATGAATTTTTTCAATTCTTCTTTAATTTCCTGGTTGACCCATTCATTTTTTAGAAGGATGCTGTTTAGTCTCCATGTATTTGCGTTCTTTCCAAATTTCCTCTTGTGATTGAGTTCGAGCTTCAGAGCATTGTGGTCTGAAAATATGCAGGGAATGATCTCGATCTTTTGGTACCGATTGAGACCTGATTTATGACCCAGGATGTGGTCTATTCTGGAGAATGTTCCATGTGCACTAGAGAAGAATGTATATTCTGTTGCTTTGGGATGGAATGTTCTGAATATATCTGTGATGTCCATCTGGTCCAGTGTGTCATTTAAGGCCTTTATTTCCTTGTTGATCTTTTGCTTAGATGACCTGTCCATTTCAGTGAGGGGAGTGTTAAAGTCCCCTGCTATTATTGTATTACTGTCAATGTATTTCTTTGATTTTGTTATTAATTGGTTTATATAGTTGGCTGCTCCCATGTTAGGGGCATAGATATTTAAGATGGTTAGGTCTTCTTGTTGGACAGACCCTTTGAGTATGATATAGTGTCCTTCCTCATCTCTTATTAGAGTCTTTGGCTTAAAATCTAATTGATCTGATATAAGGATTGCCACCCCAGCTTTCTTCTGATGTCCATTAGCATGGTACATTGTTTTCCACCCCCTCACTTTAAATCTGGAGGTGTCCTCGGGTCTAAAATGAGTTTCTTGTAGGCAGCATATGGATGGGTTTTGTTTTTTTATCCATTCTGATACCCTGTGTCTTTTGATTGGGGCATTGAGCCCATTAACATTCAGGGTAACTATTGAGAGATATGAATTTAGTGCCATTGTATTGCCTGTAAAATGATTGTTACTGTATATTGTTTCTGTTTCTTTCTGATCTACTACTTTTAGGGTCTCTCTTTGCTTAGAGGACCCCTTTCAATATTTCCTGTAGAGCTGGTTTGGTGTTTGCAAATTCTTTCAGCTTTTGTTTGTCCTGGAAGCTCTTTATCTCTCCTTCTATTTTCAATGATAGCCTAGCCGGATATAGTATTCTTGGCTGCATGTTTTTCTCGTTTAGTGCTCTGAATATATCATGCCAGTTCTTTCTGGCCTGCCAGGTCTCTGTGGATAAGTCCGCTGCCAATCTAATGTTTTTACCCTTGTATGTTACAGACTTCTTTTCCCGGGCTGCTTTCAGGATTTTCTCTTTGTCGCTAAGACTTGTAAATTTTACTATCAGGTGACGAGGTGTGGACCTATTTTTATTGATTTTGAGGGGCGTTCTTAGCATCTCCTGGATTTTGATGTTTGTTCCCTTTGCCATATTAGGGAAATTCTCTCCAATAATTGTCTCCAATATACCTTCTGCTCCCCTCTCTCTTTCTTCTTCTTCTGGGATCCCAATTATTCTAATGTTGTGTCGTCTTATGGTGTCACTTATCTCTCGAATCCTCTCCTCGTGTTCCAGTAGTTGTTTGTCTCTCTTTTGCTCAGCTTCTTTATTCTCTGTCATTTGGTCTTCTATGTCACTAATTCTTTCTTCTGCCTCATTTATCCTGGCAGTGAGAGCTTCCATTTTTGATTGCACCTCATGAATAGCTTTTTTGATTTCAACTTGGTTAGATTTTAGTTCTTTTATTTCTCCAGAAAGGGCTTTTATCTCTCTGGAGAGGGTTTCTCTAATATCTTCTATGCCTTTTTCGAGCCCGGCTAGAACCTTGAGAATTGTCATTCTGAACTCTAGATCTGTCATGCTACCTATGTCTGTATTGATTAGGTCTCCAGCCTTCGGTACGGCCTCTTGTTCTTTTTTTTGAGGTGAGTTTTTCCGCCTTGTCATTTTGTCCAGGTAGGATTTGCTTTCTCCTGCTGTGGAATTCCGCTGTTCTTGGTGACTGAAGTTGGTTTTGGATGGTTTCTTGTTGATCTTCTGGGGGAGGGGCCTGTTGTAGTGATTCTCAAGTGTCTTTGCCGCAGGCGGAATTGCACCGCCCTTGCCAGGGGCCAGGCTAAGTAATCCGCTCGGGTTCGCTTTCTGGAGCTTTTGTTCCCTGAGCGCTTTCCGTAGAGTTCCGGAGGACGGGAATGAAGATGGCGGCCTCCCAATCTCTCGGCCCGGAGGAGCCGAGAGCTTGGGGTTCCGCTCCTCAGTGCACTCTCAGAGCAAAGCGCCCAACAGTCCCGCCTCCCTGGCTTGCGGTTGCGCCTCGAGGAAAGCAGTCAATTGTTGGAGCTGGAGAAAAGCGCCGGGTCGCTTTTGTCTCCGTGGCCTCCGGCCGCACTCCGAGCCCACCCAGCCTGCGACCGGCACAAGGTAACCCCGGGCTTAGAGCTCACTCCTCGGCTTTGTCGCTATAGCCGGCTTCCCCGCTCTAATACCTGCGAGCTCTGCGGCACTCAGACATCCCCAGTCCTTCTGTGACCCTGCGGGTCCTGGGGTTATGCTGACCCCACCTGGGTTTCCCCCCAGTTTAGCCTCTGGAGCGATGTCTCCCAGTGGAGCCGACTTTTAAAAGTCCCGATTTTGTGCTCCGTCGCTCCGCCGCTTGCCAGGTGCCGGCCCCTCCCCCCGGGGTCTATCTTCCCGTCGCTTTGGATTCACTTCTCCGCAGGTCCTACCTTTCAGAAAGTGATCGATTTTCTGTTTCTGGGATTGTTGCTCTTCTTCTCTTCGATTTCCCGTTGGATTTATAGGTGTTCACAATGGTTAGATAAGCTATCTAGCTGATCTCCTGCTACCCGATGTCGTCTCAGCCTGCTACTTCTCCGCCATCTTCAAGTCTTTGAATTATTCTTAAAAGAAAAGTGTCATCAAACAAATAATCTGTGCAAGTTCTCAAGAGTAATATTTGTGTTTTGGAGTTAGTCTACATTATGGTTAACATCTGTATTCTATCATTAAGGTCTGATGCTTTGAATACCTTTGATAGTACACAGGGCAGAGAATATTAACAGCAGACTCCTTGATCTTCGTAAAATATGAGTCTTGTCACACAATGGAAAATACAAGAACTTTTGTTGTTGTTGGAGAAAATATTGTTTTCTTTTTGGCAATGTGGTTTCACTTGTGAATAGCCTCACACAAAAATCTATAGGAATTTAGAACAAGAAATGACTGTAAATATTTAGTTAAGGCTTTGGAAGTATCCCCTTCACGTCCAACTATTGTTTGGCAAATTACTCAGCCTTTCTAAATCTGTTTCCACAGTTTCATGTTTTAAAACATGGCAAAAAATAACTACTGAAGGCTAGTTGTAAGGATTGAGTAAACTCACTTCTGTGGAACTATCTTGCACCTGGCAAATGCTCACTAATGTTCCTGTTACAATAATGATTATCATTCCAGAAAAGGGGACTGAGGCCCAGAAATGAAGGGACCTGTCCAAGAGAGTGGCACACCAGAATTTAATTTTGTGTTTCATTTTTAGGTCCATTTAATTTAATATTTTCTATGTCTACAGTGTTTTATTTGGTGGAGTGTAGAATGTAGTCACCGATGAAATATAAGTGCTTAAAAAGCCGTTGGAGAGAATTCAAATTTCAATTTTTAGAGTTTGTGTGTTTTCAAAAGAGCAATAACAGGGAACATTTGAATACTGGCTGGATTTTTGATGAAGAATCATTAATGGATATGATCCTGGTTATTATGGATTTTTTTTAAAAGAAACTTTATAATAATGCCAAAGGTTGAGGAATTAAAACTCTCCTGCTCTACCTAAGTGACAGAACAGATCAATCCAGTAATACTATAAGAGGTGACTCAAATGAGTCCTTAAGAAGGTCTTCCCTAAAAGCTCTCCCTTGTTAGCCAGAGCTTGAACTTCCCTGAAATTACCAACTTAAGCCAACACTGTATGCGAGCCAGGTTATGCTCTGATAATAAACAAATTTCAAATTTCAATGACTTAAAACCACAGACTTGTTTCTCTTTTCTGCGACATGTGTGCCCAGGACCACAGCTGGTGGAATAAACTGGGTGTCTGTAGCAGAGTGAAGAGTGCTCCTGAAGGTCTGATAATGGCAATTAAATTATACAATGGAATTGATTTTTCCTCCTGTCTACTCACAACACATTGGTCAAAGCTAGTCATAGGGGGCACCTGGGTGGCTCAGTGGATTAAAGCCTCTGCTTTTGGGTCAGGTCATGATCCCAGGGTCCTGGGATAGAGCCCTGCATTGGGCTCTCTGCTTAGCAGAGGAACTGCTTCCTCCTCTCTCCCTGCCTGCCTCTCTGGCTACTGGTAATCTCTGTCTATCAAATAAATAAATAAAATCTTTAAAAAAAAAAAAGCTAGCCATATGGCTGTACCTGACTTCAAAGGACAGGGAGATGTAATCCTGCCTATGGCTGCAAGGAGAGACGGCAGAACAATTTAATAGCTCTAATGACTACCACAGGCTTTAAATTCTCTTCTCTTCTCCTTGGGAAATAAGAAACAGCAGCCTGGGAAAAGATGGTGAAAACTGGTTTCAATTTCTCACGAATTATGAAGTTATACAGACTAGCCTTAACTCTCTAACATTTATACTTTGTTGGTTGGTTGAATATGTTTTTGTTTGTTTTTAAGTTTTTGCTTAAATTCCAGTTAATAATAGTGTAATATTAGTTTCAGGTGTACAATATAGTGATTCAGCACTCCCGTACAACACCCGGTGCTCATCATGACAAGTGCCTTCCTTGATCCCCAGCCCCTATTCCCCCATCCCCCCACCCCTCCCCTCTCCGGTAACCATCAGTTTGTTTTCTATAGCTAAGAGTCTCTTTCTTGGTTTGCCTCTCTTTTTTTCCTCCCTTTTTTTCTTTGGTTTCTTAAATTCCACGTAAGAGTGAAATCATATGGTATTTGTTTTTCTCTGACTGGCATTTCTCCTAGTATTATATTCTCTAACTCCATCTACATCATTGCAAATGACAAGATTTCATTCTTTTTGTGGCTGAGTAATATTCCAATCACCACATCTTCTTTATTCCTTCATCAGTTGATGGACACCTGGGCTGTTTCCATAATTTGGCTATTGTTGATAATGCTGCTATAAACATTGGGATGCACGTATCCCTTTGTATTAGTGTTTTTGTGTTCTTCAGATAAATACCTAGTAGTGCAATTGCTGAATCATAAGGTAGTTCAATTTTCAACTTTTTGAGGAACCTCCATACTGTTTTCCAGAGTGACTATACCAGTTTGCATTCCCACCAACAGTGTGAGAAGGTTCCCTTTCTCCACATCCTCTCCAACACCTTTTGTTTCTTGTGTTGCTGATTTTAGCTGTTCTGACAGGTGTGAGGTGTTATCTCATTGTGGTTATGATTTGTATTTCCCTGATGATGAGTGATGTTGAGCATCTTTTCATGTGTTCATTGGACATCTCTGACTTCTTTGGAAAAATGTCTATTCCTGTCTTACACCAGTTTTTTAATTGGGTTATTCAGTTTTGTGTGTGTTGAATTTATAAGCTCTTTATAGATTTTGGATACTAACCCCTTATCAGACACATCATTTGCAAATATATTCTCCCATTCCATAGGCTGCCTTTTAGTTTTGTTGATTGTTTCCTTCACTGTGCAGAAGCTTTTTATTTTGATGAAGTCCCAATAGCTTATTTTTGTTTTTGTTTCCCCTGCCTCAGGAGACATACCTAGAAAAAATACACCAGAGCCGGTCAAAGAGGTTACTGCCTGCATTCTTCTCTAGGATTTTAATGGTTTCCTGTCTCCATTTAGGTCTTTCATTCATTTTGAATTTATTTATTTTTTTGTGGTGTAAGAAAGTGGTCCAGTTTCATTTTTTTGCATGTTGCTGTCCAGTCTTCCCAACACCATTTGTTGAAGAAACTGTCTTTTTCCATTGGATATTCTTTCCTGCTTTGTTGAAGATTAACTGACTGTATAGCTGTGGGTTCATTTCTGGGTTTTCTATTCTGTTCTATTGATCTATGTATCTGTTTTCATGCCAGTACTGTACTGCCTCGATCTCTACAGCTTTGTAATATAACTCCGGTTTAATATATTTTTATTTGAATGTAGTTACCACTGAAATATAAATGTTTAAAAAGCCATTGGAGAGAATTCAAATTTTAATTTTTAGAGTTTGTATGTTTTCAAAAAAGCAATAACAGGGAATATTTGAATACTGGCTGGATTTTTGATGAAGAATCGTTAATGGATATGATCCTGGTTATTATGGATTTTTTTAAAAAGAAACTTTATCTTTTAGAAACATACACTGAAATATTTATGATTGAAATGATGTGATGGGATTTGCTTCAAAATAATTTACAAGGGAAAGTAGGGTCAGGGGGTAGTGTTACAGATGGAAGAAGGTTAGCAATGAGTTGATTATTATTGAAGCCAGACAACCAGTACATGAAGGTTCATTATGCCAGTTTTTCTACTTTTAGGTATGCTTGGAATTTTCCATAATAAAAAGTTTTAAAAAAGCAATAATAGGCCTTCAGCTATTTCAGCCCCAGACCTAGCTTCTCTAGATATGGCTTACAAGGGATCCTAGACCCTCACTGGGGCTGGTGGGATCTGGCTTGGAAGATGAAATCAGGAAGCTTCAACCAAAGTATTTGTGCACTTGCGAAACGTTTGAAAACAACCAAACTTGGCTCAAGGTGGCAACAGATAACGCCCACACCTTGCAGCATCTGGCAAGACCTCAGAACCTCCTACTCTTGCCTACTGAAGAGGCTGAGTGCTCAGAGCCTCCTGAGGCCATGGTTGCTTGTCCAGTCAGCATGTACGACTCAAGTCCAACCCTGAGCTAAACTCCTCTTCTCAGATTACTCTTCAAGTAAAGACAGGACACAAAAGTTTCTTTGCTCATTAACACAGTGCCCAGAGACCACTGACATCTCTGAGGTATGTAGAAATGTGTGGGACATGAGCCTGGGGCACAAACAGGGCTGCTATAAATGCTCCTCCCTGCTTCCTAAGGCCCCTGGACTTCATTAAAGTTCTTCTCCCACTTTTTGAGCCAGCTCACTCTCAGCTCTAGCCACTGCCTCCTTGTTCCTAAGAGAGGTGCTGGTTGTAAGCATCACCAGGGTGACACCTGGCACACTGTACATCCTCTCTCTGTCAGCCCTGCTCCCTTGCCCACAGTTGTGCATTTCTGTCACGTGAATTGATTCTTCATGATCTTGCTTTCCTTGCCACAGTTGACTATGGACTCCTGTTCAGGCTGGTCCAATAAGATTCTCTTGAAATTTTTTACTAAGAGATTGGGACATTCAGGCTGAATTCTGATTATGAAAATGGCAGAGCTTACATATGACCATCTACAAACTTTTGCTGCAGAGTCCTTAGAACCTCTTCGAATCCTACTCTCCAGAGGACTCAGCATTTGCATGGATGCCATGAAATAATCTAGTATCGCTGAATTTGTCTATATGTAGGACTAAGTTCCCTTTCTTTGTGGAGTGCCTTGAGGGTGTGGTGGGAAGGCTCAAAGATGGCCTCCAATTATCTCCACGTTCTGTTATTCACAGCTTTCTGTAAACCACACCCTCCTCCACCTGGAGTGTGGGCTGAATCTAATAACACTTCTAATGAATAGAATACGGCAAGAGTGATGTGATTGTACTTTAAGATGAGGTTACAAAAATCTCTGTCCCCTCTGGGGGAAGAGAACCATTCTGCTATGAATCTCCATATGGAAAAGTCCACTAGGCAAGGCCCTACCCCACAGCCAGCAGGCTGGCCAACAGCCATATGAGTGTGCTTGGAGAATAACTGGTATCCTTGTGATGACCAAGACGACAGGCCAGACTGATACTTCAATTATAGACTTGTGAGAAACTGAGCCCGAAGAACCCAGCTAAGCTATTCCCAGATTACTGATAATAAATGTTTGTTGTTTGAAGCTGCTTAGTTTGGGGGTAATTTGTTACACAGCAACACTAACTAATACAAGGGGTTATGAATATTCAAAATAAAAAGGAAATCTTATAAACTGATGAAAATGAAAGGAGACCTAACCTAATCCAGAATTACCATGCTGATTTTAACAATCCTCTGTCAGTATTTAATTAAAAAAAAAAAAGGTAGACAGAAATCATAAGGACAGAGAGGACTTACATAACACTTTCTACCAATGTGACCTAATTGATGTTTATGGAACACGCCACCTGTGAGCAGAACACACAATCTTTTCAAGTTCGTGTGAGCTCATTAAGATACACCATCTGCTGGGCTGTGAAACAATCCTTGGTAAGTTTACCAGGACTCAAATCATTGAATATGTTCTTTAACCACAATGGAATTAAAATAGAAATCAGTATTAAAAAGATATCAAGAAAGTGAAAATCCTAATGTTTGGATGTTAAACACTTCATTTATTTATTTATTTTAAAGATTTTATTTATTTATTTGGTAGAGAGAGAGAGAGAGAGAACGAGCCCAAGCAAGGGGAGCAGCAGGCAGAGGGAAAGGGAGAAGCAGGCATCATGACCTGAGCTGAATGTAGACGCTTAACCAACTGAGCCACCCAGGCACACCTGGATCTTAAATAGTTTAAATACTGCACGTGTCAAAGAAGAAATCACAAGAGAAATGAAAACCTATTTATGACTCAAGGATAATGGAGACCTGACATAACAAAATGTGTGGGATGCAGCATAAGCCTCGCTTATGGGGGCGGGGGACAGATAACTGTAATGCTTACACTAGAAAAGAAGGAAAGCCTAAAACAAATGATGTAAGTTTCTGCTTATAAAACCCCCCAAATTAAGCTCATATAAATAGAAAGAAAGAAATGATAAAAATAGGAGTGAGAATTAATAAAATAGAAAATAGACAAACAATAGAGAAAAATCAATTAGTTCAAAAATCGGTTGTTGAGGGATCATTTTCCTGGCCTCCTCCTTTCTTTCATTCTGGAGCTCATCTTGACTATTAGATATGATGTTCAGCTTTGTCCTCATGACTAAGACTTCAGCTTCTATATCTTGTAGACACTCCAATTAGTTTAAACCGGAAGGAACTTATTAAGAGGTGTTGGAAAAATCGCACTGTCCTTAGAAAGGCTGAGATTTTAGGGACATTGTCTACGGCCTCTTCACAGGACCAACCTGGTTAGGGAAGATTTGATCCCAGAACCACACTGTCTCTGTCTCCACTGCACCAGCAACATGGGGCCTTTGTTTCCTCTTCCAGATGGCTTTCAAATGATCTCTCACACTGATTTTATCTGATTGACGGAATATATCAAATATCCATACCCAAGTGGAAAGGGAGGCTAGATAAGATAGGATCTGGCTTCTATAACTGAAGGTACCTTCACACTCTAGGAAATCATTAGCATATACACAGAGGGCATTTAAAAGATTCTAGATAGGCACTGAAAACAGATGAATACCTTAACTTTCGATTAGTTCCCAACACACTAGGCTTCCTACCTAAGATGTTCTATTGTCTACCTCCACCATCCTTCCATCATAACTGCTGAGCAGGAATCTCTCTTCTGGCATGCTTCTTTTCTGCTCTTTCCTCCCATATATGGTATATTTGCCCAGGGTCTTATTCATGCATTAATCCAATGTCTATTAATTGAGCCCCTACTACATGACAGGCACTGAAGACACAATGCTGAACAATCAGCTCAGTTTATGACCTTGTAGACTCTGCCAGTATTCATTAGGACACTTCTACGGAAGCTAAGATAAACTGACACAAGCCAGATTAGCCAGAAAAGTAGACATTATTATTTAAAAATAAAGTATCTCACAGACTACCAAGGATGGGACTATGGGTTGGTTTCAGAAAGAACATCTCTGAGAACACTTCCCTCCGTGTACCTCTATCTCTTTCATTCCTATCCCTGAAGATGCATGTTCTCTATCATTCCATTCCCATAGCATAAAACATGTGGGCTGCAGTGTCTGTTCAAGACACAGAACAGACCGAACCAGAATTTCAGACTAATTGTTGGTAGGAAGAAGTGGGGCCCATTAGATGTGTTTGTGTGGGTGGAGTTGGGGGCAGGTGTAGTATTTCAGGATATTCAAGGCTACCAGGGAGCTCTCCATTCCTAGTAAAAGGGGCAGTAAAAGGATCCCTGCAGGCTGGCCTGATGCTCCCAAATATTATGCTAGTTGCCCCAAGTCGCCCAAGTAGGAATGTGATAGTGTTTGCACTTATTAATGGAAGTTGTAAAGTAACAGACATTTACCCTGACTTGATTTCATCATAACTTCATGAAAAATCTGGAATCAAAGACAAATGCTAGAAAGCAACAAAGGTAATTTAGCTGTACTCAAATCTTTGCTCTAGTTGTCCTCTCTGGTGTTCCGATACACTACCACCATCAAAGCAATTGTCATTGTCACCTGGTGCCCAGCTCCTAGGACCAGCACCCTGCAGCCACCAGGGTTTCAAGGGCATGTAAGAATGCTCAGGTAAAATGTTTTTCATTGATTAAAAATAATAATAAAATCTTGGGCTTGGAAATCTGCAATTTTTTTTTAAGTTACCATTAAAATATCCTTTTTTTCCCCTTGATGGGCATTAAGGAGGGTGTGTGATGTGAGGAGCACTGGGTGGTACATGCAACTAGTGAATCATTGAGCATTACATCAAAAACAAATGATGTACTATAAAAAATCCTTTATGTGGGTACTCAAACAGACCATTTCTATCATAGAAAGTGGGAAGAGCTGGGCAGAGGCAAAGGAAAAGCAGGTCTTCAAGGGGAGCAGGTGCAGCATACGGGGCCACACAGTGGTAGGGGTCTTGTGCAGGTGTGACGTCCCCAGTCCCATTATGCTCAGCAGCAGAGAGAGGATCCCCACCTGGCCTCGGCTCTTCCTGTGATTTCTGAGGTCAGGCTCACCCTTTTCCTGCCCTCAGGTTCCTTCGGGCTATGATGCTTTCCTGGGAATTTCCTTTCCTGTTTCTCAAACCCAGGTTTGCAGTTTCCAGACACAATCTAGCAGACCCACCCTGCCCCCATGCCCATGGTCCATGCAGAGCCTTGTCTTGGGCTATTGCAAATCTGCTTTTTAAATGCGAGTTTTCAAAAGTCTACTTCCCCACAACTGAATATAACTGTTTGGGTAGATTGTGAACAAACAAATGTGAAAACAAAAAATGTGACACAGTACCCTCCAGTGCCTATAATGTAAATTTCAGATAAATCCTACAGCTAAAGGTGAACAGAAGGGAAGTTACATTTCCTATGGGTTTGGAGTGAAGCTCTCAGAATCCTGAGCAAAGGTGTTCCTTTCTTCCTACAATCTTCCAGGAATACAGAACAAGAGTAAGCATAGGGAGTTCAATCTATGTTGCTAGACATTGAGAATCATTTCAAAGCTTTTTTTTTTTTTTTTTTTTTTTTGCCTCTTAAAAACTTTTCTATCTATAGGAATTTTTATTTTAGTGGGAACTTGTGGAAATGTGTAAATATTTTAGCATCTGTTTTTCTCCCTGTACTGAATTGGAATGTTTTGTGTGGATTATTGTCATGAGAAAGTAAGGATTTCATTAAAATATTTAATAAATAGGGGCACCTGATTGGCTCAGTTGTTTAAGCATCTGCCTTCAGCTCAGGTCATGATATCAAAGTCTTGGGATTGAGTCCTGCATTGGGCTCCCCGTTCAGCAAGGAGCCTGCTTCTCCCTCTGTCTGTTGCCCCCCTCCACTTGTGCTCTCTTTCTCTCTCTGACAAATAAATAAAAGTTTAAAAAAAATTTAATAAACATATTCTAAAACTATTTTGAATTCGATTTAAAATATTGTCTGTTAAAGAGGTAAACAAAACATCTCAGAATAATAGACACTATAGAATACCTTGTTTAATTAAAGAATCCCTTGACACATAAAATGGTAATCACTGGTCCTAATCACAGTTAAGGCTAAGGCTCAGAACTCAGATTGCCAGCATTTTTTGTTGTTTACTTTTTAACTTTTAACTTTGAAATAATTGTATTCACATACAAATATAAGAAATAAAAACAGGAGAAGTCCTGTGTACGCTTCACTCAGTTTCCCCCAATAGTAACATCTTATGGAAGTATAGTATACTGTCAAAATTTGGAAATTGACATTGGGACAATCCAGAGTTTTTTCAGATTTTCACCCATTTTAATGCATTTGTGTGTGTGTATGTGTGTGTTTCGTTCCATCCAATTTTATCACGTGAAGGTATGTGTAGTTACCATCCCAATCAAGATTCTCTTCCACTATCACAAGAATCTCTCATCTTGCTCTTATCTCGCTACAATCCTCTCTCTCCCTAACCTCTGGTGACCATTAATCTGTTCTCCTTCTCTATAACTTTGTTATTTCAAGAATGTTATGCAAATGGATCCTTTTGAGATTGACGGTTTCACCCTCAGCAGAATTCCCTTGAGATCTGCCCAGGTTTTAATCCTGGCTTTATGTCTTACTGGCTGTGTGGTCTTGGGCAAGTTACTTAACTTCTCTGTCTCAGTTTCTGTTCAAACGAACACCTGCCTGATTCCAAAGCCTCACTGAGTCCAGCCACACCATCTTGCCTCTTACATGCAGTTGAGAGGAGGTCTTTTGTTGGTTATATCATGGGTTTCCCTATGGAACCTTGGAACACAACTGGGACCATGGACTAATAACCTTCTCTCAATGTTTTCAAACCAGTCCAGGGTAAGGGAAAACACTATTTGGAAATGCCAGCTGGATAGTTTTAGGTATTTACATTTTTTCATAATTTTCCTCTTTCACTAAGTAATTTTATATATGTTTAAAGGAACATTGTTTTGAATGGAAGCCTGTTTATGCTGCTGCCAGTTTTTATTTTTCATCAGTTTCTCCTTCATCAGTGAAGATGTGCATCCAGGTAACATTTACCTGTTTTTTAAAAGTCACTTGATACAACCTTAGATTGCGACGTGGCTCTGGGTATATTGCCAAGGGAATGGTCCCCCTACTGTGCCAGTTGGCTGATTATCTGTGGTTAATGTGTATAAAGCATTTTTATAAGTTCACAGAGCTCTCTGCTCAAATGTCAGTTCTACAGAGAGTCCTCCCTGACCACCCCTAAAATAGCATCTGCCTCCTGTCTCTCTTCATTCCTTCACCTGACTATATTTATCTTCAGAGCACTTGCCACCACTTGACACATTATAAATTTATTTGTTTACTGTCTGTCTCTCACCTTCAGAATGTAATCTTCAGGAGAGAAGGAACTTGTCTGTTCCCTGCTATATTTCTGTTGCCTAAAGTGGTCTCTGATGTATGACGTTTTTAGAATGAGTGAATGAAATACAGGGGTGAATGAGTGAGTTCTCCCACTGGTAATGGTGGGAGGAAGGGGACAGTCTGTCCCTGGAGAAATGGAAGGACAGATGGTAACTGGAGCAGCAAGGATGCAGGGAATGTCGGGGACTCTACTTGAGCCACAGGGCAGAGGGAAAAGGGTTCACAGAGTGAACACAGGGACAGCAGTAGTGAAGGTCATGACAATAGCAACTCTGTGGCAGGGAAGGGTACCAGTCCACAAACTTGGATTTACAAGGAAAGCAAATTTATTTTTCTATCACTGAACCCGACTGCTTTTTCGAGTCTGGACACTGACATGAAGGAGACACTTAGTAGGAGCAGAGTCACCGCCCTGTCGCACCTCTGCCCTGTGACAGGGCCGCATGTTGACGTCATCTGTAGATGACTGAGACTGTGTTGCTGTCTGTTTGCATAGAAATGGAGAGACCAAGACCCACCCATATTCTGAGCCTATCTCACCAGGATCTCTCCTTCATCGGCTATTTCTGACTCATCTCCTGGGTTCTGTTACAAGAAGGTCATTTCCCTACCGCTATGTTCTCCTTTTTAGCCATGCCCATAATTTCTGTTCTCAATTTCATGGTAAGTTTTAGTTCTTTATTCTCATCCTTGCATAAGACTTTTCCTCTTATTCTCAAGTCTAAAGGTTTGGTAATAAAATGAGGTAATTTTGCCCAGAGACTCCTACAGTGCCCTTTCTCATCATGAATGTTATAGAACATTTCCTAATTAAAACATCTCATTTATTTCAGTAGGCATTCTTCCTAAATCAAGTACTTGGTTTCATTTAAATGATGGGTATTTTATTACAACTATATAGATTAATAAGGCATTAGTACTTGGGTTTCTTTTATTATAAATGAATTATTCATCTGAATAACGTGTCTTTAAAAAAACAATTTAAATGCAATCATCATACCAAAATTTCATGAGGGAAATTTTAGCACTATTATTAGACAGGTTTTACTTTAAGAAAATGGGGTGTTCAGATAAAATGTTAGGAATTCAAAGAATCTAAGCCAGTAACCAGCAGTGTATGGCAGAATCCACTCTGGAGGCCTGGGTCCCACCCTTGAACACCCTGATTTGAAGGTCTAGGTGAGGTCGGAACAAGTGTGTACCCTTGATTGCAAGCCCAAAGTGTAATCCAGCTCCCTCATTTATTTTACTGATGAAGAAATGGGAGCTCGGAGAAATGGTTTGTCCAAACTCACCCACATGAAGGAAGTAGTTTCCTCAAGTATATTCCAATAGGTGGGGACTCTAAGCTTTTCTGGGTAGTGATATTTAAGACTCATCACAAAACTCAACTTTTGTCATGACCTTATAATTCTGTAAATGAAAATGATGATGAAATTCTTAGTTCCTACTGGAATCAACCCTCAAGTTTTCAGGTTAGCAGTTCTCAAAGGTCATATTTACATTTTGCCAGAGTCAGTTGTCTAAAAAGAGAACGTCTTGCAGTCCTACCCAGGGTGGTCTGAGTTCACAACAAGGGTGCATGGTCGGCAGTGGACACAACCATGGTTAGAAGTCAGTTGAGAGACTTAGCAACTCTGTCATAGATGGTCCATCCTAACATGATGAACATATCCTCACGGTACACTGGCTGCATTCCTTTAGGACATGGATAGAGAAGGCCTAATGACCTAGGGCTCATCTACATCATGGGTGTCACTCTCTAGGGAGTGAAAAACAAAAAAGTTCCTTTGATTCTTTAGCCCCTTTCTAAGAACTTACTTTATTACACTCCTTTACCATCAATTTTCTCAAAAGAACAGTGGGAGACTATGGACTCTGAAAAACAACCTGAGGGTTTTGAAGGGGCGGGGGGTGGGAGGTTGGGGGAACCAGGTGGTGGGTATTAGGGAGGGCACGGATTGCATGGAGCACTGGGTGTGGTGAAAAAACAATGAATACTGTTACGCTGAAAAGAAATAAAAAATTTAAAAAAATGTAAAAAAAAAAAAAAAAGAAGAACAGTGGGAATTTGCCATCTTAACCTCCTCAGCACCTATTAGTCTAGTTGGTCCACATCCCACTCTCTGTTTCTGCAGAGTAACAGTGTTCCTTCATTCATCCAATTAATATTTATAAAGTGCTGAATTTGTGCCAGGCACTGGCCTATAATAATAATTTAAGACTCCTGACACCACCATTTCCCAAAACACAATTAATGGGTGAAAGCCCAAGCCCAAATCATCAATAAATCTTAACAATAAGGCCCTGCAAAGTGATTTTGATTAAACTCTCACCTTCTTTGGGGCCTAGTGTCTCTCGCAAATCTGCTACTCTCTACCTGGGGAATAAATGGCTATTTCTTAGTTCTTGCTCTTTTTTTCTGGCTGGAAGCTGAAGAAGACCACCAGACCACCAGGCAAGACAGGATGTGGCCTCTCAATAACCTACTTCAGTTCCTTTTCTGAAGAGAATCTTAATATTTTGCCTTTGTGTTTGATGCCCTCAGTTTCACTATGATGTGACCGTAGTTGGATTTATTTCTATCCTGCTCATAATCCACTGTGCTTTTTCCATTTGAGCACTTATCTTCCTTCAATTCTGGCAAATTATCTGCCATTATCTCTGAAATAAGTTGTATCTCCCTAATTCTTACCTCCTTTGGAACTCCTATTCAATTTCTATGAGGTTCTGCCATTCTCTTCTTCACATTATATTGATTTTACCTTAATAATTTCCATTCTTTCCTCTCTGTACTTTGGTGTAATTTCTTCAGACCCATTTTCCAAACCAATAGTTCTCTCTCTATTCATCTAGTCTGTTTAATTTGTCTATTGTGTTTTTAAATTTTAATGACTATATATTCCATTTCCAAATTTTTTTGCTTCCTTATTTTCCTGCCTTATAGGTTTTATTCATTATTTTATATTTTTGGACATTTTAAATCTCTCAGATTGCTTAATTATCAATAGTTCTTGGTGTATAAATCTCACCATTGGTTGTATCTGCTCAGTCTCTTCCTTATGCTTTCCTATGGACACGCGTAGTAACCTAACACTCTTGTGGTAAAATAATCCAGATACTGCAAGATAATATTCACTGTCTTCCTACAATGAGTGGTCAGTTTAGAGAGCATTGTTCTTCCTGATGTCCAGACCTCACATTTTGTATGAAATAGTTCATGTCACTTTAAAGCCCTGATTTGAGGAGAATGCTGTAGGTTGCTTTTCCTATAATTAAGATTGGGATGGGTAAAATAAAGGAGAAAGTATCTTTCCAAATCACTTTAATAGAAGTCATGAAATAAAAATCCTCTTGCTAAGTTGTTATAGCTATGTCACTATCAAGGCTAGATTTTAAGGGTTTGAAAAAAGTCTAACAGTCTTCGTCAAAGGACCTCACACTAAGCCATATGTTTTCTCATCTAGTTATCTTCAAGTCTTCCAGCTCTTTACTCTCTGGTGAAATTTCCAGACTACTAAACATCCTCGCTTCCCTCCTTCATATGTGCTTGGGAATGCCACTACCATTCATCAGCGTGTAAGGATGGAACAAGAATGTCACTAGCTGAGAGAACCTGGAACTCTTGCCCTTGTCCCAAACCTGTCTTCTACTCATGCAGCTCAAGGTCATCAAACCTTTTTAGGTAACACATTATATCACTTTTTAGGTAACGCATTACATCACTGAGTTACACCAGTTATTTAAAACCTTAAGTGTCTCACACACAAATCTGTTGCCTGGACTCTGAAGGCAGCTTGTGCATGTGACTTCTGTTGTATAATCATTGCAACACCAAAAGACGTCGATAGAGATGGTTTCATGCCCTGCTGCACTCCAAGTATCCTACAATGGCCCTTTCCTGGGTCTAGAGTCAAGGAGGCTATCACAGAAAAATAATATGAGCTTGCCTCCCTGTGCAGGAGGACCATCATATTTCTGAGGAAAGAGCACTTGCATATATGAAACAATGGGAGTACACAGCCAAATGCAAAATCATGTAGACCAGACAAATGCTGCAGAAGAGAAGGGAAAGAAGAAGAGTTGGTAAAGCTTCATGGGCAGACTCAGATCTACTCTGGTCTTGAAGGTTGAGTTGGGCCTGTGCATAAAACATCCCAGGTGTATGTGAGGGTAAATGCATTCTAGAGCATGCTGACTGCTCATGCTGCCCTTTTGGTAGAAGTGGGTGGATAAGCATTGGTAAGGGGAGGTAGTAAAAGACAGGGCATTGAGTGGGTAAGGAAGCTAGAGAGGAAAACACTGATAACTGATTGATGCTTAGGAGGGGAGATGTTGGCAGGCAGATGACAAGCAAAAATATGTAATAATATAAATAGCCATTGCTCACTGAGTGCTTCTTATATGTAGGGCTTTGTGATAACTATGTTATATGAATTTTCTCATTTAATCCTCACATATCTTATGAGGTAGAGGGTGCTAATATCCCCCTTTTCCAGATGAAGTTTCTGAGGCTAAAGGAAGTTGATTAAGTTTCCTAGGTTATACAGGTAGCAAGTGGTATAGGTTTGAACCCTGGAAGTCTTGCCCCAGAGTCCATGTTTCTAATCACCAGGAAATACTATGCCTCAGAGGTTATAGTGATTTGCCTTAATGCTACTAAAATTGGAGCATGTATTATCTTGATTGTTTTCCATTGAATGTAATATGAAGTAAGACACTGCTCACTCAACATATACTTATGATGCTGCCAATCCCTAGCTTTATATTGTATGCTGAGGATATCAAGATGAGTCAGATTGATCACTGCCCTCAAGGAGGTGACAATCCCCATAAGGAGGTCACAGGAAGGAGAGTCATGCAAACACAATTATAATACAGTATGTCAAATGATAATTCAGTGGGTATTTCTAGGTGTTAGGGAATCTCAGAAGATAGAGTAGCTAATTCTATGAGAGGGAGTTTGGGAAGGCTTAAGAAGAAGAGGATATTTAAAATAATTTTTAAAGAATGAACAGTTAATCATATGGATGTGACTGTGTAAATAGTTTTATAGCAAAGGAGGTAGTGTTCAAGGTCATAGAGGTATGGGAGTGCATGGCAGCTTAGGGAATGAGCACAGTTAGAAAAGAGACAAGTACAAAGTCAAGGGTAATCTTCAAATATGTTCTTCAGACCATGTTCCTAGGTGATATGAGTTCACCAAATATGTTTGGAAACTATTGCATCCTATAATTTCTTTTGGATATTCATAACACATAAAAGCATATTAAAATCTTTATCAAGTATTACAATAAACGAACCTGTCAAACTCTTTTACAAAAATCTCCCATTTTAATCATCCACTGAGTCCTTTTTTTTTTTGGCCCCAAAATAGCATTTGTACTTTTCAAGAATTTTGATTTTATATAGTTTCCATTTTTCTGTTGAGATTCTTTATCTGTTCACTCACTAAAATCATATTTTCCTCTAATTCTTGGAACAGAAGTTACACATTTTCTTTAAAGTCTTTTTTGCTAGTTTTAAACCTGGCCCATCTCAGATTTGGTTTCAACTGACTGCCTTAAAATTTTTTTACTGTGGATGACATTATCTTATTGCTTTGAATGTCTAGCAACTTTTTGATTATTTACTAGACATTGTGAGAGTACATTTTAGAGACTCCGATTTCTCTGAAGGGTACTGATTCTTGTTATAACAGGTTGATTAATTAATGGATTACTATGAGGAACTTATAAAGTCTTAGGTATATACTTGGTTAGCGCCAATATGTGGAGAGTTCAAGATGTTTCCCAACCCTTTCTAACTTGGCAGAACTCAGCCTCCAATCTCTTATCCCACGTGAACCATTTTGGGACTTAGCTTTAAACTTTATTAGGGTGAGTCTGAAGTAGATGTTACTACTAGGTTTGGAGTATATCCTTACTCCTAAATTCAGGATTTCCAGTGTCTCAGCTGGATGACAGGGATATTAATAAGGTATAAACAAGATCTCTATTCTAGCAGGGTTATCCTTCAATGTCCTCAAGTACCATTCAGCCTCTAGTATTCCATTCTTAGCATTATAGCACTTGCTGTCTTCTAAGCTTCAAGAGGTCTTTCCCTGCACTTTGACAGTTCATCCCTCATCATTGGATTAAGGAGGTTCCCCATACGGACTTCTAAAGTCCCCTCTCTTTATAGTTCCTTCCTCTGCTATGTCCCACCCAACAGATTCCAGCTATTTCAGATGACCTGAACTATTATTTCTACCTCCTCAGCTCAGATAGACAAGTGTTCTGCTTGGACTTCAGTGCTCTGCTGTGGTCATTTAGAACCCCCCCCCCCAAAAAAAAACCCAAAGAACAAAAACAAACAAAAGAACCCCAAACTTTCTCCAAGCAGAGATTGGGGCAATAAAGACATTCACCTTACAAATTTCCTTTCTCTCGGTAATTACAGTCTTGTGCTATTTGTTGTCCATTGCCTACAACAATTGCCTATATATTTTGACCAGTTTCATCGTGATTTATGGGGAGCGAAGTTTACTCTGGTACCATTTATCCTACCATAGTCAGAAATGGAAGTCCAGCATAATATTATTAAATAGCACACAAAACTGGTAACCTACAAAATTTACTTTGAGAAATACTGAGATAAGTTTATTCCTATTGTTAGTCCCACTTTTAGTAATAGTGACTCATGTATTCCAGCAGCTTGCTTTACAACTCCATTTGGATGTCCAATAGGCCCTTTAATCTTAAATGTCTAAAGCAAGCCTTAATTTCCAAAGACTTTCTTCCATACCTGCTCTTTCCCCAGTATTCCCCTTTTCCGTAAATGGTAACTTCACACATTTAGTTTCTCAGGTTAAAATCCTTAGTGCTGGTGTTATTCTAGACTATATTCTTTATCTTATACTCTAGATTAACTACATTGGCAGATCCTCTTCTATATTCAAAATACATGCAGAATCTGATCAATTTTCATCACCTCTACATAGTGTCTTACATCAAATGACCATCATCTTTCACTGGCACTATTGCAATAGCTCAAAAACTGGTCTCTCTGCTCCTTTCTTGGCCCCATCAGTCTATATTTTATTTGGCAACCAAAGTGATGTTAAATGTAAGTGATCTTAAAATGTAAGTCAGCTCATGTCATCCCCCTAATCAAACCCTTCCACTCGCTTCTCAGCACAGTTAGAAAGAAATTCAAAGTCCTTCTCATGAAAACCTTCATTTGTTTTGAACTCTGAATATCTGTTCTTCCTCTTCTCCTCCTACCCTCCATCGTGGCTCTTCAGCTATACTAACCTTCTTGATGATGTCTCTTGAATATGCCAGGCATGCTCCTGTCAGAGAGCCTTTGTATTTGCTGACTCCTCTTCCTAGAATGCTCTTCCTCCCAACATCCACAGGGCTCACTCCCTCATTCCTTATGTTATATACTAAGAGAAGTCTTCCCTGACTGTCCTATGTAAGATTCTACTCTTGCTATTCTCTAGTGCCTTACACTGCTTCATTTTCTTCATAGCATTTATCACTGCCTGACATATGTTATATCTCTTCATTTACTTTTCTTAAAGTAATCTCCACAGGAATGGGGACTTTTGTGTGTTTTATTCATTGCTATATCCCAGGCACATAGAAGAGTGGGTGGCACCTTGTAAACTCTCAATAGATGAAGTTGAATAAATTATGGAAATTATAATAAATGTATTTAAATGTTATTTTTATGAGGCTGTCCATAGTGATAAGAAAAGATTTAAAAAAGCACCCGAAACTTCAAATACATTGGAAAAATCTGAATATTTTATTGACTCATAAACAAAGGCCATCAGTGCAAAAGTACTTTTTGGTTCCTATATAGCTCATAGTGGGGAAATTATCCTGTTTATTTAGTGAAGTTTCCTGGGTTCGGTCATCTCCTAACAGGTTACTTTTAATAAAAGTCTGAGGAGAAGAACATATAAAAATAAGAAAAAAATGCAACACTCTGGGACAATGCTATTACACCATCTGTGTTTTCCAGAAGAAACTAATTTTTTCCCTTCTTAAACAGAAACAATGGCATTCAGAGCCATAAATAGCCTTCATTGCATGGAAGGTTTATTATGCATAGGTTTGATTTGGAGTATGAGAAAATATGTCTGTAGAGGAAAAAGTCTCTTGTATTTGCATTCACATAAAATGAGCAAATAACTATAGACCCTTACAGGAAGAGATTACCTGATGAAAATCTGCCAAGATATGGTGATCCCCTTACATTCTGTGGCTCTCATAAGGCCAAAGGGCATCTCCTGAAATAGAAGTAGGGCCAAAGAAGCAAATATAATTAAATTACACCTTCTTTGGAATGAATTCTCACCTGGGATTGTTTCATTTGCTCACTGTTCCAGAAGAACAAACCCATGATGATGGTGGACATATTATTCCAAGCCATCATGATCGGCAACTCAAAGAATATTGGTTCCAATTCCCAGAGTTTCCCATGTCATTATAGATTTCCACAAAAAGTAGTTTCAGAGTTCTGGTTCCAGCCAAAATGAAATAGCTGTATTCTTCCCAGGATTTACATCGTATAAATAAATAAAACCCTGGACATAACACAACAAACAAGCAAAGGAAGACTCTGAAACGTGGAAAGAAGTCAGACTGTTTAAAGATGTAAGGACTTGAGGAAGAACATGGTGAAGAGTTTCTGGGTTTCCTTTTTGCCTCCCATATATCCCGAATGGACTGTTGGAGAAGCATGTAATCTGGAACCACCAATAAGCAGAGCAAAGGGGGAAAAAAGGTCCAAGAAAATCCTCTTCCCCCTGAATGAAGGAAAAGAAAAAGAGAGAGAGATGTATAAAAGAAAAGAAAACCTTTTTGATAATATCTGCCCTACTCTAGCCAAACATCAATGGACAAATATCTCCACCCAAGGTTTTTGAATGCCAATGTGGAGCTAATCTTCATTTTCTCTGACAGTCCCAAGAAAGCAGGAATGGAGTTCTGATTTATCCACCCAGTGGTGTTGGCTGGGTCAAACAGGGAGCTAATCTTCTACCTGCCACCCAGTGGAAGCAGCCAGTACTCTTGAGTTTCCTGATTTGGTACCGTATAAAGTCCAGTGGATAACAGAGCATCTATCCCTACCTGACAGCAATGAAACTGAAGGAGGCAGTTTGTTCTGGGGCTAGTCATTCACAGGCATGGATGTGTCACCTAGGCCTAGCAGGGAGATGAGCTTACACCCACCTTGGAGACAATAAGACAGTGTGAGTCAGTGCTAACAAGGTTGCTGAGCTTCCACCCCACTCATTTGCAGTCACAGGCTGTATGAATCATTGCTTAACCTTTGTCAGGATGGTGTCACTAGGGGTCCAGAAGGGAGCTGAATGCCCACCAACACCATGACTTATATACCACATCTGTATGCCAAAATGGGTGATGCTCTGCTAAAGAAAAAAAAAAACAAAAAACAGAATTCAGTCTCATGATGTAATAATCAAAATGTTCAGAATACAACCAGAAATCATTCAACATACCAATAAACAAGAAAATCACAATTTGAGTGAGAGAGACAACCAACAGATGTCAACACTGAGATGACTCAGATGTTGGAAGTATCCGATGAGGAATTTAAAACACCAATCAAAAAAAAAAAAAACACCAATCAACAAGCAACACAAACAATTTAACAAGAATTACAAACATGTTTGAAAAACATGAAAAAACGGAAAGTCTTAGAAAACAAATCAAAAATATTCTTAAAAGAACCAAAGGGAAATCGAATTATAAAACTAAAAATACAGTAACCGCTCCCCCCGCCCCCGGCAAAAAACCTCACTGAGTGGACTCAACGACAGAAAAAAAATGTGACAGAGGAATGAATCAATGATATTGAGAATAGAAAAACAGAAACTACAACCTGAACAGTAAAATAAAATACATGGAAAAGAAAAAGAACAGAATTTCAGGGACCTGTGGAACTCTGATGAAAAAGATTGAACATTTATATTATTAGAGTCCTTAAAGGAGAGGTGAAAGAAAGAGGAGATGAAAAATATTTGAAAGAATAACAACTGACAATTTCCCAATTTTGGTAAAACATATAAAATGACACATGCAAGAATCTGAGTGAACCTAAAACAGGATAAACCCAAAGAAATTCACATCAAGACACACAGTTAAACTCAAGGATAGATTAAGCAACCAGAATGAAATGACATTTTACCTATATGGGAAAACAATTTGAATGACAGCAGATTACTTATGAAGGAACCAGGAGGCCAAAAGGAAGTGCCACAATATTTTTTTAAATGTTGAGAATAAGAGCTGTCAACCATGAATTCTATATTCTAGAAAAACTATCCTTCAAGGTTGAGGGGGAAATAAAGACATTTTTCAAACAAAGGGAAACTAAGAACTTTTTGTTGACAGATGTAGCCTTAAAGAAAGGCCAAACGAAATTTTCTAAGGAAAAGATCACGAGATTAAGGCTTAGAACTACAGAAGTGAAAGAATGATAAATGGGTTTAAAAAAAAAAAAAGGAGGGTGTGTGTATAAATATAATAGACTATGTCATTCCTCACATGTTTCTTAAATAATATTAACAGTTGAAGCAAAAAATCATAATAGTATCTGATTTAATCCATTTATATAGAGGAAATATCAGAGAATTATATTTTTAAAGTGGATAAATGAAGAAAGATTTCTGCCCTTCACTTAAAGTGGTAAAACAAAGAAGACATACAAATGATCAACAGGTGTATAAAAAGATGCTTAACATTACTAATCATTAGGGAAATGGAAATCAAACCATAATCAGATGTCACTGACATCTGTTAGGATGGTTATAGATGTTGGCAAGGATATGGAGAAATTGGAACCATGGTACACTGTTGGTAGGAATACAAAATGGTATAGTTGCTATAGAAAACAATATGGAGGTTCTCAAAAAATAAAAATAGAATGAACATATGATCCAAAAATTCCACTTCTGGGTATTATCCAAAGGAATTGAAATCAGGATTAGAAGACATATTAGCATTCTCATCTTCACTGAAGCACTCTTCACAATAGTCAAGATGTTGAGACAAGCTAAATGTTCATTGATGTTTGAGTGGATAAAGAAAATGTGTTCTAACCATACAATGGGATATTATTCAGCCTTAAAAAAAAAAAAGAAAATCCTGCAATATGCAACAACATAGTTAAAGCTTGAGGACATTATACTAAGAAATAAGCCAGTCACAGAAGGACAAATACTGCATGATTCCACTTATATGAGGCATCTAAAATAGTCAAACTCACAGAAACAAAGAATAGAATGGTGGTTTCCAGGGGCTGGTGAGAGGGGAAGATGAGGGATTGCTAACCGATGGCTACAAAACCTTAGCTATGCAAGATGAATAAGTCTGAGTGATCTCATGTACAGCATGCTTATAGATAACAATACAGCTTTATATGTCTAAAAATCTGTTAGAAGGTAGTTCTCATGTTAAGTATTCTTAACACAATAAAAAGGTAATTAATTTAAAAAATTAAATTTCACTAATAGGAGACTGTATAAATCCACCAATATACTTGGGGATGTCAACAACCCATTCTAGGAATTGATAGAACTCTTAGAAAATCAGCAAAGATAAAGATCTGAATACCAATCAACAAGATCTAATTGATGTTTATAGAACACCAAGAACAGCAAAGTACACATTCTTTTCAAGTGCCCACAGAACAGTCACAAAGACCATACATATCCAGGGTCATAAAACAAACCTCAACACATTTAAAAGACTTGAAATAACACAAACTAAGTTCCTTGAATATAAGGGAATCAAGGGTGGAATCAATAACAGAAAGCCATAAGAAAATCTCTAAACACTTGGATATAAAACAACAGAATTTTAAATTATCCATGAGATAATTTAAATTTAAAATTTAAATTATCCATGAGATTATTTATTCTTTGAGAAAGTCTCAAAGGAAAAAAGAAACATGTAACTGAATGAAAATTAAATACAGCATATCAATATTGGAGGCATGCATCTAAAAGAGTGCTGAGAAGAGATATAATAAAAATAAGAAATCAGTGAAATTAAGTAGTTCCATCAAAAATGGCAGAGTAAAGATCAGCAAAACTCCCTAAAAGTAATAAGAAAAATGGCAAACTTTACAGAATTAGTGCTTTTCAGAACTTCAGAAATAAACCAAAGGCTTTTAGCAGTCCAGGGGTAGTGTTTATTCAGTTAAAAAAGCTGAATTAGAGTATGAGCAGTGATTTTTCTAGTATTTTAATTTCCTCTTTTCCCACACCCTACCCCCAGCTCTGTAGCAGTCTTGAAAATCAACTATCCAGAATCATGATGATAATGATTTTAAATCAGCTACTTTTAATATGTTCAAAAAGAACTCAAGGAAACCATGTCCAAACAACTAAAGGAAAGCATGACAGTGATGTCCCACCAATAAAGAATGTTAATAAGGAGTTAGAAACTATGAAAAGAACTAAACAGAAAACTACAATAACTAAAATGAAAATTCACAAGGAGAGCTCAACAAATTTGAGCAGGCAGAATAAAAAAATCAATGAACTTAAATACAGGTCAAATGTAATTCCCTAGCTTAAAGTATAGAAAGAAAAAAGAATTGAAGGAGAATGACCAGAGACTCCTAGAGTCTTTTGGCATCCCAAAAGAGGAGAGAGAGAGAAAGCACAGAAATAATATTTTAAGAAATCATGGCTGATAACTTCCCAAATTTCATGAAAAACATTAATCTATACATCCAAGAAACTCAATATATTTCCACATCTTCACCTAGAAACGTCATATTCAAACTCTTGATAGCTGAAGGCAAAAAACGAATCTTGAAAGTGGCAAGAAAGAAGCAACTCATCACACCCATGAGCTCTTCAGTAAGATTAACTGATGATTTCTTATTAGAAACCATAGAGCCAGAGGGTAATAGGATGAATAGGATGAAACATTCAAAGTCCTGAAAGAAAAAGAGTGTTGACCAGGAATCCTATATCCAGTGAAGTCTTTCAAAAAAAGGAGAAACTAAGACACTCCCACATAAACAAAAACTGAAAAAATCCATCACTTGCAAACCTGCCTTACAAGAAATACTAAAAGAAGTCCTTCAGACAGAAATGAGAGGACACTAGACAGTAACTTGATCCATTTAAAGATAAGAAAAACACCAGTAAATGTTGCTACATAGGTAAATTTGAAGAAAATATAAACATACCTTTTGTTCTCAACACTTTTTTCCTCCTATTTGAATTAAAAGATAATTACATAAAGCAATAATAGCAAACCTGTGTTGATAGGCACACAATATATAAAAATATAATTCACATGAAATCTTGAAAAAGGAGGACAAAGTTGGTGGACTCACACTTCCTTTTTTCAAAATTTACTACAAAAATCAAGGCAGGGTAGAATTGGCATAAGAATAAATGTAAAAAAAGAAAAAAGAAAAAAAAAAGAATAAATATGTAGATCAAGGAAATAACATTGAATTTTCAGAAATAAACCCATACATCTATGGTCAATTGATTTTTGACAAGTTCCAAGACCATTCAAAGGCGGAAAGAAGAGTCTTTTCAATAACTGGCGCTGGAACAACTAGATAATTACATTCAGAAAGAATAAAACTGGGGCTCCTGGGTGGCTCAGTTGGTAAAGCATCTGCCTCCCATTCAGGTCATAATCCCAGAGTCCTGGGATCAAGACCTGCATCAGACCTCCTGCTAAGTGGGGAGTCTGCTTCTCCTTCTTCCTCTGCCCTCTCCCCTTTCCCTCCCTAACTTATATGCTCTCTCTCTCTCTCTCAAATAAATAAGTAATATTTTTCTCTAAAAAAGAGAATAAAACTGGACCCTTCATCCTATTTACAAAAATTAACTCAAAAAGTATCAAAGACCTAAATCTAAGGGCTAGAACTATAAAACACTTAGAAGGAAACAAATATATCTTTGCAAACTTGGATTCAAGAATGGTTTCTTAGTTATGATGTTAAAAGCTCAAGCAACCAAAGAATGAACAAATAAATTGCCCTTAATCAAAATAAAAAACTTTTGTGCTTCCAAAGACTATCTGGTAAATGAATAGAGAAAACATGACATATATCTATATATCAGTATATATATCTATATATAAAATCGGTATCTATCTATCTATCATCCATCTATCTAATGTAATACTACTGAACCATGAAACTTTCATTTGTAACAGCATGGATGGACCTTGAGGGCCTCATGCTGAGTAACATAAGTCAGACAAAGAAATACAAATACTGTATGATGTCACTTACATGTGGAATCTAAAAAAAAAAAGGCCCAACAGCCAAAAACCAAAAACAGAAAAAAAAGATCATATTTGTGGTTACCAATGGCAGAGGAGGTATGGGCAGGGGATTGGATAAAGGTGGTTAAAAGGCACAAACTTCCAGTTATAAATACTTAGAATGTAATGTACAACATGATGACTACAGTTAACAATACTTATGGTATATATATATATTTTTTAAAGATTTTATTTATTTATTTATTTATTTGACAGACAGAGATCACAAGCAGGCAGAGAGGCAGGCAGAAAGAGAGAGGGGGAAGCAGGCTCCCTGCTGAGCAGACAGCCTGATGCGGGGCTCGATCCCAGGACCCTGGGATCATGACTTGAGCTGAAGGCAGAGGCTTTAACCCACTGAGCCACCCAGGTGCCCCAACAATACTTATGGTATATTTGAAAGTTGCTAAGCAAGTGGATTTTAAAGGTTGTTATAACAAAGAATTTTTTTTTCTTTTCTTTGTAATTATATGATGAGATATATGCTAGCTAAACTTATTGTGGCAATCATTTTGCAATATAGGTATGTCAAATAATTATGTAGTATACCTCAAACTTATACAAAACTCTATGTCAATTCTATTTTAATAAAACTGTGGGGGGAAATGTGAAAAGAACCCACTGAATGGAAGAAAAAAATTGGAAATCATATATATGATCAGGGTCTAGTATCCAAAAGATATAAAGAACTATTACTACTTAACAATAAAAGTCAAATAACTCAATTTTAAAATAGGCAAATGATTTGAAGAAATCTTTCCTCAAGGAATATGTACAAATGGCCAAGAAGCATGTAAAAAAGGTGTTCAACATCACTGTCATTGATGAAATGAAAATCAAAAGATTTTCAATGAGATACTGTTTTCATACCTACTAGAATAGCTATAATTAAAATAAGACAAATGAAAACAAACGTTGGCAAGGATGTGGAGAAATTGGAACTCTCATACATTGCTGGTGGGAATGTAAAATGATCCAACCACTTTGGAGAACAATTTGATAGTTCCTTAAATATTTAAATGTAGAGTTACCATATGACCCAGTAATTCCACTCCTAGGTGTATAATCAAAAGAATTGAAACCAAACGTGGACATAAATGTTCATAGCAGCATTATTTACAATAACCAAAAACTGAGAACAATCCAAATTTTCATCAGCCAGCAAGTGGATAAATAGAATGTGGCATATCCATACAATGGAATAGTATTCCACCACAAAAGAGCATGAAGTACCAATTCATATGGATGAACTTAAAGACATTATATTGAGTGAAATAAACCAGATACAGTGGGCACACATTGTATAATTCTATTTATATGAAATGTCCAGAATAGGCAAATCCATAGAAACAAAAGTGGATTAGTAGTTACAAAGAACTGGGGGAAGAGTGGATGAAAAGTGACTACTAATGTGGAGGGGTTTCTTTTTTAGGTGATGAAAATCGTCTGGAATTAGTGGTAATGATTGCACAGCTCTGTGAATATATGAAAAAATACTAAATTGCACATTTTATAAGTGTGAATTGTATGGTTTGTGAATTACATCTCAATAAAAATAAGTAAAATTGAAAACAAGAAAATAGGGAAAACCAGTGAAACAAAAGCTGATTTTTCAAAAAAAAAAATTGGTAAAATGGATAACCCTCCAGCAAGACTGACAAAGATATAAAGGAGCATACACAAATCATGATGGCTATCTACACTTGATCTTAGCCAAAAGGTCGAGAAGCGATCATTATGATGGCTATCTGACAAAGATAAAAAGAAGAATACACAAGTCATATGCAAATCAAAGGATATCACTACCGATTCTTAAGTCATTAAAAGCATAATAATGGAGGGCACCTGGGAGGATCAGTCCGTTGGGTGTCTGCCTTGTGCTCAGGTCATGATCCCAGGGTCCTAAGATCAGCCCTGCACTGGGTTCCCTGCTCTGTGGGAAGCCTGCTTCTCCCTCTTGCACTCCCCCTGTTTGTGTTTCCTCTCTTGCTGTGTCTCTCTGTCAAATAAATAAATAAAATCTTTTAAAAAAGCATAATAATGGAATACTATAAACAACTTTATGCTCATAAATTTGATACCCTAGAAGAAATAATCTATTTCCTTAAAAAGTATGAACTTCCATTTGTATCTTTAGGGTAAATACCCAGTAGTGCGATTGCTGGGTCATAGGGTAGCTCTATTTTCAACTTTTTGAGGAACCTCCATGCTGTTTCCCAGAGTGGCTACACCAGCTTGCATTCCCACCAACAGCGTAGGAGTGTTCCCCTTTCTCCACATCCTTGCCAGCATCTGTCATTTCCTGACTTGTTAATTTTATCCATTGTGACTAGCGTGAGGTGGTATCTCATTGTGGTTTGATTTGTATTTCCCTGATGCCAAGTGATATCGAGCACTTTTTCATGTGTCTGTTGGCCATCTGGATATCTTCTTTGGAGAAATGTCTGTTCAAGACACTTCTCCAATGAAGACATACACATGGCTATCAGACACATGAGAAAATGTTCATTATCACTAACCATCAGGGAGATTCAAATTAAAACCACATTGAGATACCACCTTACACCAGTTAGAATGGCCAAAATTAGCAAGACAGGAAACAACGTGTGTTGGAAAGGATGTGGAGAAAGGGGAACCCTCTTGCACTGTTGGTGGGAATGCAAGTTGGTGCAGCCACTTTGGAGAACAGTGTGGAGATTCCTTAAGAAATTAAAAATAGAGCTTCTCTATGACCCTGCAATTGCACTACTGGGTATTTACCCCAAAGATACAGATAAAGCGAAAAGAAGGGCCATCTGTACCCAGCAATGGCCACGGTTGGCCATTGCTGGGTAATGTGGAAAGAACTGTGGAAAGAACTAAGATACCCTTCAATGGAAGAATGGATAAGGAAGATGTGGTCCATATACACTATGGAGTATTATGCCTCCATCAGAAAGGATGAATACCCAACTTTTGTATCAACATGGATGGGACTGGAAGAGATGATGCTGAGTGAAATAACTCAAGCAGAGAGAGTCAATTATCATATGGTTTCACTTATTTGTGGAGCATAACAAATAACATGGAGGACATAGGGAGATGGAGAGGAGAAGGGAGTTGAGGGAAACTGGAAGGGGAGATGAACCATGAGAGACTATGGACTCTGAAAGACAATCTGAGGGTTTTGAAGGGGTGGGGGGGTGGGAGGTTGGGGGAACCAGGTGGTGGGTATTATGGAGGGCACGTATTACATGGATCACTGGGTGTGGTGCATAAACAATGAATTCTGTTATGCTGAAAAGAAATTTAAAAAAAAATGTCTGTTCATGTCCTCTGCCCATTTCTTGATTGGATTATTTGTTCTTTGAGAGTTGAGTCTGATAAGTTCTTTATAGATTTTGGATACTAACACTTTATCTGTTGTTTGCAAATATCTTCTCCCATTCTGTCAGTTGTCTTTTGGTTTTATTGACTGTTTCCTTTGCTGTGCAAAAGCTTTTGATCTTGATGAAGTCCCAATAGTTCATTTTTGCTCTTGCTTCCCTTGCCTTTGGTGATGTTTCTAGGAAGAAGTTGCTGCGGCTGAGGTCAAAGAGGTTGCTGTCTGTGTTCTCCTCAAGGATTTTAATGGATTCCTTTCTCACATTGAGGTCTTTCCTCCATTTTGAGTCTATTTTTGTGTGTGGTGTAAGGAAATGGTCCAGTTTCATTTTTCTGCATGTGGCTGTCCAATTTTCCCAACACCATTTGTTGAAGAGACTGTCTTTTTTCCATTGGACATTCTTTTCTGCTTTGTCAAAGATTAGTTGACCATAGAGTTGAGGGTCTATTTCTGGGCTCTCTATTCTGTTCCATTGATCTATGTGTCTGTTTTTGTGCCAGTACCAGACTGTCTTGATGATGACAGCTTTGTAATGGAGCTTGAAGTCTGGAATTGTGATGCCACCAACTTTGGCTTTCTTTTTCAACATTCTTCTGGCTATTTGGGGTCTTTTCTGGTCCCATATAAATTTTAGGATTATTTGTTCCATTTCTTTGAACAAAATTGATGATATTTTGATAGGGATTGCATTAAACATGTGGATTGCTTTAGGTAGCATAGACATTTTCACAATATTTGTTCTTCCAATCCATGAGCATGAACATTTTTCCTTTTAAAATTGTTAGATCTTCTCGTTGGACAGGCCCTTTGAGTATGATATAGTGTTCTTCCTCATCTCTTATTATAGTCTTTGGCTTAAAATCTAATTTATCTGATATAAGGATTGCCACCCCAGCTTTCTTTTGATGTCCATTAGCATGGTAAATTGTTTTCCATCCCCTCACTTTAAATCTGGAGGTGACTTTGGGTCTAAAATGAGTTTCTTGTAAACAGCATATTGATGGGTTTGGTTTTTATCCATTCTGATATCCTTTGATTGGGGCATTTAGCCCATTTACATTCAGGGTAACTATTGAAAGACATGAATTTAGTGCCATTGTATTGCCTGTATGGTGACTATTACTGTATATTGTCTCTGTTCCTTTCTGTTCTATTATTTTTAGGTTCTCTCTTTGCTTAGAGGACCCCTTTCAATATTTCCTGTAGGGCTGGTTTGGTGTTTGCAAATTCTTTTAGTTTTTGTTTGTCCTGGAAGCTTTTTATCTTTCCTTCTATTTTCAATGATAGCCTAGCTGGATATAGTATTCTTGGCTGCATGTTTTTCTCATTTAGTGCTCTGAATATATCATGCCAGTTCTTTCTGGCCTGCCAGGTCTCTGTGGATAAGTCTGCTGCCAATCTAATATTTCTACTATTGTATGTTATAGGCTTCTTGTCCCGAGCTTGTTTCAGGATTTTCTCTTTGTCACTAAGACTTGTCATTTTTACTATTAGATGATGGGGTGTGGACCTATTTTTATTGATTTTGAGGGGGATTCTCTGTGCCTCCTGGATTTTGATGCTTGTTCCCTTTGCCATATTAGGGAAATTCTCTACTATAATTTGCTCCAATATACCTTCTGCCCCCCTCTCTCTTTCTTCTTCTTCTGGAATCCCAATTATTTTAATATTATTTCATGTTATGGTATCATAAGATACCATATCTCTCAAATTCTCCCCTGGTGGCCCAGTAGTTGTTTATCTCTCTTCTGCTCAGCTTCTTTATTCTCCATCATTTGGTCTTCTATGTCACTTATTCTCTCTTTTGCCTCATTTATCCTAGTAGTAAAAGCCTCCATTTTTTTTAATTGCATCTCATTAATAGCTTTTTTAAAATTTCAAACTGGTTAGAGTTTAGTTCTTTTAGTTCTCCAGAAAGGGATTTTATTTCCCCAGAAAGAAATTCTCTAGTATCTTCCATGCCTTTCTTTGAGCCCAGCCAGCATGTTGAGAATTGTCATTCTGAACTCTAGATCTGACATATTACCAATGTCCATATTGATTAGGTCCCTAGCCTTTGGTACTGCCTCTTGTTCTTTTTTTTGTGGTGAGTTTTTCCACCTTGTCATTTTATCCAGATAAGAATATATGAATGAGAGAATAAAATACTAAAAGGGTGGCAAAGACCCCAGAAAAATGTATGCTAACTAAATCAAAAGATACCCCAAATCAAGGGGAGAAGAAAGGGGGTAAAAAGAAATTTTAAAAAATTAAAAAATATATATACATATATATTAAACTGGTGAATAGAACAGAGCCACCCACTTGATTTTGGGTGTAATTTGGTCTCTTAGGAGAAACTACCTCCCAAATTTTTAAAGAAAGAAAAACTTATATATATACAAAAATAAGGGTAAACATGATGACTGTAAAGTTTAAAATTTAAAAAAAAATTCTAAAAAAGGAATTGATAAGATAAGTTGGTTAGAAAAAGAAAGAAAGAGAAAGTGGAGAGAATTTGCTCAGACTGGAGACTAGAACAAAGCCCTGTGCTAGATTTGGGGTATTATTGATCTATTAGAAGAAATTGTATCCCAAAATTTTTTAGAAGAAAAAACCCTATATGTATACAAAAAATTAAGTTAGACACAATGAAGGATAAAATATGACTATAATAATGAAGGTTTTAAAAAGTTTTTTTTTTTAAAGAAAGTGTCAAGATAAACTAGTTAAAAAGCATTAAAAGAGGAAAGAGGAAAAGTTAAAAAAATTAGAATAAGAAAAAAATAAAATTAAAAAATTTAATTAACTTTGCAAGACTAAATAATCCTGGGGAGAAAGCCATAATTCCATGCTTTGCTTTCCACTCCTCTGGAATTCTGCTCTTCTCCTTGGTCAGTGAGCTTGGTCTTGGCTGGGCGTTCTTGCTGATCTTCTGGGGGAGGGGCCTGTTGTAGTGATTCTCAAATGTCTTTGCCCAAGGTGAAATTGTGCTGCCCTTGCCAGGAGCCAGGCTAAGTAATCTGCTTGGGTTGCTCCCCTCTCAGGAGCTTTTGTTCCCGGTCAATCACTCCCATCTCCTTGGTCTCCGGCTGTACTCTGAACTCCCCCAGCCTGTGACTGAGTGTTTCTATCTCTGGCGCATGGCCCTGTTTGGAGTCTCCAAATCCAGCAGATTCCTGTATCCAGAGGAGGAAGGTGGGTCTCCCTGGATCTGCCACCTGTGAGGTCCCTGCTCAAAGAGCAGTGACCTGACTGTGCCATGGATCACAGTTTAAGGTAACCCCTGGCTGAGAGCTCACTCCATGGCTCTGTCTCTGTAGCTGGCTTCCCTGCTCTGATACCTGCAAGCTCTGCCACACTCAGACACCCCGCATCTTTCAGTGACCCCATGGGACCTGAGACTACTGTCCCCACGAGGGCTCCACCCCCATTAGCCTCTGGAGCAATGTGCCTCGGTGGAGCAGACTTCTAAAAGTTTGGATTTTATGCTCCTTTGCTCCACTGCTTGCCAGGACATGGCCCCTCCCTCCATGGTCTATCTTCCATTTGCTTCAGATTCACTTCTCCATATGTCCTACCTTTCAGAGAGTGGTCAATTTTCTGTTTCTAGAATTGTTGCTCTTCTTCTCTTTGATCTCCTGTTGGGTTTGTAGGTGTTTGGAATGGTTTGATAACTATCTAGCTGAACTCCTACAACCTGATGTCATCTCAGTCTGCTACTCCTCCGCCATCTTGACTCTCCCCCGAGTTTGATATGTTCTTAATAGATTTTGGATGCTAACCCTTTATCTGATGCCCTTTTTTAATATCTTCTCACAACCCGTAGGTTGTCTTTTACTTTTGTTGACAGTTTCCTTTGCAGTGCAGGAGCTTTTTATCCTGATGAAGTCCCAATAGTTGATTTTTGCTTTTGTTTCCCTTGCCTCTGGAGATGTGTCTTGAAAGAAGTTGCTGTGGTTGATGTCAAAGAGGTTACTGCCTGTGTTCTCCTCTAGGATTTTGATGGATTCCTACCTCACATTTGGGTCTCTCTTCTATTTGGAGTTTATTTTTGTGTATGGTATAAGAAAGTGGTCCAGTTTCATTCTTCTGCATATAGCTGTCCAATTTTCCCAAAACCATTTGTTGAAGAGTTTGGTTTTTTTTCCCGTATTGGATGTTCCAGAAGCCATTTTTGCTAAAAATGTGTAAGCAGACTAGAAAGAGACAGGAAATTCCTAAACTTGTGAAGAAACCTACAGCTAACATCATACTTAGTGATGAAAGCCTGAACTTTTTCTCTCTTACTGGCAAAAAGGCAAAGATATCTGCTCTGACCACTTTTATTCAGCAGAATACTGGGAATTCTAGCCAGTATAATAGGCAAAGAAAAAAAGAATTAAAATATGCACAGATTATAAAAGAAGAAATAAAACGGCCCCTATTTACAGGTGATATGATTATCTACTTTGAAAATCCAAAGGGATCCATAAAATAATTTCTGGAATAAGTGATTTTAGCAAGGTTTCAGGATGCAAAATCAATACACACAAAATTCAGTCTCATTTCTGTATGCCAACAGAAACCATTGCAATCCAATTTTTTACAAAGTTGCCATTTATAATCATTCCAAAGAAGATTAAATAATTAGGTACAAATTGAATAAGCATGTACACGATCTGCATGCTGAAAATTATAAAATGCTGGTCAAAAAAAAACACAAGTAGATGGAGAGATACACCTTATTCATCTGCAATATAGTAAAGATGCCAATTCTCCCCAAATGACTTAGATTTGACATAATTCCTATCAAAAGCACAGCAACGTGTTTTAATACCCATAGACTGATTAAATTTATATGAAAAGGTAAAGGAATTAGAATAGATAAATCAATTTTTAAAAAGAAGAGTAAAGTGGAAGAAATCACTCTACCTGATATTAGGGCTTACTTATACCTTTATTTTTTTCTTCAAGTTTTAATTTAAATTCCAGTTAGTTTAACATACTATAAAGCTATATTAATCAAGGAAATATGGTATTTATGGAAAGGTACACACAGAGATCAATGAAATAAAATAGGTAGTCTAGAAAGAGAGCTACACAAACATTCCCAAATGATTTTTTTTGACAAAATTGCAAAAGAAATTTAGTGGAGAAATTCAGTATCTTTTCCACAAACGGTATTGGAGCAATTGGACATCCATGGGCCAAAAAAATAAATCTTGACTTAAAACTTGTACCTTATAAAAAAATTAACTCCATGGATACCTGGGTGGTTCAGTCAGTTAAGAGTTTTCCTTCAGCACAGGTCATGATCCCAGGATTCTGGGATCAAGCCCCACTTTGGGTTCCCTGCTCAGCAGGGAGTCTGCTTCTCCTTCTCCCCCTGCCACTCCCCCTTCTTGTGCTCTCTCTCTCTCTGTGTCAAATAAATAAATAAAATCTTTTAAAAAATCAACTCCAAATGGATCACAGACTAAAAGCTACAAAATTTATAGACGAAAACACAAGAGAAAATCTTTAGGCTCTTGATTCTGGTGAAGAGTTTTTAGGCTTAGCACCAAAAATATGATCCATAAAAGGAAAAATGGATACATTAGGCCTTATCACAATTAAACATCTTGCTCTTCAACAGGATAAGTATAAGAAGGGATTAAAATCTGGGAGAAATATTTACAAACCACATATATAACAAAGGCCTTGCATCTAGAATATATATATATATATAATATACAAAAATGTATATAATATATATCATATACATTTTTGAAATATATATATTTGTATATGATATATATATGATATATATATATTTATGATATATATATATTTCATATGTGTGTGTATATGAAACTCTCAAAACTCACCAGGAAAAACTAAACAAAATCAACCAAAGCAAACTAACAAACAAACAAAAACCCAGCTAGAATATGGACAAAAGATGAAAAGACATTTCACTGAAAAGGACACACGGTGGCAACTAACCATGTGGAAAGGTGGAAAGGTGTTTAAAATCATTAGGCACTAGGGAAATGCAAATTAAACCATAATAGGACACTACCACCAACCTATCAGAATGGCTAAGAGGAAAATTAGTGACAGCATCAAATTCTGGTAAGCATTCACAGATGAATGGATATTCATACATTGTTGGTATGAATCTAAAATGGTACAATCATTCTGGAAAACAGTTTGACAATTTTTTATAAAACAAAACATACAACTACTATATACCCAGCAATTATATTTCTGAAAATGTAGTCTAGTGAAATAAATGTATATTTATTTTAAAAACCTGTGCATAGCAGCTTTATTTATAATAACTCAAAACCAGAATCAACATAGATGTCCTTCAACTGGTAAAACAAACTGTGGTACATCCCAACTATGGAATATTACTACTCAGCTATTAGAAGGAATGAATTATTAATACATGTAACAACTTGAATGTTCCTCAAGGGCAATATGCTGAGTGAGAAAAGCCAACCTCAAAAGGCTACACATTATATGATTCCATTAATACAACTGTTCTTGAAATGACAAAAGAATAGTGATTGAGAACAGATTTGTGGTTGCCAGGGGTTAAGGAAGAGAAAATGAGATGAGGGTTTTTGTTATCATAAAAGGTTAGTATGAGGGAGATCTTTGTGGTGATGGTGCAATTCTGTATCTTGATTGTGGTAGAGTTACATGAATCGACATGTCTCCCTCAGTGGTAACATCTTGCATAACTAGTATTATTGAAGCCAGAAGCCAGGAAATTGACATTGGTATAATCCTCAGAGCTTATTCAGATTTCACCAGTTCTATATTCATTCGTGTGTGTGTGTGTGTGTGTGTGTGTGTGTGTGTGTGTAGCTCTACTGGGTGAGGTTAAAAAATAGATTAAAAATTTTCAATAGGTGTATTCCACAAAATTCAAATATTGGGCATTTAAGTTGTTTCAGTCACCACTAGTAAAAACATTTGCAAGTATACATCTTTGTGTACAAATCTTGTCTTTGTTTTGACCTATTTCTCAATTTGGAACTTCTAGTTAGTGGAATTTCATAGTTTTAGAATAAGGAAGAACATTTTAACATGTGAGCTGTTCAGGCTGGGATGGGCTATCTAGGGAGCTAGTTGGAGCATTATCATTGGTGAATGTCAAGTCCTGGCAGTGTGGTCACCTGTTAGGAATGCCATAGAGGAGATGCCCATGTTAGTTGGACCAAGTAGCCTCTGAGGTTCATGTATAACTCAGTGTCCAGTACAGAGCTTGTCACAGGCAACCCTATGTAAGGATGATAAAACTGAATTCATTACTCTTATCCTCAAACTTGCTCTTCTTCCTAGATTGTCTGCCTCATCAGATGATGTTAACAATTGCACTACTCATAGGGACTCACTTTAGACTCATTTTTCCTGTTCCTGCCCATAGTGGTCACCAGGTACTTTGAACTGTAGCTCCCCAAACATTTCTCACATCTGGTGCTCCTCTTCTTCCTGGCTGCCAAGCGACACCTGGCCTGTCTTTTAGCCTATGGGTCTCTGGCTTCTCCCTACTGCTCTATAGATCTACACTGATACACCCTTCACACTATAGTCAAAATAAGCTCAGGAAAAGCATGAAAGATGCTAGCCCATTTTTAACACTTACTTGTTATCACAGCTTCTGTCTTTTTTAACCTTCTAGAAAAGACTTTCTCCTAGGTCAAGGAAGGGGGATAGGGGGAGGTGCTGGGGAGGAGAGGAAAATCCAGTATTGCCTCACATGCTGGTATCCCAAAGTTGAGTGTATGCTCCTTGGGGGCAGGGTCTGGGCCTGGAAGACCTCTAAATCTAACAGCCTAGAGCACTAACCGTGTGCGAGACATGGCTCTAAGTTTACTCTGAAGCCCTCAATGGCCCAGGAGGTAGTGTCATTATCATCACTGATATGTTACAGATAAGGAAATTGAGGCACAGAAAGCCCTAAAAAAAAATCAAAGTCCAACTTACACTGGGATGTTGTTATCAAATCAAATTTTAGAAATGAAAAATTGCACAGTGAATGTTGAAGCTTTGCTATACATTAAGCAAACCAGCTATTTAGCCTTTTCCCCACTTTTAAAGCTTTTTTATTATTCCTTTGTATCATTTTTCATTTTCAGTGACTTTAGTCACTTAAGGGGCATGTCTAAATTCTTTGTCAGGTGTGACAAGTAACACTGTAATGCTGACAGGGGTTGAAAGGTGCACATTACTTAAAAGTGGCTATTTGTATTTTAAAATGTTATAGATTATCTAGAAAAATGGTTAATCAAAGATGTTAGGAATTTGAAAAAAAGAAACAGGAACAGGTAATGCTCTGATCAGGAGTGGGAAGTCTTTCTAAGATTCTGTATGAACTGTAGATTCTGTATGAACTGCTTGTGTGTGTGTGTGTGTGTGGTCTGCTCCCATTCCCGTAGTACAGTAATGATTAAGTTAATGGTACACGTTTCTAGAGTTGCAGATAATTATTGTCACTGGAGCACTCAAATTCCTATCCAGGTGCTCTTGATCCACTGGCTCCCTGAGAACCTTACCCCTTGACTGTACGTGCTGCTCGTCTCACACATCTCCAAGCTAGCTCTGACTTCAACAGCCTTTCAGGCAGCATGTTGTGAGTCAGGGTGTGTATTCAGATCCTAGGGCTGCCATAACAAAGCACTACAAATTGCGCGCCTTAGGAAAACAGAAATGTATTGTCTCACAGTTCTTGAGGCTGGAAGTCCAAAATCAAGGTGTTGGCAGAGCCATGCTTTCTCTGGAACCTGTAGGGAAGGGATTCTTCCTTATTTCTTGCTAGCTTCTGGTGGTTTGCTGGCAATCTAATTCCTTGATTTGTAGGTTCATTACTTCAATCTTCTGTCTTCTTTCCTCTGTGTTTGTCTCTGGGTCCAAATTTTCCCTTTTTATAAGGACACCAGTCATACTGGATTAGGGACACCTTACTGACCACATTTTAACTTGATTACATCTCCAAAGACCCTATTTCCAAATAAGGTCACATTCTGAGGTATTGAGGTTAAGGACTTCAATGTAACTTTTTTTGTGGGGGAAATAATTCCATCCATAACAGGGTGTTAGGTCCAAGGTTTCCTGCACGTATGGAGCTGGGAGGACTCCATGATACTCCCTTCCTCAAAATCACATCCATCTTTGGGCATTTGTTTGGTTGGGTGTTGCCTGGGGAAGCTTGTCCAGTACTCTGCTCTTAGGATATCAAATGCCTCAGATCCCAGATGTCACAGCATTCAGGGGCTCCTCCATGTAACTAAGGCATCTGATGGCTCACCATGGGTGGAAACAACCCAGCAGACCTCTGGGCTCATCTTCCTAGTTGTCCTCACTTTCCCTTCAGCCTGAGGGCTTTCTATTTTTATCCTATTGTGTTGTATACTTGTTCTTACAAAATTCCTTAATTCTTTTTGGGATGAAATAAAGTATAAAAATAAATTAAATGAACGGCAATTGCCTGCCACAGTTTGGTGGCTTAATTAAATAGCAGCACAAGGGCAGGCTGTGATTTCTAAGGACTCAGTGTTGCCATGACAACCACGGGTGCTGACTCCTCCACTTGGCCCTCCCCCAACCTCCATTACTAAGTCCAGCTCATTCTCACGCCTTGGCCCAGGCTCCACCCTTCTGAGAAACCATGTCTGAGCAACAGACAGAACTGTGGGGTTCTCCAGGTGCCCCCTCAGAATCTTGGTCTCCCTCTGTTGCTATACTCACCTTGTGGAATTCCAGTTGCCTGTTTCATTCTGTCTGTCTATCTCTCTCTGGACAGTAAGCTTCTCAAGGACAGGGATCATCTCATAATTTATTTCTACAAGCACCTAATTCAAAACTTTGCCTTCAGGGAGTTGCCATAGCCATAGATGGAACACCAGCCTTTAGGACTCCTGCGTCTGGAGCTGCCTTATCATGTTGCCAGATGTGCCTATTCAATTTAAAATTGAATTTAAATTAACTAAAATTAATTAATTAAAAGCAAAACTTAGTCCCACTAGTCTCAGTTCAAGGTCTTAATAATTTGCATAGAGCTAGCAACTGCCACATGGGACAACACAGCTGTAGAGCATTTCCATCATCACAGAAAGTTCTACTGGACAGTGCTTGTCGAAAGAAGCCCATAACTAGTGCCACATGGAGATAATCTGGGTGTTTGCCCATTGCACTCCTAACCCATCAGAGCTTTGCCAACTAGTTTTAGCCTGGGAAACAAAATGGGAAATGCAAACAGTGTAGCCCTCTGTTAGGATCATGAGCTAATGTGCCCTCACCAAAGAGATCAACACAAGTGACAGGACAGATTTCCCCACCAATCCCTAAACAAGCCTGGACCTTTCTGCCTCTATGTTTTTTCACCTGCTGTCCCCCTACCTAGAATGTCTACCCTAACAAGAACTCCTGATGTCTTATTCATTCTTCAGCTGTAATATAAGTATATGTGCCTTCACCTGCATAAATCCCTTCTCTGCCTGCTGGCCCTCAGTAGTGTATGTGTATTTGTGTGTGTGTGTGTGTACACGAAATCTTCCTCCTCACATTACATCCTGTATGTTACTATGTAGTGGCATTAGAACCTATGAGTAGATTATGTTCTATAATTAGCAGAGAGAACAAAAATCAAGTAGAACCAAAGCTGCCCTTGGAATTCTCTTAAATCTGCCATCGTATGGACATTGGGGAGGGTATGTGCTATGGTGAGTGCTGTGAAGTGTGTAAGTCTGACGATTCACAGACCTGTACCCCTGGGGCAAATAATACATTATATGTTAATAAAAATAAATAAATAAATAAAAATCCCCCCCCCCAAATATCTGCCATCGAACATGCATTCTTGGTTTCCTTTCTACAACCCCATACAGAAATTCTTAGGGACATTGAACTATAAATATGACTGAGACAGACTAAGGGGGAAGAAGTAGAAAGAAGATCCATAAACAGATTTGCAGACATACAAACCCCCTGCCCTTTAAGACAGCCACAACATCCCTGGCAGGGCAAGGACGGTCTAGATTTCCCCTGATGGACAATCATTCCCTCCAGTGGTCCTCCGAGTAGGCTCTGTGGGGCCAGTAGCATCGGCATCTCCTGGGAACTTGTTAGAAATGCAAATTTTCGGGCCCTATCCCAGACCTACTTGAGCAGAAACACTAATCAACTCTCCAGATGATTCTGTAGCAAGTTAAATTTGAGAACCACTGGTTTGCTCCTTCTGGCTCTAACACTGAGCCTCTGCTGCTTCATACAGGTTGATGGATTTGTTTGCTCTGTGAGATGGTACTATGGTAAGGATGAAACATGTCAGGCCCTGAACTGTGAAAGCACCCAGCTCAGGGCCCAACATGTAGTGGGTCCTCCCTACATGTTTGCTGAATTGCAATCTGCACACTCTTGAGTGTTGCCTTCTTTACATGGGACTCTTTGAGGAGCTGGAGAAGCTGTTGGCTCCCTGCCTGCTGCCCCTCCCAGATGATGTTTCCATAGAACAGTGTCATTCCCACTCTTTTGAGACACTAGTTTCAGCTCAGAGAAGTAGGAGAGGGGTTGGGTTTTCAAGTCTCCTGAGAACTTAAGGGCATTGGAGATAGACAACACATTGTCTGCCCCCAGGGGCGTTTTCCCTCCTCCTCACAATAAAACGCTCTGCCTGGAGGCAGGCGAGGTCATTACTATGGCGTAGGAAGGGCAGGAGTGCTGGGGGAGCCCGTGCTGTGTTGCCAGCACTGTTTGTTCTAAGGCCTTGCCATGTAACTAAGCAATCCTCACAACAACCCTGTGAGGAGAGCACAGACATCATTCTCATCTCACACAGGAAAAATGCAAGCAGAGAGGGGTTACCTAACTCACTCACGGCTGGTTCGTATGAGGTAGAGTTGAGATGTGAACCCAGTCTGGCTCCAGTTCCTGAGATCTAAGCACATTCATCTACTTCCTCTTACACGGAGCCAAATGAACTTTAAAAAGGGATGTCCCATGGGGAAAATAAGGAGCATACTAATGGCCAGCCATGGGGAAAAGGTTAAATAAATTCTGCGGGATTCATAAAATGACGTACTACATGGCTATTAAGTATGCTGCATGCGATTTACTTTGTCACATAGAAAGATGCTTTGGATCTAAAAACAGTGTGTACACACCCTAATTTTACCCCTTCTCCACACACACATTATGGAAGATTAATTTATGTGTAGAAAAAAGACTGGAGGGTCGCATATTTCCTAGAGTTACTGTAACAAATGACCACAAATTCAGTGATTTATAACAATGGAGACTTACTCTCTCACAGCTATCTGGAGGGCAGAAAGCTGAAATTAAGGTGTTGGCAGAGCCACGCTCTCTCTGAAGGATCTAGCAAGGAAATTTCCTCATCTCTTCTGGCTTCTGGTGGTTGCCAGACGTCCTTAGACCTCTTGGCTCATACCACCTCAGTCTCTGCCTCCACCTCCATGTGGCCTTCTCCCCTGTGTGTCTGTTTCCTTTCTGTGTCTCTGTTCTCTCTTTTTATAAGGACACCAGTCGTTGGATTAGGGCCCATCCAGATGACTTCATCTTAAGTGAACCGAGTACATCAGCAAACACTCTTTTTCCAAATAAGGTCACATTCTGAGGTTCCAAATGAACATGAATTCGGGGAGACATTATTCAACCTAATATACTCTGCCCTTTGGCACCTAAAAATTCAAGTCAGTCCCACATGCAAAACACATTCACTCCATCCTGAGACTCCCAAAGTCTTACACCATTTCAGTATTAACTTTACATCCCAATTCTCTTGAAGTCTTATCTTCTAGAAGTTCTCAGTCAATGGGGTGCCTAGGTGGCTCAGTTGTTAAGCGTCTGCCTTCCGCTCAGGTCATGATCCCAGGGTCCTGGGATCGAGCCCCACATCGGGCTCCCTGCTCAGCAGGAAGCCTGCTTTTCCCTCCCCCACTCCTCCTGCTTGTGTTCCCTCTCTCACTGTGTCTTTCTCTGTCAAATAAATAAATAAAAATCTTTAAAAGTTCTCAGTCAAGTATGAATGAAACTCTGGTTATGGTCCCTCCTGTAGTGAAATTTCCCCCTCTCTGTGGATCTGTGAAACCTAGAAAATAGGTTGTCTGCTTCCAAAATACAGTGATGGGACAGGCAAAGGACAGACAGGAGCATGTCCAGGTGTACCACTGCCCTAACCTCTACAGATGCTGCCCCTTGACACTCAGTGTGTAAGATGCCTGGGACCATACAGGTGTCTACCATACAGTCCCTGAAGACCCAAATGCCTCCACTACTGATGCACAGATTTATTCCAATCCCTGTACATGCTTGATCACCTCATGATGCTTACTTTTGTGTTCTAGTTTTCTACTGATGAATCTAATTAAAAAAAACAACAACAAAAAGTCAAGCCACCTGCTCTAAGCTTTTTGTGTTGGAAGTTGACTGAGACTTTGCTGAGTGAGTCAGTTTGAAAGGTTGACTCTATTACCTTACTTGAGGCACAGATATTCACAACAGTTTGTGAAAAGTTGCACAATTTTGTTATCATGAAGTACATTTTTCTACCTTGTAAATGCTTTTTTTTTTTTTAAACACATAATGTATTATTTGCCCCAGGGGTACAGGTCTGTGAATCATTAGGCTTACACATTTCATAACACTCACCATATCACATACCCTCCCCAATGTCCATAACCCTCCAACCCTATCCCTACCCCCCACTTCCCAGGAACCCTCAGTTTGTTATGTGAGATTAAGAGTCTCTTATGGTTTGTCTCTCTCCTGATCCCATCTTGTTCCATTTTTTTCCTTCCCTACTCCCCATGACCCCCTGCCCTGCCTCTCAAATTCCTCATATCAGAGAGATCATATGATACTTGTCATTCTCTAATTGACTTATTTCGCTCAGCATGATATTCTCTAGTTCCATCCAGGTCATTGCAAATAATAAGATTTCATTTCTTTTGATGGCTGCATAGTATTCCATTGTACATATATGCATATATACACCACATCTTCTTTATCCTTTCATCTATTGGTGGACATTAAGTTTCTTTCCATAGTTTGGCTATTGTGGACATTGCTGCTATAAACATTCGGGTGCACATGCCCCTTCAGATCACTACATTTTTATCTTTAGGGTAAATAGCCAGAAGTGCGATTGCTGGGTCATAGGGTAGCTATATTTTCAACTTTTTGAGGAACCTCCAGAGTGTTTTCCAGAATGGCTGCACCAGCTTGCATTCCCACCAACAGTGTAGGAGGGTTCCACTTCCTCTGCATCCTCACCAACATCTGTCCTTTCCAGACTTGTTAATTTTAGCCATTCTGACTGCTATGAAGTGGTATCTCACTGTGGTTTTGATTTGTATTACCCTGATGCCAAGTGATGTGGAGCACTTTTTCATGTGTCTGTTGGCCATCTGGATGTCTTCTTTGCAGAAATGTTCATGTCTTCTGCCCATTTCTTGATTGGATTATTTGTTCTTTGAGAGTTGAGTCTGATAAGTTCTTTATAGATTTTTGGATACTAACCCTTTATCTGATATGTTGTTTGCAAATATCTTCTCCCATTCTGTCAGTTGTCTTTTGGTTTTATTGACTGTTTCCTTTGCTGTGCAAAAGCTTTTGATCTTGATGAAGTCCCAATAGTTCATTTTTGCTCTTGCTTCCCTTGCCTTTGGTGATGTTTCTAGGAAGAAGTTGCTGCGGCTGAGGTCAAAGAGGTTGCTGTCTGTGTTCTCCTCAAGGATTTTAATGGATTCCTTTCTCAGATTGAGGTCTTTCCTCCATTTTGAGTCTATTTTTGTGTGTGGTGTAAGGAAATGGTCCAGTTTCATTTTTCTGCATGTGGCTGTCCAATTTTCCCAACACCATTTGTTGAAGAGACTGTCTTTTTTCCATTGGACATTCTTTTCTGCTTTGTCAAAGATTAGTTGGCCATAAAGTTGAGGGTCTATTTCTGGGCTCTCTATTCTGTTCCATTGATCTATGTGTCTGTTTTTGTGCCGGTACCAGACTGTCTTGATGATGACAGCTTTGTAATGGAGCTTGAAGTCTGGAATTGTGATGCCACCAACTTTGGCTTTCTTTTTCAACATTCTTCTGGCTAATTGGGGTCTTTTCTGGTCCCATATAAATTTTAGGATTATTTGTTCCATTTCTTTGAAAAAAATTGATGATATTTTGATAGGGATTGCATTAAACATGTGGATTGCTTTAGGTAGCATAGACATTTTCACAATATTTGTTATTCCAATCCATGAGCATAGAATGTTTTTCCATTTCTTTGTGTCTTCCTCAATTTCTTTCATGAGTACTTTGTAGTTTTCTGAGTACATATTCTTTCCCTCTTTGGTAGGTTTATTCCTAGGTATCTTATGGTTTTGGGTGCAATTGTAAATGGGATCAACTCCTTAATTTCTCTTTCTTCTGTCTAGCTATTGGTGTATAGAAATGCAACTGATTTCTGTGCATTGATTTTATATCCTGACACTTCACTGAATTCCTGTGAGTTCTAGCAGTTTTGGAGTGGAGTCTTTTGTGTTTTCCACATAAAGTATCATATCATCTGCAAAGAGTGTGAGTTTGACTTCTCTGCCAATTCAGATGCCTGTTATTTCTTTTTGTTGTCTGACTGCTGAGACTAGGACTTCTAGTACTATGTTGAATAGTAGTGGTGATAGCAGACATCCCTGCTGTGTTCCCGACCTTAGTGGAAAAGCTCTCAGTTTTTCCTCCATTGAGAATTATATTTGCTGTGGGTTTTTCACAGATCGCTTTGATGGTATTGAGGTATGTACCCTCTATCCCTATACTCTGAAGAGTTTTGATCAAGAAAGCATGTTGTACTTTGTCAAATGCTTTTTCAGCATCTATTGAGAGTATCATATGGTTCTTGTTCTTTCTTTTATTAATACATTGTATCACATTGATTGATTTGCAGATGATGAACCAACCTTGTACCCCAAGAATAAATCCCACTTGGCCCTGGTGAATAATCCTTTTACTGTACTGTTGGATCCTATTTGCTAGTATTTTGGTGAGAATTTTTGCATCCACTTTCATCAAGAATATTGGTCTGTAATTCTCCTTTTTGATGGGGTCATTGTGTGGTTTGGGGACCAAGGTAATGCTGGCCTCATAAAATGAGTTTGGAATTTTTCCTTCCATTTCTATTTTTTGGAACAGTTTAAAGAGAATAGGTATTAATTCTTCTTTAAGTGTTCTTTAGATTAATTCTTCTTTAAATTCCCCTGGGAAGCTGTCTGGCCTTGGGCTCTTGTTTGTTGGGAGATTTTTGATGACTGCTTCAATCTTCTTACTGGTTATGGTTCTGCTCAGGTTTTCTATTTCTTCCTGATTCAGTTTTAGTAGTTTGTATGTCTCTAGGAATGCATCCATTTCTTCCAGATTGTCAAATTTCTGGTGTATAGTTGCTCATAATTTTTTCTTATAGTTGCTTTTATTTCTTTGGTTTGGTTATGATCTCTGCTCTTTCATTCATGATTTTATTAATTTGGGTCTGTCTCTTTTCTTTTTGGTAAGTCTGGCCAGGGATTTATCATCTAATTAATTTTTCCAAATAACCAGCTCCTAGTTTTGTTGATTTGTTCTACTGTTCTTTTGGTTTCTATTTCATTGATTTCTGCTCTGCTCTTGATAATTTCTCTTCTTCTGCTGGGTTTAGGCTTTGTTTGCTGTTTTCCTTCAGCTCCTTTAGGTGTAGGGTTAGGTTGTGTATTTGAGACCTTTCTTGTTTCTCCAGAAAGGGATTTTATTTCTCTAAAATGTGTTTCTCTAATATCTTCCATGCCTTTTTTGAGTCCAGCTAGCACCTTGAGAATCATCGTTCTGAACTCTAATTCTGACATATTACCAATGTCCATATTGATGGCTAGGTCCCTCGCCATCGATACTGCCTCTTGTTCTTTTTTATTTATTATTATTATTTTTTTTGTGGTGAGTTTTTCCACCTTATCATTTTGTCCAGACAAGAATAGATGAATGAGAGAACAAAATACTAAAAGGGTAGCAACGACACCGGAAAAATATACACTAACCAAATCAAAAGAGACCTGAAACCAGGGGGAGAAGAAAGGGAGAGAAGAAGAAGAAGAAGAAAAAAAAAGATATATATATATATATATATATATATATATATACATATATATTAGACTGGTGAATAGAACAGAGCCACACACTTAATTTTGGGTATATTTTGGTCCATTAAAAGAAACTACCTCCCAAAATTTTTAAGGAAAAAAAATATAGACAAAATAAGGGTAAACATGATGAAGGGATGGAATATCACTGTAAAGATGAAAATTTAAAAAGATTCTAAGAAAAAAGTTGGTTAAGAAAAGAAAAAAAAGGAGGAAAACATGCGATCAGGCTGGAGACAAGAACAAAGCTATGTGCTAGATTAAGGGTATATTTTGATCTATTAGAAGAAGTTATATCCCAAAATTTTAAAGAACAAAAAAATGTATATATACAAGAAATATGTTTAAATAGAATGAAGGGATAAAGTGTGACTATAACAATGAAAATTTAAAAAGATTTTTTAAAAGGTATTGATAAGATGATAGTTTAAAAATGTTAAAATAGGAAAGAGGAAAAATTTTAAAAATAGAATAAGAAAAAAATTAAAATAATTTAACTTTGAAAGACTGAAGGATCATGAGAAAAAACAAAAAACAAAAAAACCATGAATTCTATGTGTTGCTTTCCCCTACCTCTGAGTTCAGCCATTCTCATTGTTCAGTAAACTTGGTCTTTGTGGATGTTTTTGCTGATATTCTGCGGGAGGAGCCTCTTGTAGTGATTCTCAAACGTCTTTGCCTGAGGCAGAATTGCACCATCCTTGTCAGGGGCCAGGCTAAGCAATCTGCTCCCATTCGCTCTCGCGGGCTTTTGTTCTCTGAACACTTTCCATACAGCTTTGGAGGACAGGAATGAAGATGGCGCCTCCCAATCTCAGGCCGGGGGTTGCTGAGAGCTTGGGGCCCCACTCCTCAGTGTGCCCTCAGAGAAAAGTGATCAATGACTCCCATCTCCCTGGTCTCTGGCCACACTCCGAGCTCACCCAGCCTGTGACCAAGCATATCTGTCTCCGGAGCACGGCCCTGTTTGGAGTCTCCAAACCCAGCAGATTCCTGCAACATGCTCCCACACCACTGCTCCTGGAGGAGGGAGAGGGGGTCTCCCCAGATCTGTGCCTTGGATCACAGTTTAAGGTAACCCCAGGCTGAGAGCCCACTGCTTGGCTCCATCTCTGCAGCCAGCTTCTCCACTCCCAATACCTGGGAGCTCTGCTGCACGCAGGCACCCCTGGTCTTTCTCTGATCCCGCAGGTCCTGAGACCACACTGCCCCTGCGAGGGCTCCATGTCCAGCTTAGTCTCTGGAGTGACGTCCCTCAGTGGAGCAGACTTATAAAAGTTCTAATTTAAAAAAAAAAAAGAAAAAGTTTGATTTTGTGCTCTGCTGCTCTCTCACTTGCTGCTCTCTTACTTGTGGCCCTCCCCACAACAGTCTATCTTCCTGTTGCTTCAGATTCACTTCTCCAGGTGACCTACCTTCCAGAAATTGGTCAATTTTCTGTTCCTAGAATTGCTGCTCTTCTTCTCTTCTATCTCTTGTTGAGTTCATTGGTGTTCATAATCATCTGATAACTATCCAGTTGAACTCCTGGGACTGATGATATCTCTGTCTTCTAGTCCTCCCCCATCTTTTCTCCTTCTCCTACCTCGTAAATGCTTTTTGTTGAATTTTTAACTTGTCTCCTTTAAAGATTGTTAGCCCTTTGTTTGCTTTTTTGTTTGTTTGTTTGTTTTTTTACCTTTGCCTGGTGGCCATTGCACATTTTCCCCCTAATTTTTAACCTTCCTGAGCACTTTGTTCTAAGTGCATTTCTTTTTTTTTTTTTTAAAGATTTTATTTATTTATTTGACAGAGGTCACAAGTAGGCAGAGAGGCAGGCAGAGAGAGAGAGGAGGAAGCAGGCTCACTGCTGAGCAGAGAGCCTGATGTGGGGCACGATCCCAGGACCCTGAGATCATGACCTGAGCCGAAGGCAGAGGCTTAACCCACTGAGCCACCCAGGCGCCCTCTAAGTGCATTTCTTATATGTGAGTGTATTTCTTTACAGTAGAACCATAGGATTTTTTGTAATCTGATATTGTTTTCCTGTTAATAGGAGAGCCTATTTATGATATATATAAAATCTATCTATATCTATCTACCTATCTATCTGTATCTATCTATCTATCCATATATACATACATTTATATATATCTCTATCTATCTATCTATCTATCTATCTATCTATAGATAGAAGGATAGATATTTAGAGAGAAAGAAGGCGCAAGCATGAGCAGGGGCATGGAAAGGGGCAGAGGGAGCTCCATGCCCAGTATGGAGCCAAAGAAGGGGCTTGATCTCATGACCCTGAGATCATTACCTGAGCCAAAATCAATAGTCGGATGCTCAACTGACTGAGCCACCCAGGTGCTATGTTTTTTAGTTTAACTAATATCTTTAGTCGCAATTTTGTCATTTTAGGCTATACTTCTTGTTTTGATTGCTTTATAAAAATCTTTCACTACTTTTTCTGACTTTCTATGTGTGTTTTTGTGTGTATGTGTGTGTTTCGGATAATTAGAAGATACATATTTTGTTCTGGTGGATTCTTTTTTTTTTAATTAATTAATCTATTTTTTATTTCTTTTCAGCATTCTGGCGGATTCTTTTTTAAAGTACATTTTTTAATTGAAGTGTTATGTTGTGATCTAGTTTATGCTGGCCTCTTAACTTTTTGTCTTTTCTCTGGAAAAGCTTGGGTATTGATGGTTGGAGAAGTTTCCCATTAAAGCCATCAGAGTTTAGAATTTTTGTGAAAAAAGTTTTAATTACATATCCATGTTTATTTAATAAATTAATATTAATTAATATTGATAATAGAAATATATTAATAATCTTAATTATATTTAATATAATTTAATATATAAATATTTAAATAAATATGTTGGAGAAGTTGTGGAGAAAGGGGAACTCTCTAACACTGTTGTTGGGAATGCAAGCTGGTAAGCCATTATGGAAAACAGTATGGATATTCCTCAAGAGGTAAAAAATAGAGCTACCATATGACCCAGCAATTGCACTATTGGGTATTTACCCCAAAGATACAGATGTAGTGAAAAGAAGGGCCATATGCACCCCAATGTTCATAGCAGCAATGGCCACAGTCACCAAACTGTGGAAAGAGCCAAGATGACCTTCAACAGATGAATGGATAAAGATGTGGCCAATATACACAATGAAATACTACTCAGCCATCAGAAAGGATGAATACCCAACTTTTGCATCAACAGGGATGGTACTGGAGGAGATCATGCTAAGCAAAATAAGTCAAACAGAGAAAGTCAATTATCATATGGTTTCACTTATTTGTGGAACATAAGGAATATCATGGAAGACATTAGGAGAAGGAAGTGAGAAATGAATGGAGGGAATCAGAGTTGGGGGCAAACCATGAGGGACTATGGACTCTGGGAAACGAACTGAGAATTTTAGAAGGGGGTGGGGTGGGAGAATGGGTGAGCCTGGTGATAGGTATTAAGGAGGATACAGATTGCATGGAGAAGGGGGTGTTATGCTCAGTGAATCATGGAACTCTACATCAAAAACTAATGATGTACGGTGACTATTATAATAAACAAACTGTATGGTGACTATTATAATAAACAAACAAAAAATGTATAGTTTATTTAATAAATACATTTAATAAAGAAGTATTTATATGTACCATTCTTTCTTAAAATAGTTGTATTTTTGGAAACTTGTGTTTTTCAAAGAATTTTTCCATTTCATCTACATGTTTGTTTATTGCTATAAAGTTATTTTTAGTATATTCTCACTGTTTTTTTAAAAAAGTATATTCTCATTTTCTTTTTAATGTCTACAAAAGTCTTTATGTTGGTGTTTTTATGCTTTTTCTCTATTTTGTTCTCACTACCCCTTATTGGAGATTACTAATTTTCTTAGCCTAAAAACTAATTTTAGGCTTTTAATTTTTTTCCTTTATTGTGTATTATTCTTAGTACATTGATGAGTTTCTTGTTTCTGACCCTTTTATTTTATGAACTTTTCCTAGATTTTTGAAATTATTAAGAGATACATTGGGGCATATGAAAATCTTAAGATTTTGTGTAAAAATTGATTGGGATAAGACAGTGCCAAACTGAAAGTTATTAGGAGTGCTCACTCCACTGACAGGAGTTAGGGAAGACTTTCATAGAGAAGAGTCAGAAACCAGGCAAGGAAATTTTGATTGGCTATAGTTTAAGCATTTGCCTTATTTGGAAAAGCCTAGTGGCTGTTTGTGATTGCTTGTTTGTAGGCTTTGATTTCTTAACTTTGAGGCAGTTCCAGGCTTAAGGTTTTGGTTTGTTTTAGTAGGGTGTTAAGAAATTGGAGGCACTTCCATCTAAGGGCCTCATTGTTTAATTAATTTAACAAATGGATGCTTACATAATTTATTCTCAGCCTTTTTTTCTTTCATAATGTATGGATTTAAAGCTATAAATTTCCCTCTAAGCATGGTTTTAGCGGAGTGTCATATTGTTTATTTTCACTGTCATTTAATTTTAATTTTAAATATTTCATATTTTCCATTATGAGTTCTACTTTGACCTCTAGGTTTTTTAGAATAATCACATTTTCCTATGAAATTGATCCTTTTACTACTAAGAAATGTTCTTCTTTAACTATAATAATATTTCTTGTCTTAAACTCTATTTTTCTGATATTGGGATAGCTATCACAGCTTGCTTTTGGTTATTTTTTGTATCATATTTTTTCTATGCTTTTAATTTAATCTTCCTGGGTTCCTATATTTAAAATGTCTCTCTTAAGCAGTATAGAATTTGATTCATTTTAATCAAACCTAGCAGTCTTTTTATCTTTTAATGAAAGTATTTTGTCCCTTTACATTTAGTGTCATTACTGGTGTACTTGAGTTTAAATCAACTAAATTACTATTTACTTTTTCTATTTTTCTATATTTTCTTTGTTTGTTTATATTTCTCCTTTCTTGGCTTCCCAAGATTAACAGACTTTTTGTTGCTTTGTTTTTGTTTCTGTTTTTGTTTTTCATTGTGTTTTTGTTATATCATTCCATGCTCTTCCTTTTATTTTTAGTTATACCATCTTTTATTATTTGTTTACCTTAGAGATTTCAACATTCTTCTTTGACTTTTTTGAGTCTCCCTTAAATTAATATTTTAACCACTTTCTCAGAAAGTGCAAGGACCTTAGGACACTTCAACTTAACTTTTGTACTATTGCTGTCACGTACTTTAATTAAATATATATATTTTAACTCCTCGAGGGAAAAAAAAACTTTTAAATTCAGTATTGATTTAGATTTATCCTCAGTTTTACTTTACTCAGATTTATACTCAGTTTTTCTTCATTCCTTCCTGCACCTCCAGCTGAGATCAATATCCATTTGGCTTTTAAAAATTAGATGGAAGAACTTCTCTTAGTTCTCAATTAGGTGTTCTCCTGGTAAATACAGACTCTAAATTTTTTGGATATTATTATTTTTGATTTGAAATGACTTTATTTCACCTTCATTTTTGGTTGCTATTTCCCCTGGAGAGAGAATTCTAGATTGGCAGTTACATTCTTTCAGTACTTGAAAGATAACAATGAATTTCTTTGAGTTTCCCTAATTTTTCTGTTGAAAGTCATCTTGGAAGTGTTATTGTATCTTTGAATATGAGGTGTTTAATTATCTTTTTCTGACTAAGAAATGCTTTCAAGACTTTTCCTTTCCCTTTGGTCTTCAGTCTTTGATGATGTGCCTAGCTATAGTTTACTTCATATTTATCCTGCTAAGATTCTTCAATCTGTGACTTGATGTTTACCATAATGTTTAGAAAATTATAAGCCAGCTTCTCTGCTGTCACATTCTCTCTCTTCTGTATTTCTGGGACTTGAATTCTATGTACATCAGACTTTTTCACCATGTCCCAGATGTCTCTTATGCTGTTTCTGCATATGATGTCCTTTGTTTATTGTTTCAGGATTTCCAGTTTCTTAATTCCCTCTTCTGTGTCTAATCTGCTATTGTTCTTATAGAGAAGGTTGACCTGATACAAATGACTGCATCATAACTGGAGAGATGTCTAAATCATTTAAAATTCTTTTGTCACTTTAATTTCATTTTCTTCCTTTTCTCAATTCTCTCTTCATTTTATCTTACTGTGTTTTCAACTAAGTCTCTTCTTTTGTGTGCTTCATCTATTTTATTTAGTCTTTGTTTCTGTAAATGCTTTGCTTTTTTCTCCCCCACTGCTTTACTGTGCTCTACTAACTCATATTCTAGTTCTTCTGTACCTAACCTTAACTTTTCTGGGCTCTTAAGTCTGTGATTTGTGCTCTTCTTTTTCATAAACAAATACTTCATTCATTTCTTTCTGAAATATCTGGTGCTATGTTGAATTGACTTTGTATTTGTTCTGTGGCAATAGCCTTTTCGGTAAGTGTTCATCTTCCACTTTCCCACTGTAACTTTCATCATTTTCTTTTTTGTGCTCTTTGTTTAGTTTATGTGACTTTAAAAAATTAACAAAAGATTGTGTTTATTTACTTGACAGAGAGACACACAGCAAGAGAGGAACACAAACAGGGGGAGTGGGAGAGGGAGAAGCAGGCTTCTCGCCGAGCAGAGACTCCAATGCAGGGATCCATCCCAGGACCCTGGGATCATGACCTGAGCCGAAGGCAGATGCTTAACAATGGAGCCACCCAGATGCTCCCCCAAATTAGCAATCTTTTATAAATAGATGAATTCTTCCTGGAAGTTTAGAGTAAAGAGGGCCGGTGCCATTTCCCAAGCTAAAAATTGTTAGGTATATGAGAGTTCTTTTATCCTTTTTTCCTCTCTAGTCAGAAGAGATAGCATGGCAGGACTGTTCACACTACCCTGCCTTACCATCAGAATGCAAACATGGTCTATCTGTGTCTTTCCTCATTCAATTCTATCTTTCTTATTTGTCAAGACTTTAAATTTAACCACTCTACAGAATCTCCAGCTACAAACCTGTATACTGTGCCCATTGTTCCAAAGAGAGATTGTTGGTTTTATCCCTTAGGGTGTGTCATTTACTTTGAGGAACTAGGCTTTCCTGCATTTGACTGATGTTTCCAACTGTGGATATCCTCTCTCATTATGTTTCCATGTGACTACTTGACCTTCCCTGCATTTGGAAGCCCTGTCTCATCTATTTTGGTTCAGGGTTATAGGTGTCACTTAATTTCTTTTAAGATAGAGTTTTGTTTCTGTTTCTTTTTTTCCTTATTTTTGGTGATTTTTCAGAGAAGAGGGAAATTGTCCTCTTTACACTGTTTTAAAACCAGAAGTTTCTCCCTGAAGGCGTCTTTTGCATAAAACATTATTTTTAGTTTCAGTTCTGCATCACATATAATCTTTCAAGAGTCATATTAAGTGGTGATAGAGAACTGAATTCAAGTTTAAATTCAATCTTTCCTGGTGCTACCAATAAAAATAACTCAATTTAAACAACAATCAAATCATCAGAAACAGTCACACATGGCTAAACATGCATATGTGCAGGCAATGACAACCCATCACAATGGTACAACTGATAAAAATGTAAAAATATGGAAAAATGGTTTATGTCATTTCAGCTAGTCTTGAATAATGGTTAGACTCCATCAGGCTGAGGAGGGAGTGAGTTCTTTCCATGGAGCAGCATCAACTTCTGAAAAGGTTGAAATGTTAGAATGGATTTATGAATCAAAGAGCAAATATTCAGTTGTTTGTTTGTTTGTTTTAGATTTTATTTACTTATTTGACAGAGAGAGATCACAAGTAGGCAGAGCAGCAGGCAGAGAGGCGGAAGCAGGCTCCCCGCTGTGCAGAGAGCCCAATGCAGGGCTCGATCCCAGGACCCTGAGATCATGACCTGAGCTGAAGGCAAACTTCACCCACTGAGCCACCCAGGTGTTCCAATAGTCCAGTTGTGAAGGAAAATAGTTCCCTTTAATTCTGTTATTTGACAGCTTTCTCTCCCCTCTGCCCCTACTACGTATGACTGGTGTGTCAGGCATGCCTTGTACTTTCCCATATCTGTGCGTTGCTCATGATTCCTTGATTTATAATTTCTCTTTTCCTAGATAATCAACTCTGCTGATAAAAATCCTGCTTATCCTTCAAAACCCCAACAGGCCTTTCCTGATTGTCCAACCAGATATGAAGTTGCTTTCCTCTTGACTGTATTTTTCAAAATCTTTTCTGACCAGGTACTACTCCTCAAGAAGGCAAGAACTATTATGCTGATATCTTCATTCATCCCTCTGTCTTTGGGAAATTGTCTCTAAAACCAGCCTTCACACTCTTGCTCTCATGGTTCCCTGTGTCTAATCAAAACTTCCTTGCTCAATAGTATTCTCGACTTTGTTCTTTTTTTTTTTTTTTACAGTTTTTGAACTTTATTTTATTTTTTCAGTGTTCCAAGGTTCATTGTTTATGCACCACACCCAGTGCTCCATGCAATATGTGCCCTCCTTAATACCCACCATCAGGCTCACCCAACCCCCCATGCCCTCCCCTTCAAAACTCTCAGTTTGTTTCTCAGAGTCCACAGTCCCTCATGGTTAATCTCCCCCTCTGATTTCCCCCAACTCCCTTCTCCTCTCCTTCTCCCAGTATCCTTCTTATTATTCCTTGTGCTCCACAAGTAAGTGAAACCGTATGATAATTGATTCACTCTGCTTGACTTATTTCACTCAGCATAATCTCCTTCCGTCCCATCCATGTTGATACAAAAGTTGGGTACTTATCTTTTCTGATGGAAGCATAATATTCCATTGTATATATGGACCATATCTTCTTTATCCATTTGTTTTTTGAAGGGCATCTTGGCTCTTTCCACAGTTTGGTGACTGTGGCCATTGCTGCTATGAACACTGGGGTACAGATGGCATTTCTTTTCATTACATCTGTATCTTTGGAGTAAATACCCAGTAGTGCAATTGCAAGGTCATAGTGTAGCTCTATTTTTAATTTCTTAAGGAATCTCCATAGTGTTTTCCAAAATGGCTGCACCAAGTTGCATTCCCACCAACAGTGTAAGAGGGTTCCCCTTTCTCCACATCCTCTCCAACACTATTTCTTGATTTCTTGCTGGAACTTTCAGATTTGGTCCCCACCTATGTCTTGTTTTTTTCTAGCTCCTGGCTGAAAATATGTATAAATTCCCCTGATACGATTGCACTGACAAACCTGTCAATAAGCTCCCAATTTCCAGACCCTTTCATTCCTGTGGCCATCACTGCTGCCCCACGCCCCATCCCCCAGCTGCCCACTGAACATTACTGGATAGTATTTAGTCTTTGGGTTAGTCATCTACTTCATGGACACTGAAAGTTTTCTTGGATTGTAGTTCTCTGAGTGCTTGTCTCACACTCTTAACTCCTTGAGAGTGGATCTTGCAATGCTAAGCATAGTACCTTGCATGCAGAAGAGCTCAGAGGATACTTACTCAGTGCTGTTTGAATATGGGCACTTTTAGGTGACTTGGCTATCATTGCACCCCAGCATTAGACACATCTTCATGTGCTGTCCACATGTATCCAGGTTCGAGTTTCCACTACTTGAAAAGGTTGACAGCTTGACACTTTTGGACCAAAAATATCCCTTTGGAATGGGGAATGTACGTTTTCTGGATGTACCTCTCAGGTGTGCCTCAAGGATCCCCCAGTCTCCTTTCCTGACTCTCCCAACTTCTTCTTACTTAACCATTAGTCACACCAGGCTCCCCAAGCTAGTCTTTAGACTTGCTGAGGCCAGGCACAGGGCCTTTTTATGTTCTGTATCTCATCAGGGTCAAGCCCATGCCTGACCCAGAGTTTTCACTCATTAAATTCATGGGTTGAGTGCTTTTATACCCTAACTGTGCCTTCTATTCCTGCCATGCTTGCCTTCTGTGGCTACTAGAATATTTCCTTTCTCTTCTTTAAACTTCTGCCAGAGCATTTAATGACATTTACATTTTTAATATTAATTGTTAATGTATTTTCCTTTTATTGTTGATTAGGGAAAGGATAGAAGACAGAAGGGCCTGTGAAGGGATTGATGGCATGGCTCAGGGCCAGACAATTTTCTGTTTGAGTCCTGCTATGTTAGTTATCTATTACTACATAACCAATAATTCCAAAGTGACTAACAGCAACAAATATTTCTTATTCTATGCTTTCAGTGAAGCAGGAATTTGGGAGTGATTTAAATGGGTGACTCCAACTCAGAATCTCTCACATACTTACAGTCAAGATGTCAGTTAGAGCTGCAGTCACCTGAAGGCTTGACTGGGGCTGAAGGGTTCACCTCTAAGATGTTACATCCACATGGCTATTGGCAGGAATTCCTTACTGTGTGAGATTCTTCATCTTGGATGTCCTCATGACATGGCAGCTAACTTCTCCAAGAGCAAGCAATCCAAGAGAGAAAAGCCAGAAGCCACGCATCTTTTATGACCTAGACTTGGAAGTGATATGTCAACATTTCTCTCATATTCTCTTTCTCCCACAGACCAATTCTGTTCAGTGTGGAAGGCTGGGACTATAGAAGGAAGCAGGCTCACTGGACTCCATCTTGGAGACTGGCCTAGCAAACCTACTTACTTAGGGTACATCTTTGTTCAAATTACTTATTCTCTCTAAGCCTCTGTTCCTTTACAAAGAAATAATAATACTTACTTCATGGGGATTTGTAAGGATTAAATCCTTATGAACTGCTTCAGACTATTCCAGGATTTACCTCACCCCCTACCCTTTTCCCCACTATTATCCAGGACTCATCTAAGTAAGCCAGTTATAGAACCTCTCCCTGAAACCTTCCAATCCTCTGCTCTCATCTCTTCTCCTCCCCATCATCCTTCCTCCACACCAAGGAGTGTAGGGATGGATTTTCTAAACTGGCAGGGATGGGAGTGAGCCTTATTCTTCAAACCTCAGTTTTCCTAAACATAGTATTTATGCTTCAATCTTCCACACACCCCTAGGGACCCAACTTTGAAATCCAAAAAACAGGAAGAGTATTTATGGTATTTTTCCTTTCTGTTCCCCTATCATATCCCTGATCATTTGCTTGGGAGAAGCACCAGGATAGCAGAATGAAAGAAAGAAAGAATGAATGAATATTTAAGACATTTTATTTTACCAGGGAGTTAAACAGAGGATAAAATAGGGTTTTAGAGGGGGCACATGGGTGGCTCAGTGGGTTAAGCCTCTGCCTTCGGCTCAGGTCATGATCTCAGGGTCCTGGGATCAAGCCCCACATCTGGCTTTCTGCTCAGCAGGGAGCCTGCTCTCCCCCGCTCTCTGCCTACTTGTGATATCTGTCTCTCTGTGCCAAATAAATAAATGAAATCTTAAAAAAAAAAAAGGGTTTTAGAGGAGTGGCTCATAACTCTGACTAGCTTCCTGGAGCAGTTGATAGCCAAATGCAAATGACGGTTCTCCATTGTGCTAGTTTCCTAGGGCTGTCCTAACAAAGTACCACAGATTGAATAACTTAAGAGAACAAAAATGTATTGTCTCACTGTTCTAGAGGCTAGACATCCAAAATGAAAGTGTCAGTAGGACCATACTCCCTCTGCCTATAGGAGTCAGTCCTTTCTTATATCTTCCTAGCTTTTGGTCATTTGCTGGAAATTTTTGGTGTTCCTTGGCTTATAGCTGAATAACTATGAAGGCTGCCTTCATCATAACATGGCATTCTGCCTGTGCGTGTCTCATGACTGTTTTCTTATAAGGATACCAATCATATTGGATTAGGAGCACATGCTACTTCACCAGGACCTCATCTTAATTACATCTGCCTTGACACCATTTCCAAATAAATTCACATTCTGAAGTGCTGGGGGTTAAGATTTCAGCCAATTTTTTAGGGGGAAGACACAATTCAATCCTTCACACCTGGAGAGGGACAGGGGCAAGCCCTGGATGTGGTTAAGGCTCCTTGGGTAGAATGCACATGTATAAACTCATGTAGTTATAAAACATTTCTCCTGCTGCTGCCAAAGGGGACTGCATAGGGATGGCATGGGATGAGTCAGTAGGGTGGGTAGCCCCAAGGCATCATGGGAAAAGGGATAGGAGGCTATGGGATCTGGGTGATACAAAGGGAATCAAAGACAATAGTTACACTGTGAAAAGGAAGATGATCCCTAGTGGAAGATGGAACAAGCAGGAAACAAAGAATGCAAAGAAATTAGTATGTGTCGATTCCCAGGTATGATTCTATATTGACATACTTGAAGAGTAATATGATTAGTTAGAATGGCAGGAAAAGGGAAGCCCAAGCAGACACTTCTTGTTGTTCGTGTCTATGTTAGTTACGGAAACATTTCCTGGAGTGTGCTCTTGGGAACTCAGAGAATGGTGCAAAGAAACATCTAGCCTTCCTGGAAAATATTAATGGAAGAATTTTTTCCCTATGGTGAAAGGCAAAGATTTGTGCCTATGTGCTCCGCATGGAATCCTCCCCTGCTAATTCTTGTGGTCTCAACTCCTTGCTCAAGTGGCTTAAACCATTTGAAGTCTACTGTTTGGCTTCAATAATGGCTCTTAGGCCTTTCTTTTGACTTATCATACTTCTGTGTTAGCCAACACCCACATTTTGTTCCATTTGGTTTAGCTATTTTAAAAAAGTCACTCCACACTTTCCAAGTGACTGCTTGCTATCTTGCGAGCAAAACTTACCCATGACTAAAGGCAGATTTCACACTGACTGTTTCATGTAGCAATTTGGGCAAGGTTGGAGAGATATTGTCTATTCCGTGAGTATAATAAGTACTTTCAAATTTGTTCAATCTTTCAATAATTACTTGAGTGTCTACTACATGTCTTAAGATTAAATATTCTGACTTCCCTAAGGAATTAGTCATCTGGCTTAGAAAATTTAAATATGTGACATCTTTGAGTGTTCATTTAGAATATTTTTGTCTTAGTGTTTCTTTAATTCCAAACTAACCCTTTTGATTTTCTTTTTAAAAAATTTAACAGAGATAATATAAAGATTTGTTCTACATTAGAAGTAAAATTTCCTCTTCTAAATTCATTGCTGAGAAAAATATCATCATGCCGGGACCTTAGACTAATGAAGAAGATCTGTTTCCTGGTTCAGAGAACCTGTTCTTGTCATGGAGATGGCTTTCTTGCTTTAGAGAAACCACCACATAAGTTTGCTTTGTTTTATTTTTAAAGAGGGGCATAAGATGATTCTCAAAAACATTATGTTGAGCAAAAGAAGCCAGACACAAAGGAGTATGTTTATTAGAAATTGTAGAAGACTCAAAACTAATCTACAGTGACAAAAGGCAGACCAGTGGTAGCCTGGGGCAGGGTTTGGGAAAGAACTGAATACAGAGAGGCTGGGGTCGGGGGGGAGTTGTAAGAATGGAAATGTTCTGTATCATGACTGGCAGTGGTTACACAGAAATATACATTTGTCAAAGCTCATCAAACTATATGTTTATTTTATATGTAAATTATACTTCAGTAAAACTGATTTAAAAGCAAGAATGTAAATGCAATATGGAGCTAGTTTCTGAATGTACAGAAATTCTCAAGGAATGGTGTAATTCAAAAACTTTTAGTAAGTGTATAGTTGTACAATCACGACCAGAATCCAATTTTAGAATACTTTCAGCACCCCAGTAAAAGCCCTCATATCCAAGGCAGTCAGTCTGCCTTGGAGCATATATTTTATTGTGACTTTTGGGAAAGTGGACTAAAGGAGTACTTTAAGTTAGCTGAGTGCATTTACCAGAGACCCCATAGAAAACTTTAGCCTTAGTGAGCTTTGCTTTGGAAGGGGCCTCACCATGGTGTCTCAGGGGCCTGCTGGAGGAAGGCTCTTCATTTGTGCTTTAGTTCTTTTTTTAAAAAGTTTTTATTTGAATTCTAGTTAGTTAAAATACAATGTTATATTAGTTTCAGGTGTACAATTTAGTGATTTAACACTTCCATTCAAAACCCAGTGCTCATCACAAATGCACTCCTTAATCCCTATCACATATTTAACCCCTGGTCCCACCCATCTCCACTCTGGTAACCCTCAGTTTGTTCTCTATAAATAAGAGTCTGGTTGGCTTTTTTTTTTTTTTTTTTGGTTTGTCTCTCTCTCTCTCTCTGGCTCTTTTCCCTTTGTCTTGTTTCTTAAACTCTACGTATTAGTGAACTCGTATGTTGTCTTTCTCTGAGTTATTTCACTTAGTGTTATATTCTTTAGCTCCATTCATGTCATTGCAATGGCAAGATTTCATTCTTTTTTTATTGCTGAATAATATTCCATTACATATATAATATATACAATATTCTAATTTTATATATTTATATATTATGTATATGTAATGAATCTATATAAGAATTAGTATATATAATATACACTATTATATACACTATATTATATCTAATATTCCCTATATACTATATTATATAAAATATATATTATATAATATATACATATATATGTGATATATACTACACTATATAATATATACTATACACTAGTGTGTAATATACACTATATATTATATATAATATACACTATAAACATATATATAATATAGACCACATTTCTTTATCCATTCATCAATTCATCAATCGATGGACACTTGGGCTGCTTCCATATCTTGGCTATTGCAAATAATGCTGCTATAAACATCAGAGGGCATGTATCCCTTTGAATTAGTGTCTTTGTATTCTTTGGGTTGATACCCAGGGGTGTGATTTCTGGATCATAGGTCTATATTTAAATTTTGAGGAGCCTCCATACAGTTTTCCACAGTTGGCTGCACCAGTTTGCATTCCCACCAACAGTGCACAAGGATTCTTTTTCTCTACATCCTCACCAACACCTGTTGTTTCTTGTGTTGTTGATTTTAGCCATTCTGACAAGTGTGAGGTGATATCTCATTGTAGTTCTGGTTTGCATTTCCCTGATGATGAGTGATGTTGAACATCTTCTCATGTGTGTGTTAGCCATTTGGATGTCTTCTTAGAGGAAATGTCTGTTCATGTCTTCTGCTTGTTTTTTAATTGGATTATTTGTTTTTCTGGGGTGTTGAGTTCTATAAATTCTTTATAGATTTTGGATACTAAAGAAATGTCATTGGATATTGCATTTGCAAATATCTTTTACCATTCCCTAGGTTATTTTTTAGTCTTCTTGATTGTTTCCTTCAATGTGCAAAAGCTTTTTATTTTGATGTAGTCCCAATAGTTTATTTTTACTTTTATTTACCTTGTCTCAGGAGACATATCTAGAAAAAATATGCCACTACTGATGTCAAAGAAGTTACTGACTGTGTTCTTCTCCAAGATTTTTACTGTTTCATGTCTCGCATTTAGGTCTTTCATCCATTTTGAATTTATTTTTGTGTATTGTATAATAAAGTGGTCCAGTTTCATTCTTTTGCATGTTGCTGTCCAGTTTTCCCAATACCATTTGTTGGAGAGAGATTCCTTTTACCATTGGCTATTCTTTCCTGATTTGTCAAAGATTAATTGATCATATAGTTGTGGGTTTATTTCTGGGTTTTCTGTTCTGTTCTATTGATCTACATGTTTGTTTTTGTGCCAATACCATACTGTTTTGATTTACGTCAACTTTGTACTCCCAATCCATGAACATAGAATTCTTTTTTTTTTTAAGATTTTATTTATTTATTTTAAAGAGAGAGCAGAGAGCACAAGCAGAGAGAGGGAGAGATGGAGAGGGAAAAGCAGATATCCCGTTGAGCAGTGAACCTGACACAGGGCTTGATCCCAGGACCCGGAGATCATGACCTGAGCTGACAGCAGATGCTTAACTCACTGAGTCACCCAAGTGCCCCAAGCATGGGATTCTTTCCATTTCTTTGTGTCATCTTCCTTTTTTTTTCATCAGTGTTCTATAGTTTTCAGAGTACCTGTCTTTCACCTCTTTGGTTAGGTTGATTCCTAGGTATCTTATTATTTTTGGTACAATTGTAAATGGGATTGTTTTCTTTTCTTTTTTTTTTTTAAGATTTTATTTATTTATTTGACAGACAGAGATCACAAGTAGGCAGAGAGGCAGGCAGAGAGAGAGGAGGAAGCAGGCTCCCCGCTGAGCAGAGAGCCCGATGTGGGGGCTCGATCCCAGGACCCTGAGATCATGACCTGAGCTGAAGGCAGAGGCTTTAACCCACTGAGCCACCCAGGCACCGCTGGGATTATTTTCTTAATTTCTCTTTCTGCTGATTCCTTATTGCCATATAGAAATGCAACAGATTTCTGTATACTGGTTTTGTATCCTGCAACTTTACTGCATTTGTTTATCAGTTCTAACAGTATTTTGGTGGAGTCTTTTGGGTTTTCTATATATAGTATCATGTCATTTACTAATAGTGAAATTTTTACTTCTTCCTTACTGATTTGGAGGCCTTTTATTTCTTCTTCTTGTCTGTTTGCTGTGGCTAAGACTTCCAGTACTATGTTGAATAAAAATGGTGAGAGTGGACATCCTTGCCTTTTCTAGACCTTAGGAGAAAAGCTCTCAGTTTTTCCCCATTAAGGATGATGTTCACTGTGGGTTTTTCATATATGGCCTTTAATATATTGAGATATGTTCCCTCTAAACTTTTTTTTTGAGAGTTTTTATCATGCATGGATGTTGTACTTTGTGAAATGCTTTTTCCGTGTCTATTGAAATGATCATATGTTTCTTATCCATTCTTTTATTGATTTGATGTATCACATTGATGGATTTGCAAATACCAAAGCACCCTTGCAGCCTAGGAATAAATCCCCTTGATTGTGGTGAATAATTTTTTTACTGTATTGTTGGATATGGTTTGCTAATATTTTGTCAAGGAGTTTTACATCTATGTTCATCAGAGATCCTGACCTGTAATTCCCTTTTTTTGTGTGTTCTCTTTATCTAGTTGTGGTATCAGGGTCATGCTGGCTTCATAGAATGAATTTGCAAGTTTTCCTTCCTTTCTATTTTTTGGAATAATTTGAGAAGAGTCGTTAATTTTTTTTTTAATGTTTTAGTAGAATTTCCTTATGAAGCCATCTGGTCCTTGACTCTTGTTTGTTGGGAGTTTTTGGTTATTGATTCAGTTTCTTTGCTGGTGATTGGTCTGTTCAAATTTTCTATTTCTCTCTGTTTCAGTTTTGACAGATTACATGTTTCTGGGAATTTACTCATTTCTTCTAGGTTGTCCAATTCATTGGCATATAGGTTTTCTTAATATTCTAACTATTTGTGTTTCTGTGGTGTTGGTTGTTATTTTTCTCTCATCTGCAATTTTATTTGAGTCCTTTCTCTTTTTCTTGACAAGTCTGGCTTGGGGTTTATCAGTTTCATTGATTTTTTTTTTCCAGAAAAACTGCTCCTGGTTTCATTGATCTATCTATTGTTTAAGTTTCTATATCATTTATTGCTGCTCTAATCTTTATTATTTCCTTCCTTCTGTGGGTTTTAGCTTTTGTTTGTTGTTCTCTTTCTAGCTCCTTTTGGTATAAAGTTAGATTGTTTATTTGAGACTTGTCTTGCTTCTTGAGGTAGGCCTGTACTGGTATAATCTTCCCTCTTAGAATAGCTTTTGATGCATCCCAAAGATTTTGGACCATTGTGTCTTCACTTTCATTTGTCTCCATCTATTTTTTTAATTTCCCCTTTGAATTCTTGGTTGACCCATTTATTCTTTAGTAACATGTTATTTAGTCTCCATTTATTTGTGTTCTTTGCAGACTTTTCTCTTGAGATTGATTTCTATTTTCATACCACTATGGTTGGAAAAGATACATATGATTTCAGTCTTCTTGAATTTATCAATTATTTTGTGGCCTAACATGTGATCTATCTGGAAAATATTGTGAATATGTATTCTCAATTCCCTTGAATTACTATAATTACTATGAAACTTCCCTCTCAGAACCAATTTTGCTGCATCCCAAAGATTTTAAACCATTGTGTGTTCTTTTTCATTTGTTTCCTTGTACTTTTTTATTTCTTCTTTTATTTTTTTCCCATTCATTGTCTAGTACCATGTTATTTAACCTCCATGTATTTATGACCTTTTCAGATTTTTTCTTATGGTTAACTTCTAGTTTCATAGTGTCGTGGTTAGAAAAGATAGATGGTATGACTTTAGTCTTGAATTTGTTGAAGCTTGTTTTGTGGACTAATATGTGATCTATTCTGAAGAATGTTCCATGTGCACTTGAATAGAATGTGTATTCTGCTGTTTTAAGATGGAATGTTCCAGTGTGTCATTCAAAGTCATTGTTTCCTTATTGATTTTCTGTTTAGATTATCTGTCCATTGATATAAGTGGACTGTTAAAAGTTCCCTACTATTTTTGCATTATTATATATTAGTTCCTTTATGATTGTTATTAACTCTTTTATGTATTTTGGTGCTCCCACATTTGGTGTATAAGTACTTACAAATGTTCTATCTTCTTGTTGGATTGTCCCCTTTATTATTACATAGCGTCTGTCTTTGTCTCTTTTTAAAAGTCTATTTTCTTTGATATAAATACTGCTACTCTAGCTTTCTTCTGACATCCATTTGCATGATAAGTGTTTCTCCATCCCCTCACTTTCACTCTGCAGATGTCCTTAGGTCTTAAATGAGTCCCTTGGGGCACATGGGTGTCTCAATCAGTTAAGCATCTGCCTTTGGCTCAGATCATGATCCCAGACTCCTGGGATCAAGCCCCATATCAGGCTCCCTGCTCAGCAGGGAGCCTGCTTCTCTTCCTTCTGCCCCTCCGTCCCAACTCATGCTCTCTCTCTCTCTCCCTCTCAAATAAATAAATAAAAACAAATAAAATGAATCCCTTGTGACAGCATATAGATAGGTCTCTTTTTTTTGGTTATCTATTCTGTCACCTAATGTCTTTTTTTAAAAAAAGATTTTATTTATTTATGTGACAGAGAGAAATCACAAGTAGGCAGAGAGGCAGACAGAGAGAGGGGGAAGCAGGCTCCCTGCTGAGCAGAGAGCCTGATGTGGGGCTCAATCCCAGGACCCTGAGATCATGACCTGAGCTGAAGGCAGAGGCTTAACCCACGGAGCCACCCAGGTGCCCACCTTATGTCTTTTGATTGCAGCACTTAGTCTGTTTACACTCAAAGTAATTATTGATAGATATATAGTTATTGTCATTTTATTATTTTGGGGTTTTTTTTTTTTGAAGATTTTCTCAGATCCCTTCTTGTCCTCCTTTCATGGTTTGCTGATTTTCCTTAAAGATTATATTTGGATTTCTTTCTCTTTATTCTTTCATATTTATTAGTGGGTTTTTATATATGGTTACCATTAAGTTTGTGTATAACCTCTTCTGCATATAGCAGTCTATATTAAGTTGATGATCATTTAGGTTTGAGCCCATTCTTTACTCCTCTCTTCCTCATGTCTTAGTATATGCTTCTATATTTTACATCCTTTTATTTCATGAGTTCCTTGGCTGATTTTTTTTTTTACAGAAACATTCATTTTTACTGCTTTTGTGTTTCCTACCTTTCCACTTTTGGTTTCTTCTTTCTATTCAGAATCCCCTTTAATATTTCTTAAAGGGCTGGTTTAGTGGTCATAAACTTCTTTAGTTTTTGTTTGTTGGGGAAAGCCTTTATCCCTCCTTCCCTTCTGAATGATAGCCTTTCTGGTTAGAATATTCTTGCCAGCAGATTTTTCCCATTCAGTACTTTGAATATATCATATCACCCCCTTCTGGCTTGGAATGTTTCTGCTGAAAAATCCCCTGCTAGTCTTATGAGTTTTCCCTTGGAGGTTACTACCTTCTTTTGTTTTGCTGTGTTAAAATTTTTTTCTTTATCACTATATGTCTTCATGTGAATCTGCTTTGTTGATTTTGATAGGTGTTCTCTGCCTACTGGATCTGGCTATCTGTTTCCTTACTCAGATTAAGGAAGTTTTCAGTCATTATTGCTTCAAATTTTCTGCCCCCTTTTCTCTTTTCTTCTTCTGGGACTTCTATAATAGGAATGTTATTACATTTGATGGAATGACTGAGTTCCCTAAATCTATTCTTATTTTGCATAATCCTTTTTTCTCTCTTTTGTTCATTTTGATTAATTTCCATTACTCAGTCCTCTAGGTCACTAATTTTTTCCTCTGTTTTTTAGTTGGGCTGTTCATTCCACCAAGTGTGGTTCTCATTTTGTTTATTGAGCCCTTTTTCTCTGCTAAGTTGTTCCTTATCTCTATGTTAAGGGTCTCACTCATGTTTCCCACTCTTCAAGGCCAGTAAATATCCTTATGATCCTTATGTTAAATTCTCTATTAGGCATGTCACTTATATCTGTTTTGCTTATATCTCTGGCAGTGGCCTTGTCCTGTTCTTTCATTTTGAATGAATTTCTCTCTTTTCATTTTACCTAAGTCTCTGTGCCTGTTTCTCTCTGTTACAAAAGTCAACTGGGTCTCCTGCTCTTGAGGGTAATGGTCTTATGAAGAAGAGGTCTGGTATTACTGTGTTGTGTGGTGTCCCCTGTTACCCAGAGCCTGGGGCTTCTGGGAGGGTCTCCAGTGTGCTACATGTGCTCTGCTGTTTTGTCCTGGGTGCTTTATGTTTCAGGCCAATTGTCTGCAGAGGCTCTTTCCCTGTTGTGGGCACTGTTTTGTCACTGGTCTGCATGTGGCAGGTTTTAACTAAGTGTGTTCTAGTCTGCTTGTGAAATGAGACCTGTTGCCACCACCACTGGAACTGAGGCTTCACAGAGCTCCAAGTCAGGAGACAAGGTGTTAACAGGGGTTTGGCCTGATCCTCTGAAGGAGGAGGCCTGCTGCTCCTGATACTGAGACAAGTGTGACTGGTAGGGGTGGTTCCACTGGAACACAGGGAGGGGGGTTTGGTGTAAGCAAGTTAGATAGTGAGTTTCAGTGCTGTATTGGTTCCCATAGGTGGCACTGTGCTTATGCTGTGGGGTAAGGGAAAGAAGTGGTGTTGGCCATTTCCTTTGTTTCTGGAAGGGTCTGTTTGTTAACACTCTGGGACATACTCCAAGATGAGCAAATAACTGCCTCCTCTGTGCCCCAGGCACTCTTCAGATTGCTGTTTCCACACTGTATAGTCCTGAGCTGTTTGCCTGCCTTCTGTCCAAGAGCAGCCCAATGTCCTCCAAGCCCTCTCAGAGCCAAACATACTGACCTTTAAAACTTGGAGTTCCAGGGGCGCCTGAGTGGCTCAGTGCGTTAGAGCCTCTGCCTTTGGCTCGGGTCATGATCCCAGGGTCCTGGGATCGAGCCCCGCATTGGGCTCTCTGCTCAGCGGGAGCCTGCTTCCCCCTCTCTCTCTGCCTACTTGTGATCTCTGTCTGTCAAATGAATAAATAAAATCTAAAAACAAAACAAAACAAAACAAACAAACTTGGAGCTCCAAAAACTCATGAAATTCAGCCCCTCCTGCATTTTCCCTGTGTGGGCTCCTTTTTGTGGTAATCTGTCCCTCACCCTTTTCCATAGTTGCAGCTCCCTCTCTTCCAAGCAATGTCTCCACCCTTCTGGCCTTCTTCAGTGTGGTCTCTTCTCTCCCTTTAGTTGTGGAGTTTGTTCTACCAGTCTTTGGGTCAATTTCTGGGGTATTTAGGATGATTTCATAGTTATCTAGTTGTATTCAAGGGATGAGACGAGCCTCAGGTCTTCCTATTCTGCCACCATCTTCCCTTCTGTAGGCTTTAGTTCTCTTTGCAAATACAGTCCCAGTCTCATATTCTCTACTTACCTCCATGGACCTCAAATGGATAGGCAAAAAGAAGCCTATGGATGTTTTCAGGAACATCCTGCTTCCCTCTAAGCCCTGAGCTCTGCCCTTTACTCCAGTTACCCCTGCCTGGCCCATCTGCTTCCCTTCTGTGCCGAGGCTGTTGTTAGGGCTCAAGTGTATAGCCTCTGCTCCTACCTATTGTCCAGGAGCAGGACCAGGAGGAGACTATCCTGCTGGTCATCTATTGCTGGAAGCAGTGACAAGAGCAGGACTGAATATCCTATGAGCAACACAAATAAGTGGAGAGGTCACAGGAATGATCATGGTGGACTTGGAATAAAAATTAGCCCCTTTTTGGACAGCAATTGTGGTTTTTTTTTTTTTTTTTGCAATTGTGTTTTATCTGAAAGTGATGACACACATTCAGAAATATATGGTAACACTGCAACCATAATCTGTGGAAATCAAGCATAAAAAGCAAAAAGTAGGAGGGTGGATAACAACTTGAGCCTCTCTCCTCCATGCTTCCATACACGGCCAAAGTTAAGGGAAGAGCTCAGGATTTACTTTTTATGTGCCTCCCTAGGACTCTGCTAGTGGAATTTAGCAATGAATGAAATAAACATAATTCATTCACACACAAGTGTTATAAATCTTAGAGTATGTTTTATAGCTTCTTCGCAGGAGAGGGTGAGCTGAGCGTGTCTGTAGCTGGTTTGCATTTTTGTAAGCCTCACATCAGGCTATAAGACTGGAGGGTGTTTAAGAGCAGTGGGGCAGCCTGGTCATCCCTGGACCACCACTGTTAGTATTACAGATATGTCTGTTTTGGGGCTGTGTTAAGTGTGCCAATAAATTGCACAGGGGTTCTTGGGCTTAATAAGTTACTTATATATACTCTATTGCACAGGGACTCCTTGGCTTAATAAGTTACTTATGTATACACTGTATGTTGGATCAGTGCTCTAATGATGGCTACGTTATTGGCAGGGCCCAGTGCAAGATGCAAATATGGCTCCCTTTGTTTATAAAGAAGGAAAATGGCTTTTTGTTTTTGTTTTTTTTGTTGTTGTTTGTTTGTTTGGTTTGGTTTGGTTTGGTTTTGGTTTTCATCACTCTTGACCTGATAAGGTATTTTTTATTTTCTGTTTAATGTGGTGTTCCTTTGACCATCATGATTTTCATAGGGCAAGTGCAAACCCTCACAGACACCCAGGATCCCAACCCATAATTAGGTGCCTAAGGCACCCAATCAAGTCTACTTGACCTTGATCCTCCCTGAGCAAATGCCCAGCCCTCAGAAGGAATGGAGGGCAGCAATGGCTGCTGGGTAGTGGTGGGGGAATGGACAACAGAGCTGGGGTAGCTGGTAGGCAGCAGGAGGTGGGACTGCACGTGAGCTGAAGCTCCAAGCCCCTGGTGCATGTTCCATCTTGTCAGTAGACTTCACTTACAAAACACAAATTCAAAGATCTAATTACTATTATTATTTTTAAAGATTGTATTTATTTATTTGAGAAATAGGGAGAGAATGCAGGGGGAGGGATATAGGGAATGTGAGAGAGAATCTCAAGCAAGCTCTGTGCCAAGCCCAGAGCCTGACACAGGGCTTGATTTCATGACTCTGAGATCATGACCTGAACCAAAATCAAGAGTCAGAGATGCTTAACTGACTGGGCCACCCAGGTGCCCCCAGAGATAAAATTATTAAAGATTTCAAGATGGCTACCACAGAGCACTAAACCCCAAGCAACCCCCAGCAACCCCCTTCTGAGCACTTAGTCCTATGTGGTCACACACTGGTTGTGAGTATGCAGATGGTATTCATTCTTTATTACTTCTGTCCAACCTCTCACTGGCAGGATTTGCACCCAAATGTGCCAGGAGCCCCTGTCATGAATGGCAAGCATAATGTTCTAGAAAGGAGCTGGGTTGATAATGACTTTCCTTACTTGCTCCTTGGAAAACTCACTTAACTTTTATGATCTCATTATCCTTATCTATACAATGGACATGTAACTAGCTTCTTTTCAGAGATGTGCGAGCCAATAAAATAAGAAAAAACACATGTTTAAATTTATGTTTTTTAAAAAAATTTTTGAGTCTCTGGCATTAAGCAAAATGCCTCAAACTGGGAGAAAAATTCTTTGTGCCCACATTCCCTAAGCCATTTTTGTGGACAGTGCCAGCCATGTGCAATATTTTGACTCAGATGTTTATCTTCCAGAACTCCTTTTTTATATATCCTTCCTTCCAACTCATTGCACACTCTTTCCCCCTGCTGCCTTCTATCTCATTCAGCGTCATTTTACCTGGACTGCACTCCCCAGGTGGTTCACATTCTCCTGATTCTCACCAAAATGTACCTGTGTTGTATCCCATCTGCTTAAGGCTCCACACATTCTTCAGAGAGATAATGTGATGATGTAATTTAAGCTAAATTTCCAACTCTCTAGTAGACTATAGACATTGATGATATTTGCCTTTAAGCAAATAACTTTAATGTCTTAATGCAAGAAGTAAGTCAGCTAGGAATTTCATAACTCTCAGGGTCAGTGGTGGAGAGCTATGAATAGCTGAGGCTACTGAATAACAGAACTATGAATAAAGCCAGCCTGACTTTAGGGTAGAAGAGCCTTCATCCCAGAGAACAGCTGTAACATGAGGATGAGCATGAGTTGGCTGAGTACCTGGAAAGCTTCCCAGCCAGAAATATAATTTCCAGCCCAGAAGCTGAATTTGGCTCTCCAACAGGACTTGTTTGGTTGGCATTGCTTGCTTTTTCTTTTAAAAAATTTTTTTTATTACTTGGATGCAAATGCAATTAACTGGGATCAGCCTCTCTGGTTCACTGGATGCCCCACTTTCCTTATTGTCTGAACACCTCCTTCTTGGCTGGGTCATTAGTCCACATCCTTATTTTAAAGATGAGAAGTTGGTTTGTTTAAATGACAGGCCAAGACCAAAGGGCCTGTCCCCAAAAGGATTCTGCCTTTCCACTTTCATTCCTTTGTCAATATTTTACATGTTGGCCCAGGTGTGCCTTCATTCCAACAATCAGTATCTGGAGTCTACCTGACCTATGTATTAGTTTCCTAAGGACCTTTGTAAACTGGGAAGCTCTTAAAATAATGGAAATTTATTTCCTTACAGTTAAGGAAGCTGGAAGTTCAAAATCAAGGTGTCAGCTTGGTTGGTTCCTTCAGGAAGCTATGGGAGAGAAACTGTTCCGTGCCTCTCCTAGCTTCTGGTGGACAGCTGGCAATTCTTGGTGTTTCCTGGCTTGTACATGCTTCACTCCAACTTTTGCTTCTTCATATGGCATTTTCGTGTGCGTGTGTGTGTGTGTGTGTGTGTGTGTGTTCTCTTCTTATAAAGACACCCATCATTGAATTAGGGCCCACCCTAAACCAGTACCCTCATCTTAACTGATTATATCTGTCTGCAGTGACTCTATTTCCAAAAAAGTCTCCATTCTTAAGTCTAGTGGATATGAATTTTGGGAGGATATTGTGCGACCCAGTACCCCTGAGCTAAAAAAAATAACCCAGAATGCCTAAGAATTTACATCCTTCTAACTCCTTTTCAGGGAGGGAGATACCCCCTAGCTATACAGTTTGTAAGGCCAGTGGAAAATGAAAATGTAGGGCCCTTGTTAAAAATTCTTTAAGAATCTCAAGATGGTGAAAATAGAACACTAAACCAGGCTCAGGCCCTTCTGATTGAGGGGTCTTGTATGACTGCAGACTCCCATGAAGCTGGACCTGCCCTTGATTCTGATCTGACAACTCAGAGAGAACACTTGTGCTATCTATCTCCACTGTCCCCTGAGGGCTCAAGCCAAAGTTCCTTTCTTTGATAAGGTACTCTAGTTTGGCTTCTCTCCCTTCTCAGCCTCACTTCCTCACTTGCCTATTGGTTATTTACTTCCTAATAAATCCTTCTCATGCAAATCTCCATCTCAGGTCTACTTCTGGGAACTGAAGGTCAGACTGACAGAGATTGCTCTGCTCTAATTGGATGACCTTTGAAAAGACCATTGTTGAGGCAGCATGGTCTTAATGTTGGAAAGGCTTGATCTCCACTTCTCTTTTCCATCTAAAGATAAACTTCCAAAGTAAATCTTCAAGATACACCAGGTAACTTCTGGGAAGATAGAGTATATACACTTTACTTATTCTTCTCATTAAGTATAACTTAAAACCATTGACATTATGTACAAAACAAACGGAAGAAGTCTGAGAGATAGAGAGGAGAAAGCAGACTAGCTTGCGATTTAGGATTTGAGGAATGACATGGTGGTGAATTCTTTGGATCCTTTCGTTCTTTCTTTTTCTTTCTGTCTGTCTCCCTCCCTACCTCCCTTCCTTCCTTTCAGTTCAGCCTCATACATTCCAGACTTAGAGCAGAAGCAGCTGAAAACCTGGAAATGCCAATGGTAAAGAAAGGAGGGAAAGAAAGAAAAGAAAGAAAGAAAGAAAGAGAAAGGAAGCCTTGTCAAAGTCTGTTCTTTCTAACCAAAGGCCCAGAAGAGGGATAGCCTATAACAGGAAGCTTCTATATGTTAACCGCTGTACTTCGGCTTAAATACTACAAACAAACAAGTGTCCCCACTCCCACCTAGTCCAGCAAAGTCTAAGTGGGAAGCCTAGATTTTCACCCTCACCAGTTGTAAAGAAATGCTCCAGTCCCTTTTTCCAGCCAATGTTGGAGAAGTCTAGTGAAAAGCAAACCCCAGGAAACAAAAAATAAATGGCAGACTTAAACCCTAAGACATAACGTGCTGACACTTATCAAAAGAAACCTGGATCAATTAGTTAACTAGGGCCGCTATAACAAAATGCCATAAGGTAGGTGGCTTAACCAACAGGCATTTATTGCCTTACAGTTCTGGAGGCTAAAGGTCCAAGATTATGGTGTCAACAGGGCCCCACCCTCTCTAAAGGTAAAGGAAGAATCTGTCCTAGGACTCCCTCCTAGCTTCTGATTGATGGGTCCTTGGCTCATAGCAGCATAACCCAATCTTCACATGGTGTTTTCCCTGTGACAGATATGTATCTGTCTCTAAACATTTAGAGACATATATAGCCGTCTCTAAATTTCTCCTTTCTATATGGACATCAGTCATATTGGGTTAGAGTCCCACCCTACTCCAGTATGACTTCATCTTACCTAATTACATCTGCCACAGCCCTATTTGCAAATAAGGTCACATTCTGAGGTCCTGAGGACCTCATGATTTTGGTGGGGGAGGGTCATAATTTAACCCATATCATTGCGGTAGCCATATTAATTTCAGATAAAGTAGACTGCAAGGCAAGGAAAATTATCAGGGATAAAGAAGAGCATTACATAATGATAAAAGGGTCCATTCTTCAAGAAGACATAACAATCCTTAATGGGTATGTACCTAACAATGGAGCATCAAAATATGTGAGGTAGTGGGTGGAGGGATGGGTGAAATAGGTTATGGGGATTAAGGAGTGCACTCGTTGTGATGAGAACCACGTGATGTACGGAATTGGTGAATTGTTTACTGTATTGTACATCTGAAATTAATATGACTGTATGTTAACTATACTGGAATTAAAATAAAAATATATGTGAGGCCTGAATTGGTAGAACTGTGTAAGGAAACTGAGACATTATATGTTATTACAGTTGGGGATTTCAATACCCTGTTAGTAATTGACAGATCCAGCAGGCAGAAAATCAGTAAGGATAGAGTTGAACCAAACAACACCATCAATCAACTGGATCTATTTGACATTTATAGAATGCTTCATCCAGCAGCAACAGAGTACACATTTGTTTGAAGCTCAGATAGAACAGTCACTAAGATAGACTACATTCTGGGCTATAAAACATGCCTTAACAAATATAAGAGAATAGAAATCATACAAAGTATGGTCTTAGATCACAATGGAATCAGATTAGAAATCAGATTAGAAATCAGAACAGAAAAATAACTGGAAAAAATCCCAGATATTTGAAGATAAACAACACACTTTTCAATAACACACAGGCTAGAGAAGTCCCAAGAGAAATTTTAAAATACCTTGAGCTAAGTAAAAATGAAATATAACTTATCAAAATTTGTGGTATGTACCAAAAGCAGTGTTTAGAAGGAAATTTATAGCACTGAGTGCATATATTAGAAGAGAAGAAAGAGCTAGAATTTATAATCCAAGGGATCTGAGAGCAAAGAAAATTATTAGCAACAAAGAGGGTCATTGTATCATAAAGGTGTCAATTCACCAAGAAGACGTAATAATCCTAAGTATGTTTGTACCAAACAACAGAGCTGCAAAGTATGTGAAGGAAAACTGACATAAATGAAAGGAGAAATAAACAAATCTGTAATTATAGTTGGGAATTTTAATAACTTTTAGTCAACAATTGATAGAGCAACTAGACAGAAAATCAGCAAAAATTTAGAAGTACTCAACACCGTCAACTAAGAAGATCTAATTGACATTCATAGAAAACTTCACAGAACAACAGCAGAATACACACATTCTTTTCAAGTGCCAACAATACATACACCAAGATAGATCACAGCCTTGGCTTGAAACAAACCTTCATAAACTTAAGGGAATTAAAACAATAGAGAGTGTGTTCCTCAAAAATAGACTCAAACTGGGAATTAATAATAGGTAATAGGAAAATTTCCAAATACTTGCAGATGTAACAACATGCTTTTGAATAATCCATAGGTTAAAAAGGAACTCTCAAGATAAATTTAAAAGTACACTGGGTTGAATGAAAATACAACTCAAAATTTGTGGGACACAGCTAAAGGCATGCTGAGAGGGAAATTTATGGTGCTAAATGCAAACGTTAAAAAGATAAAATGCCTCAAATCAACAATCTGAACTCCTATCTCAAGAACCTAGAAAAAGAAGAACAAAATAAACCTGAAGCAAGTAGAAGGAAGGAAATAGTTAAGATCAGAGCAGAAATCAATGAAATTAAAATAGAAAAAAAATCATTAATAAAAAGAAACATTTAGGGGTAAATCCAACACCACATGTTCAGGACTTGTATACTGAAACTACAAAAAGTTCCTAGTTTATTCTTCTTTCAAATTTTCTTAGGTACTCAGTTCCTTTCCTTTCGTATACATTTTAGAATAAACACTTAACGCATTGCTGGTGGGGATATAAAATAGCATTGCAGAAAAACAGTGTGGCAGTTTCTTAAAAGACTAAGCATGTAACCACCATGCAACCTAGCAGTTGTATCATAGGTATTTTTCTTAGGGGGATGGAAACTTACATTCACACAAAAATGTATACAGGCATGTTTATAGCAACTTTTTTAATAGTAGCCCCAAACTGGAAACAACCCAGATGTCCTCCAACAGAGGAAAGATTAAGTAAACTGTGGTATACCCATGGAATTCTACCCCACAATAAGAAAGAACAAAGTTTAGATACATTCAACAATTTGGATACATCTCCAGGGAGATATGCTGCGTGAAAAAAGCCAATTCCAAAAGGTTACCAACTGCATGATTCCATTTATAGAACATTCTTGAGATGACAAAATTTAGAGATGGAGAACAAAATAGTGGTTGACCAAGGTTTAAAGAGTGAGTACCTGTGGGAGGGAAGTAAGTGTGGCTATATAAGTGCTCCACGAAGCATCCTGGTGCTGGTGGTGATGGATATGTTCTGCATCTTGACTGTATCCATATCAATATCCTAGTTTTTACATTGAACTATAGTTTTACAAGATGTTTTTGAGGGGAAGTTGGGTAATGGGGACATGGGATCATACTATCTTATTTCTTACGTCTGCATGTGAATCTACAATGATCTGAAAATAAAAAAGTTTAATTAAAAAAAAAAAGAAAAGAAAAGATGCACCAAAGGCTTTCTAATCATTCTCTGTTCTAGGCTTTAACTATCCTTGATTTTTTTTTCTTTTTTTTTCACCTTTGCAGGAATTACTATAATTGATTTGTGCCTTCCTGGACAAGGATTTTGATAGGAAAGAAGTAAGAAGTAGACCTTAAAAAAAGAAGTCTATTCTTGATAAGAAAAATTATCTAATATTTGTAAAAATGCGTGCTTCCCAGGTATTCAACTCTCTCATAAAATTTGAGAGTTTGCAAGACCTTGTCAGTGTCTGTGTTATCCCTGATGCTGGCAGCTGCTTTGCCACTGAATGGGCTGGGCCTCAGTTCTCCTTCATCAGTTCAGGGTAAAAAACATTCTCTGCTCCTCTGTGAAAGTGGCCAAACTCCCACAGAGCCTGACAGTTTCTTTCTGGATCCATTATACCATTCCAGGCCCCAGTGGACTCTGGGCTTCTTGTCTGGTGGTTGGCTTCTGTGTCATGACCAATTTCTATGCCAAGTTCACCTTGCTGTGTCTTATCATGAGAGCTATACCTTTGCATTATTCTGACCATGAGATGTCAGGATTTGGGCTGCAGTATGAAGGTTAGCCTTGTCTCGTGTGTACTGTTGAATGTAACTATACTTTGTTCTTTCTTACTTATGGTAGGTTTCTCATTTATGTTATTAGAGATTACAGAACTTGAACTCTGTTATGAAGGCTATCCACTCTCCTAGGAGCAAACTTCAAAATAGCTACCACGAGCTTCTCTTCATGACTTTGAATATCATGAACTTTTTCTATGCCAGTGGCTTGCATAAAATCAAGTAGACCACACATCTGAACCAGGAAGTCAGGCTGTGTTTTTTCCACTATAGTAGTATTCCTTTTGGTCTTTGGACCTTATTTACCTATTTCTTTATTTAAGTAACTCTTTGAAAGTAGGGAATGGGAATTGGATTTCTGTAAGATAAAGCCTGATTTTTCTTTTCCAGGCATCACCTTGTGTTTTATGACATCTGGAAACATATTGGATCTTGTGTTCTACATCCTGAGCCACAAAAACACTAGTAGAAGTGAGTGCCTAATATATGTGTTATATGCAGGCACTGGAGGAAGTTTCTGCCAAGGCCACTGTGAGGTCATAAAACAGCATATCTCAGACTGGAATCTCAGGAAATTGTGAATTTATGAGAATGTAAATTTCTTGTGTTTTCATTACAATGATAACCTAACAAAATATTAATGTAAACTTTGGGGGTCATCTGGATGACCCTTATGAAGATATGACCATGGATTATAGTGACATTTGGTGCCATGTAATTTCACTTTAATAATTGCAGCCTTGGGAGAAAAAAGTGAAGGAGGACATAATACGTAAATAGGGCATTCTTCCAAAGTAAAGGCCAAGTGATCTCATGGCTTGACTAAAATTTCACAAGAGTTCAAAGGGAGAAAATGATGGGAGGGAGAACTGTCATCAAATAGAACACAGTGGTAGAGGCAAAGCTCTGGAAAATAATATTCCAGTTGTGAGTAGCACTTTAGGTGCTGCTAACCAGTATTATCCATCCCACTGAATTAATAATGTCAACTATTAATGAATAAAAGTAACAGGAATTTAATAATAATGTTCAGATTACAGTTGTTTTTTTTAATTGGATCCATGTTTTGCTTGTTTCAAATCTCTGGAATTATTTGCCCCCCAAATTTAGATCTAGTTCTAAGTTTATGTATTTAGATGATATTTTGATTATAATAATCAAACAGAGTTCTGGAAGTCCACAAGAATGTTTTTCCTTTAAGTGTTATGCTGTCATAGAATAATTTTTGAACTGGAAATTTCCTCAGAGCTTTAGTAGAGGAGAAACTGAAGCCTCAAGAGATTAAAGGACTTTGCAAGGTCGGATAACTAATCCTCAGTGGGGTTGTGACAGCACCAGGTCCTGGTGTCCAGCTCAGGCCCCCTTCCAAGGCACGGCTATTCAAGAGAGTGATCCAGGAAGGTGGATTATTTAGCCCAAAGGACTGGACAGAGATGTCCTCTCTAAATCAGAGGTTGGGAACTTTACTTTTTTTCAGGCTGCTGACTCACAGGATATATCAAATGTGGGCCAAATACAACTGGAAAACAAGGAGAGAAGTTTGGAGACAAGATGGAGCATCCTTCCCCACTCACCCCCAGCAACCCCCACAAGTCCTGCATTACCATCTACTACACCCTTATCATATTTGTATAAGAGCAGAAGATGACACATGATGTGCTGAAGTGCCATTTTAAACATTTCTAAATTTCTCAGACAGTATGCATTAGAAAATGGGCTACCCAATAGTTCTTTTCTGGAAAGTTCTCTTCTGCTCAAAAAAAAAAAGAAGAAGAAAAAGAAGACCCACTTATTTGAGGACATCATCACTAAAGCAGGCTGATATATTCTGAAATTTAAGGTGATTGTTTTTAACCACAAGTGGCTAGTAAAATGATAGATTTTCAAGCTTTGAACTTGTGCTGCTTATAGATGACAACCACCCGAAATATTTTAACCCAACATATGTTTCATTGGTTCTAGCTACCTAGCAAATGATACAGGAATGTCCTCAGGTAATTTCTAGGAGTGCCCAGGGGTATCTTCTAACTACTTACTAACACATCTAGTCAATTACCACATGATGTTAACCATTTCTATAGTTTAATTTCACCTGTGCTTTCCCTGTCTACTGGACAGTTCCATTATCCCCATTTCCTAACTGTTTCTTAGGACTGCTCCAGTCATGCTTCCTGCTGGTAGTGCTACTATTTCTCTAAGACCCACACTCTTCCCATCTTGGCCAGAACACTTGCATCTTCAGCCTCCTCCATGCTGCTCTGGTTTCCCAAATTTTGCAAGTGAAGGATCTATAACCGACTTCAGGGTGATTCAGTGCAGTCAGTCTAATGGCATGAAGTTTTTCTTCTTTCCAGGACTGTTAGCTACCTTTTGAAATTACCTAAGCAGGAATACATTCTCTTCATCCACTGGTGGCAGGACTTCTTCATCTGGAGTCTGTTGATCTCCCAGGAAGCTAAAAATAGAATTCAGGACATCTGTCCATTTGGATGGGTAAAAAAAATTACCTCTCTGTTTTCACTATCCTACAAACTGAAGAAGTACATTTCCCTCCATTAAAGGCCCCAGACCATGGCTTAAGAAGGAGAGTACCAACGATTCTGCCACAGAAGAAATCTCAGGTATTTTAATGGATATTGCAGTTGTTGCAGACATCTCCAAATGTTGTTTATACTCATAATTTTAAAATCATAACAATTATTAGACTTGCCACTAGATCTTGGTAATTAAAGTGTTAGTAAAAAAACATGTATTTTTGTAACACAAATTTAAAAAATATTTTGAGAACTATATTTCAATATAATTGGTTTCCTTTACAATCCTATATATTTTATTTTATTTATTTAAAATCTCCCCACCCCACCATCACCCTGAGAAGGGGTCCATGGGCTTCCTAGATTGCCAATGTTGCCTGTGGCACAAGTACTCAAGAAACCCTGCTCTAGAGGATTAACACAAAGGATGTTAGAAATTATTTTTTCCTATGTCATCAGAGCTGTTCAAGTTCTGAGTCTGGCTATAGCAAAGCTGGGGCACAAGAATAAGAGGAACTGGCAGATGACCATTTGCCAATTGGACTAAGACCTTGGACCCGACTTGGTTTTTGCTTTGCGAAGGACCTTATCAGCTGGCTCAGCCAGAAGGTTGGCTGATCCTGTGGTCACGACATTGCTGTGTTAGCTTTAAAGTAACTCTTTCTGGTGAGGTGTATGCCATCAGCTGAACTGTGTCCTCCAGGATAATATGCTGAGGTCCTAATCCCTGGTACCTGTGAATGTGACCTTTTTGGAAATAGGGTCTTTGCAGATATACTCAAGTTAAGAGGAGGTCCATTAAAAAACAAAATTGAACTGAGTAAATTTGAAAGATCTTCTTGACTTTACTCAGTGATTCAGGAATCGGGCAACATCCCATCTAGCAGATAGAAAGGAGTTCTGAGGAGTTGCACAAAATGAAATACCTTGATAGGCAGAAAGGAACAGGATGAAGAAGTTATACTAGCAAAAAGTGGATTGGTTGTGGCAAGATCACCTTCCTTTAGGGGACAGCAGGCGTCTACCTGACTAGTATTGACCTGACTAGTGTTGATTACCTGACTAGTGTTGACCAAATAATTCCAGATTGATCAATTTGACATTTCATTCCTGGGAAAGTCTGAAATTGGTATTAAGATTCAGTTTGGTGAGGTGGTCCTTAGCATAAGTGACTCCATTCTGGGCCTGTTGTCTTGTTTTTAACAGAGTATACTGGAACCTAGTTCAGTTTGACTGATGTCCATATAAGAAGAGGAGAAGAGACACACAGGGAGAATGAAACACACAGGGAGAATGAGACACACGGGGAGAATGCCATGTGACAACAGAGGCAGCAATTAGAATGAGGGAGCTGCCAGCCAAGGAGCATCAAGTAGTGAGGGAGAGGGAAGGAATGATTCTACTCTGTGTCCTAAAGGAAACGTAGCCCTGCGGACACCCTCTTTTAGATTCTAGCTTTCAGAACTGTGAGAGGATGGATTCCTGTTGTTTTAAACTACCAAGATTATGGTAGTTTAAGTGTAACTCTAAGAAATGAGTCCAAAATGTCCCAGGGTGTCTAATAAAGAAATAGTGGGAACCTCACTGAGGTCACAAAACTGGTTGTGTGACTTTCAGGGCCTTGTTGATAATAAGGCTTGTCCATGTGGCAGAATCTGGTCTGAGCCTAACACTGATTATTACATGCCATCTGGTTGTTAGGTTGTGGGGAAAGAAATATATAGCAGCCACCCACTTCCAACTGGCAGAGCCTAGAGATACCCAAAATAGTAGCACAATTGTTGGACCTAGGGATTAGCTTTGCTTAGTTGAAAACAGAATGCCTCTCTCCCATTTTGTGTTAAACTCAACTAGCTGTCCCCATCTCACAAACACTTCCAATGAAACTATCTCCCTACATTTTTACACATTACCCCTTCTTTCCCGAGGATTCAAACACAACTCCGGGGAAGGCTAAGTGGAAACCAAACTCACTGGCAAAAATCTATGCTGGTTCCACATAATTCTGTCATCCTCTTCCTTTGGATGAGTTCCCTCCCAGGGAGAGTTTAGTCCTTTACACACAGACATATGCAAGTCTGTCTGCAGGGTTTGCTAGAGTTCTACCTTGTCTACTTTCTGGGACTGGGCAGGGTTTTACCTGCATTTGGGACCCTCCTCTCTATGAACACAATAGTTTTGTTTGCCTAAGAAGTCAAACTATATTAGGGTACTAATTCAGACACCCATTTTAGAAGACCCTTTAAGCTCTCTCGCAGAAGTGTTCTGGGCCAAAACTTCTTACTTCCCTGGTTTGGATACTAAAGGAAAGGATGGTGGAAGATTGAGAATCAGGTCAGGGATATCTTATTGCTTGTAGCTACCACTCCTCCCATCTTAAGTCCCATTTCCTTCATGTTTGGCTCCAAATCTCCCTATGCCCAAGATCCTTTTTCCATTGAGACCTCTGCCCTCTCCTCTTGCCTAGAAATGTATCCTAAAATTTACTCCTGCTCCCAATATGTATATATGATATATATCATACACACACACACACACACACACACCCGCTTTAAAATACACTCCTGTTCCTAATAGGTATGTATGTGTGTGTGTATATATATGGTTTCCCCTTAAATATACTAGAGAATTTGTAAGTCACCCAATCTTTCCATATTTCTCCCAAGCCACAATGCAAAGTCAAATATTGACTTGCATAACTTTACACTCATGTAATCTAATCTTCAAATGTCAGAAAAATAGTCTTCAACCTTCTATTCTATTCCAGAGAAGGAAACCATGCAGCTCCTTTGTTCTCACGCAACACCTTCTTCAAAATGTCTAGTCCTACACCTCAAATTAAGTTTTTAGTTAAAAAAAAAAACAACTATTGCTCAAAATGTCTGTGAATGAGCCTTTCATGTTACTGAACTACTCCACTCCCTCTGCTAATTTTAGCCAGTGAACTAGCTCCCATTTATTGATGGAGATATAATTTACATACCATAAAATCCATTCATTTGAAGTGTACAATCAAGTGGTTTGTATTCAAGTCACAGAATTATACAGCCATCACCACTGTATAATCCCAGAATATATTCACCATTCCAGAAAGAAACCTGTGCCCATTAGCAGTCACTTCTCGTTATCTTCTCCCTCATTGTGCAGGAGACTGTTATTTGACATTGAAAAGCCAACTCTATTAGATTCTCTTTATGCATAACAAAAAGAAAGAGGGGCAGGTGGCCATATAGATTCCCAGGAGAGCCTGGGAGTCAGGGGTAGCAGCAAGTGTGAAGAACACCCAGCACTCTGACTTTGTAAACTTTAGTACACATGTTTCATTAGCAATAAGGCTTCGATAACCATGGAGAATGTACGGCAACTTGAGGAATCTTTGTTTCTGATTCCTGGAGTGTTGCTCTAGGTGGTTGCTAGCTTTCAATGCAAACAGAAACAAACCGAAATGTCCATTGAATGACTAGAAACTTGATTCTCTTGGACACAGTCCACTTGGGCCCCATTTGTCCTCACAGCAACCATTTGTTGGATCTGGCATTACCCAATTGACATCATCTGTGCCCTTCTCCATGGCAAGGCTATTATTACATCACCAGCTAACTAAAGATCTACATGATGAGAATAATTTTAAGGATACCTTTGGAGAATACAACTTAGCCTTAAAATATGTAACTAGGCATATCCGTTTTGCTAGGATTTTTTTTAATGAATCGATAGTAATTCTTTTTTTAAAGATTTTATTTATTTATTTGACAGAGAGAGATCACAAGTGGGCAGAGAGGCAGGCAGAGAGAGAGGGGAAGCAGGCTCCCCACCAAGCAGAGAACCTGACTCGGGGCTCGATCCCAGGACCCTGGGATCATGACCTAAGCTGAAGGCAGAGGCTTTAACTCACTGAGCCCCCCAGGGACCCCTCGATAGTAATTCTAAGTATACTTTTAATTTTGAAAGCAGAGTACCATGCATCTTCAAATAATAATATAAAAGGACACTTGTTTGATGTTTTTAAGTAAGGTTCCAAACAATTTTCAGCAGTTTTTCTCTTTTGGTAGTACTTACTACTAGTATATAAATGATAAATATTTTTAAATCGGTATTTTTAAATTCATTTCATTTCTTTTATACATTTTCACATCATGTCCTCATTTATAATTTCTCATAACAATTTATGCATTTATATTTATCAATACTTACCATATTAGAAGTTAAAACTACAAACTTCAAAACCTACTTAGCTCACTAAAAAATACCAACAGACTCATTATGTGTTAACATAAACATATTTTAAAGAAAAGTAAGTATATTTTCTAAAAAATATAACAGGAAAGAGTGGCATGTTGTACATTTTTGCCAATCTTTTTAATGACTATCTCAATAGGAAACAGCTAGATTCTCTTATCCATTTTCAAAAATAACAGCTTTATTGGGATATAATTCACATACCATACAATTCATCCATTTAAAGTGTACAATTCAGTGGTTTTTAATATATTCACAGAGTTGTGCAACCATCACCACAATTAATTTAGAACAGTTTTATTACTCCCCAAAGAAATCTTGTATCCATTATCAGTCACTCCCTATTTCCCCTAATACATACCTGCCCCACCCCCGCCACCATGGTCTTGCTCTAGGCAACCACCAATCTATTTTCTGTCTGTATGAATTTGCTTATTCTGGACATTTCATATAAATGGACTTAAACAATATGTGGCCCTTTGTGACTTTTTTTTTCACTTAGCATAGTGTTTTCAAGGTTCATCGACATTATAGCGTGTTTTGTAATTCATTTATTTTTACTGCTGAATGATATCCCGTTGTACATATATACCAGATTTTGTTTATCCATTTCTCAACTGATAAAAGTTTGGCCATATTTCCACTTTTTGACTATTATGAATGATGCTGCTTTAAGGTTTGTATCTGGTTCAAGCTTTATTTAGAAGTGTGTACAAGTTTTGTATAGACATATATTTTCTTTTCTCTTGGCTATATGCTTAAGAGGGAAATTTCTAGATCATATGGTAACTCTGTGTTTAACATTTTGAGGAACTGATAGACTGTTTTCCACACTCTATTTTAAATACCACCTGCAGCATGGGGGTTCCAATTTCTCCATACCCTGTCCAACACATGTAATTACCTTTTTTTTTTTAAATTTTTGGTATCTTAGTGAGTTTGAAGGACTATCTCATTATGGTTTTGATTTGTATTTCTCTAGTGATTAGTGATGTTAAACAACTTTTTTGTGTGCTTGTATATTTTCTTTGGAGAAATATCTACTCAGATCCTTTGTCCAATTTTTAATTGGGTTATTTTGTTGTTGTTGATGAATTGTAAGGGTCTTTATCTTCTAGATACAAGTCCTTTCTCAGATATATGATCTGCAAATATGTTCTCTCATTCTGTGAATTACCATTTTATCTTTCTGATTATGTCCTTTCAGCACAAAAGTTTTTAATTTTGATGATGACCTATTTATGTTTTTTTGTTTTTTGTTTTGTTTTGTTTGTTTTTGCTTGTATATTTGGTGTCAAATCTAAGAAGCCATTGTTTAATCCAGGGTCACAAAGTTGAAGCCTATATTTTCTTCTGAGATTTTTGTACTGATGGTGCTCACGTGCATTTAGGTTTTTGATTCATTTTGAATAATTTTTATGTATAGTGTGAGGAAGGAGCCCAACTTCATTCTTTTGAATGATAATATTCAGTTGTCCCAACAGCATTTGCTGGAAATAATTTTCTTTCCCAACTGAGTGATCTTGGCACACTTTTTGAGAATCAATTGACAATGAATGTGAGGACTTATCTCTGTACTCTCAATTCTGTTTTATTGCTCTATATGTCTATTCTTAGTATGTATCATACTGGGTTGATACATACTGGGTTGTATCATACTGGGTTGATCATTGTAGTTTTGTATCAACTTTTGAAATCAGAACATGTGATTCCTTCAGTTTTGTTCTTTTTCAACATTGGCTATTCCTAGTCCCTTGCATTTCCACAGGAATTCTAGGATCAGCTTGTTAATATCTGCAAAAACCAGCTATAATTTTAGTAGGGATTGCATTGACTCCAAAGCTGAACCTGTGGAATATTACCATTTTAATTTTAAGTCTTCTAATCCTTGAATAAGTTATGTCTTTTTACTTAAATTAGGGCTCTTTAATTTCTTTCAATATTGTTATGTAATTTTCATATTATAAGTTTTACATTTCTTAATTTTATTTCTAAATACAAAAAGGCAAATGATTTTTGTGTACTGATCTTGTCCTCTGCTATAGTTGAACTTGTTTGTTTGTTTGTTTTTAGTTCTAATTGGTTTTTAAAAGATCATGTTGTCTGAAAATGGAGTTTTACTTCTTCCTTGCCAACCTGAATGCCTTTTATTTCATTTTCTTGTCTAATTGACCTGGCTAGAATTACCAGTACAATGTTGAATATAAGTGCCAAAGTAGATATTTTTATCTTGTTCCTGATGCTGGGGGGAAAGCAGCCAGTCCCTTACTATTAAGTTTGATGTTAACTGTGGGTTTTTCATAGATACCCTTTATCAGGTTGAGAAAATTCCATTCTATTCCCATTTGTTGTGTTTTCATCATGAAAGGGTATTACTGGATTTTTTTCTTTTTCAAAGATTTTTTTTTAAATTTATTTATTTGACAGAGAGAGGGATCACAAGTAGGCAGAGAGGCAGGCAGAGAGAGAGGAGGAAGCAGGCTACCCACGAGCAGAGAGCCCGATGCGGGGCTCTATCCCAGGACCTGGGATCATGACCCGAGCCGAAGGCAGAGGCTTTAACCCACTGAGCCACCCAGGCGCCCCTATTGGATTTTTTCAAATGCTTCTCTGCATCTGTTGAGATATTCATGTGGGTTTTGTCTTTTATTCTATTAATAAGATAAGTTACATTGGACTAATATTGCATTCCTTGGATAAATCCCACTTGATTATGGTGTATACTTTTTATACATTGCTAGATTCAGGTTACTACTATTTTATTGAATATTTTTATTTTTATATTCATAAGAGATATTAGTTTATAGTTTTCTTTGAGTTATCTTTAAAAAAATTAGATATCAGGGTGATAATGGCTCATAATAAGCTGTGAAGTATTTCCTTCTCATTAATTTTTTAGAATAACTTGTAAAGAATTGGTATTAGTTCTGCTATAAATGTTAGAATTCACCAGTGAAGGAGTCTGGATCTGGACTTTTCTTTGTCAGTAGTTTTTTTATTACTAATTTAATATTTCTTTTTTTTTTCTTAAAGATTTTATTTATTAATTTGACAAAGAGACAGCAAGAGAAGGAACACAAGCAGGGGGAGTGGGAGAGGGAGAAGCAGGCTTCCCACAAGCAAAGAGCCTGATGTGGGACTCCATCCCAAGAACCCTGGGATCATGACCTGAGCTGAAGGCAGATGCTTAACGACTGAGCCACCTAGGTGCCCCTAATTTAATATGTCTAATTGTTATAGGTCTATTTAGATCTCATTCTTCTCAAGTGAGTTTCAATAGATTGTGGACTTCTTGGAATTTTTCCATTTCTTCTAAGTTATCTGGTTTGTTGGCCTATTCATAGCTGTATGCTGGTCTCAGCCTTTGTGGTTCTTACTATGATT